>NC_061107.1:90456572-90536027 GCF_015104395.2 Macrobrachium nipponense
TCATATACGTATGTAATAATGCCATGATTGCATATATCCTATATATATATTATTATATATATAATATATTATATGTAATATGTATATTTACATAGTAATATACATATACATACTATAATACATACACACACATACACACACACACACACACACACACACACACACATATATATATATATATATATATATATATATATATATATTATATATATATATATATATATATATATATATATATATATATATATATATATATATGCATGTATGTATACCCAGACATGCAGTGTAAACGAACGGGAATCAGTAATTGACAGATAATTGCATTCTCTGTAAGTGGCAGTTTTCTAGATGCTATAGAGAAGAATATTCTGTTGGTTGTTGATCAGTAGAGATAGATCTGTAAGCGCCTTTGTGCTAAGATTTAGACGTTTACTTGGAATGTAAGGTTGTAACTGACGAAATCAGAGAAATGCTATAACGTGCCATGCTTCATAGAAAGTGTTGAATTTCATCTTTAAATGCACTTAACATATGGATCATTAAAAGACACAATATTTACTTTTATATGTACGAGTAAAAGCGGAATTTTATGTCATTTGTCGGAACATACGTAGTTATTACCTCGTGAACCTTCAGTATATCAGCATTAATTAAATTTCAATAATAGATTTCAAAATTTCAGTTACATTATTCATCCGCGTCTCTAAAATGACCTGTCTGCAATATAAGCTTTCATTTAATTTCATACTCCAGTCTACTAGTATATACCAGTTAACTTGGAATAGTGTTATGCAATTGGTGAATTGACATGATGCAACGGTACTTCGTTACGCAGATCTTTTCTAATAATTGAGACTTCAGTTATTATTATAATTATAATTTAGTTGTTATTACCTGATTTCTGTAGTTGCTGTTTCTTTCCTGCTACTGTGAAGTTTTGGAATTTTCTTTTGACATAATTAGTCATTTTCCCTTCAAGAAGCAAGTCTAGCATAGGTCATTTAGGTTGACTTATGCACTGGCCGTGGTTTATTAGAAAATGGGAAGAAGATTTAATTGGTTTATTTCAAAATGGGGAAGATTTAATTATAGTCGATTTTTTTAAACCTGGCAAACTTGCACTTAACTTGCACTTAGCTGCTTGTCGCTGATTGGATAAATGCCGTGTTGTCCGAATCTCTCTGTTTGTTTTCACAGTTTCAGAATTGTGATTATACGGCCTCAGATTGAGATAAGAGCCAAATTATGTAATGTTATGTAAATGCCAGTTGTAATAAACTTAAGTATTAAGAACTTACATACCAAATTATTATATAATAGTTAACAGTTATGAAACAACACCCTCCGAAGCTGTAGACTTGAAATATGTTTCAAACGCATGAACTTTAATGTTTAAATTTCTAGCTAGATTTTTAGTGCAATCATGCCATTGGTTGTTTGGAAAAAAAAAACATATTCATTGTACATTGCTGATGTTGTATAACGCCTAAGAACAAAATACTATCGTAGAAATGTAAGCTTGTCAGAAAATTTGGGGTGGAGGCGTTGTGGGAGGAACAGCCTCGGGGTTGACAGAAAGTTGACGTACTCTCAGCGGGAGGTTTAAATGCTGGTTGTGGTGTTCTTGTCTTCATAAAATAATAAAGATGTTTATATATCATAATGTTCATTTTTTTGCATTTCAAAACTTTAGTTGCTGTTGTTGTCGCCTTAATGATTTCTTTCATTGTCTTGCTAGGGCCGTGTGAAGTGAAACATTGAAAAACATTCATTATTATATTACGGCACTGACTGGTAAGCCTACTGCCAGCAGCATGTATATGCCTGGTGTTTGAAGTGCCTTCATCTCTGCTTTGTTCCATATCGTGTCTTGTGGCCATGGCTGAAATAGGTGAAATCGACGACAGAGATCCAACCGCTCGATAGCCGATTCTAAGCTGATTGATGAAGGCGAGGTGTGCAGCAGACGACAACTGGCCGGCTGTTCCTTTCTCAACTCCTCCACCCCAAATGTTCGGCAAGCTTACATTTTCTACGATAGTATTTTGTTCTTAGGCGTTATACAACCTTCAGCAATGTACAATAAATACGTTTTGCTTTTTTTCCAAACCACCAATGGCACGATTGCACTAAAAATCTAGCTAGAAATTTAAACATTAAAGCTCATGTGTTTGAAACATATTTCAAGTCTACAGCTTCGGAGAGTGTTGTTACATAACTGTTATCTATTATATAATAACTTCGTATGTAAGTTCTTAATACTTAAGTTTATTACAACTGGTATTTACATAACATTACATAATTTGGCTCTTATCTCAATCTATGGCCGTATAATCACAATTCTGAAACAGTGTGAAAACAAAACAGAGAGATTCAGACAACACGGCATTCATCCAATCAGCGACAAGCAGCTAAGTGCAAGTTAAGTGCAAGTTTGCCAGGTTTAAAAAAATCGACTATAGTTCATTAGAAAACGGGGAAGAAGTTTTAATTGGTTTATTAGAAAATGAGAAGAAGATTTTATTGGCTCATTAGAAAATGGGAAGAAGATTTAGTTGGTTCATTAGAAGATGGGGAAGAAAATTTAATTGGTTTATTAGAAAATGAGAATATTAAGTTGGTTCATTAGAAAATTGGAAGAAGATTTAATTGGTTTATTTTAAAACTGGGAAGAAGATTTAATTATTTCATTAGAAAATGGGAAGAAGTTTTAGTTGGTTTATTAGAAAATGGGAAAAAGACTTTATTAGTTCATTAGAAAACAGGAAGAATATTTAATTGGTTCATTAGAAAATAGGGAATAAAATTTAATTGGTTCATCAGAAAATGGGAAGAAGATTTAATTGGTCTATTAGAAAATGGGGAAGAAGATTCAATCGGTTCATTAGAAAATGGGGAAGAAGATTTCTTTGGTTCATTAGAAAATGGGAAGAATATTTAATTGGTTCATTAGAAAATGGGAAGAAAATTTTGTTAGTTCATTAGAAAATGGGAAGAAGATGTGATTAGTTCATTAGAAAATGGGGAAGACGATTTGATGGGTTCATTAGAAAATGGGAAGATGCTTTAATTGGTTCATTAGCAAATGGGAAGATTTAATTGGTTTATTACAAAATGGGGAAGATTTAATTGGTTCATTAGAAAATGGGGAAGAAGAATTGATTAGTTCATTAGAAAATGGGGAAGAAGATATGATTAGTCCATTAGAAAATGAGGAAGAAGATATGATTAGTTCATTAGAAAATGGGAAGAAGATGTGATTAGTCCATTAGAAAATGAGGAAGAAGATATGATTAGTTAACTAGAAAATGGGGAAGAAGATTTGATTAGTTCATTAGAAAATGGGGAAGAAGATTTGATTAGTTCATTAGAAAATGGGGAAGAAGATTTGATTAATTCATTAGAAAATGGGGAAGAAGATTTGATTAGTCCATTAGAAAATGGGGAAGAAGATTTGATTTAGTCCATTAGAAAATGGGGAAGAAGATTTGATTAGTTCATTAGAAAATGGGGAAGAGGATTTAAAACCCCTTTAAATACTTACTGAGGAATGATCGGGACGAGCTCATTGACTTTTTTTATTTTTAATCTTTAAAGCTGGCAGCTTTGAGCATTTATTTGCCGCCTCCCGCCGCCCCCCCCCCCCCCCTTCCCCCCACGGGAAATAAACCTTGGCAACTTCAACGTTTTTATGCGCCCCACAAGGTCGTATTATGGTATGGGCACTTTGGCTATGTCGTTCTGTGTTGTCGTTTTTAGCTACTTTTCAGCTGAACATTTAAGCTTAGTGATGCTACCATTACTTCGTCTGTAACATACGCTCACGCAGACACACACTACACATGTGTGTATTTGTATGTATGATATATTATATATATATATATATATATATATATATATAGATATATATTATTTATATATATATATATATATATATATATATATATATACATATATATAGTATTTATAGATTATATATATTATATATGATATATATATATATATATATATATATATATATATATATATATATATATATATTTCTATTTCTATTTCTATTCATTTATTCTTTATTTCTTTTCTGATCAGATTACGTATATTTCTAATGTCGCTTTACCTATTTATTTTCTCATTTGTTGATACATGAATGTGTATTTTTCTTCATTTATCGTACTTATTTATCGTACTTATTTATCTCTGTATTGATTGCCTGAGTTGTTAATTCAATGATTAACGTACGTCTGCATACTTCATGATCCATATTTTCTTGATAACACGAATAAATGCGATATTCGTAATCCCTCACATACGTAGATGACACAGTTAAAGTATTGTCACTGGAGTCATTTTCTCGTGAATGTGGAATTGAGAACCTTATACATTTCCTGACGCCTAGGAAGAGTTTTAGTCGGTGTATTGTGACTGCAAATATTTTACTAGTCCCAGGAGATGTATTTCATCAAAAGCGGAATCGGTTGTAGATTTTCTTTTCTCTCTCTCTCTCTCTCTCTCTCTCTCTCTCTCTCTCTCTCTCTCTCTCTCTCTCTTTCTGCTGAAAAAAGAATATTTCAGCCGAAGTTTTTAATTTTATTTTTTTATGTCCTTAGCTATATGGTAAGGACAGTCTTTGTTGATGTGAACACGTAGTCATTAATGCAATCTAAGCTTGAATACTCTCATACATGGCTGGTTATTGCGTACGTTTTCTTCAGATAATCTTAAATTTTCCTATATTTTAGGTAGCTGTTGCGTTGCTTGGGTTAAGATATTTTAGAAAGCTCAAGTCCAAAAATACGCTCAAACAGACAGACGGGAGTAGTTAAAAAAAAAAAAAAAAGATATTACAGGGTTTACACCACATTTGTGGTTTATTTTTAGCTGTGTTGGTCCATAATTGTTGGGATATTTCATTGCACATTTTACGCTGTTGCTGTGTAGTTACCCGACGCAACTCTGGATGTGTTTGTTAGTTTTTCAGAAATATTGCCCGTGATATCTTCCACTTTTTAGGGTTTGAATTTTCCCAGCTTCGTTGGGTCCAACTCTTCGGTGCGCGAGGACACCATCACGTTTATTGCTCGACAGTATAGGCACATACATGAAAGCTTAAAATGAATTCTTTATACATCAAAATCGATATATATACTTCATTGAAAGCGTTTGCTTTGTTGCCCCTTATCTCACAACAGTCAATTTTCCTTTCGTTACAATGGGTAAAGAATGGCGTGGTCACTTTGACCGTTTAAACTTTGAAGTCTTGTCCTGTTTCTTGCACGTTTTTTTTTATATTTCCGTTTATTTACTGAAATGTACATGAAAAGGACCCCTGGAGACTATGGCTTTTGTTTGTAGACATAAACTCGATTAAAAGTAATCACAGTAAAAGAAAAAAAGAGAATGAACGGATTTGTCTTCAGGGAGCAGGATTGATGTCAGAGAGAGAGATGCATCATATATTTAAAAGTCAATGTCTATCGTTTTTTCCAAAGTAGGCAACGCTTCGGGGACAAAGCACTTATCAAACCCAAATTCCTTTGGGTGTAATTTAATTGGATATTAATGGATGTTCGTGGTTTGATTTTTGTAAACATGAAAGTGTCTCACGTGTAGGTATGTGATCAAAATTCTCACACACACACACACACACACACACAATCACATACACACAACACACACACACACATATATATATATATGTGTGTTTCAAAGTCCTGGATTTTTTTTACTATTATTCAAAGGGCCATTAGTGTAAAACTTACTCAAATCAAATACTTTACGCAGTTATGGATATGGAAATTGTGGCTTTGGAAATTCTCCTTTCTTCAACCTAATAACTGCAGGATGAATCACAGTTTTCATATACTATAAATCCAAATGAAATTTGTAATGAGATCTTTATGGTACAGCAACTTGTGATTTTTATATAATGGGAAGAAATAGTGATTGCTAGTTGTTAACAAAAACGTACAAAGAGTTGTTCGTGATGTTCTTTAACTCGTTTTAAATGTACATAAGAGAAATGAACTTTATTTAATGAAAAGTAGTAACGCGCTGTCCTTCTGTCTGTCTTGTGCTATTCACTAGCAAAATTTACACTTTGATAATTTACATCCCCAAGATTAGTAAGACAGGCACTAACTATCTCTTTCAATTTTCATCCAATTCAAGACATAAAATGTTGAAATTATAAACCTTTCACAGTATTATCCTGACAGATTCATTTACTTCTCATTCATTAATATTCAGGTAACCTTAAAATTCGTAAACGTGTATCTGTACTATAAACAACTGAACTAAAGAACATTTGTACTAAATCTAGTGTGTTTTTGGATGGGTTATTCAGTCTTGGTACTAATATTGTCATTTAAATCATATGTTCATTGTTCAAGAGCATATAAAGGGTTTCGCACATGCGAGAGCTTCATCTAGTAGGTGTGATGTGGACTTAGGCCGTTATAGTCAAGGCGAAAAGGCACGAGACCAAGTCCAAGCGTGAATCACCACATTCCGAGGTCGAGGCCGAGGCCAAGACCGTGTCGAGACCGGCCTTGACACCACCATTTCATGCGTGAGTATATATTTATATATATATATATATATATAATTATAATATATATATATTTATATATATATATATATATCTATATAATATATATATATATATAAATATAAATATATATATATATATATATATATATATATATATATATATTAATGATTTTTTTCTAATAACTGGTACATATTTTTTATTTTTGTCATTAAGAGTAAGCATGTTCTTGGTTATAGGTTTACAGATAACCGTCAGAATCGGTTTTTAGAATGGTGTTAACATATAGTAAATTGGATATTACTTATACTTCCATTCATTAGAATCTCATCATAGCAAGAGGGCTTTCGAGAACCTTCTCGATTCTCCTTGTCAGTCTGACTGAAACTCTAAGGCACCCAGTGTTTCCAAATGCTACGAAAGTGAACTTACCCGATTATTATCATTATTATATTCAGAATGGATAAAAGTGGAAGCTTAAAATCAATATTGAATTGTGAAAGTATACTCCAAAAGAAGCCCACTATGGATAAAGACAAAAGGAGGAGAAAAATCAGAAATATTAAATTTAAAAATAGGTAACAAGTAAATATTGACCCATAAAAAAATAGCAACGGTAACAATGATATTGACCCGGAAAAAAAGCAACGGATACAATAATATTGATCCGGAAAAAAATTACAGCTCCTTTGAAACTGTTGACCACCGTCGTCAGTAATATTGACGCGAAAACTATTCGGGAGCTTTACAACTAAAGGAATGAAAAGTATTTTTGGTGGGTGCTGGGTAGTGTGGCAACATGGCGCTCCACTTGAATATGGATATTGGTGTTTTGCAAAGTTCTTGAGCCAAAGCCATCATATTATCAACTGGAGTTCCGTGTTGACACAGAGAAAGTGGAGGATGTCAAAAAAGATATACTTTTGTGTTGAAGTTAGATGTTGACATCTATACACGAAGATAGAGAATCTAGGAAGTTGCTGACATCTGAACTTGAAGGTTGGGATTCCGGGGAACAGTCCTTAAATGATGGTAGAGCAAAAGATGTCAAGCAGTGGTTCTTAACCTTTTTATTACGACGCCTACTCCAAGAGTTGATCCCGTCTTTCAAGCCCCCTTCCATCTATGAGCAGAATTCCCTCCCAGATTTAAAGGAAGAAAAAAAAAGTGAGAAAGAGAAGGGGTTTCGAGGAATGGGAAGTGAGGTCAATCATTACAAAACATGGTCAGTCCAACGAGTAGTAGACTCTAGGAAAGTAACTTTATAAAGCGATACTTTTGCATTTTTTTTATAAACTTCTCAATATTAGTTCCTCACTCTTGTTAAGAGAATGAACGAATGTAATTAGAGAATTTTTTTCATTTTTCCCTAGGGCTCGCGCCTCCCCTGGAAATTACTGACGCCCGCCTAGGGGGGCGCGCCCCCAGATTTAAGAGCCACTGATCTAAAGCGTATGGTATCAGTATCATCTTCCTTGTCGATAAAAGAGACGTTATGAACAAAAGACCAGCATAGTTTCCTGGTTTCACTCAGTTACTCATATACATTAAATGGTGTGAAAACCTCAAAGTTTAAGGTTACTATTATTATTATTATTAACATAGTTTAACCAGACCACTGAGCTGACTATCAGCTCTCATAGGACTGGCTCGAAGGATTTGAATAAAAGGCCAGTTCTAGGCTAGGGTCGTTCTTTATGGTGGTGAATGAGTGAAAATAAAATTAAAGACTGCACAAAGGCATATGCTCTCGTATTGGAACACACACCCACGCACACACACTATTAATACATTTACTCATGTTTCCACATATACACACTAAAAAGGTATATTAAATTTCAGAATAAGTTAAGTAACATTTAATTTTTCTTTAATTCATGAAGCGCCCTTAGGGTTTTTGATTATATATTTACTTTTATATTTTATTAATTAAATCACAGTTCCTTGTGAACGTTGAAATTTATTATTTATAGGTTCCCCATTCCTAATATTTTGCCATTTAATTTACAATGATTGTTTTTATATATCGCAAATAGTCACTAATAGGGATGTTTACATTTGCTCTTGTCTTGTGGACTGCTTTAGCTGCTTAATCCCTACATGAGCAAGGAGCCAACAAATTTCAGTTTTTTTTCCATTATTATACAACTTAAGCTGGGAGAACTTAAACTGCTGTACAGTATTATTTTTTGGGTTGTAACTTTGAATTGCTTCTATAGTGCTCCTGGGGTCGCTATACATCGCAAAAGTATTAAATGGGGCTTCTTTGATTATTTTTATGACTGATACTAATGCACATAACTCAGCTATATATACTGAGGCTTTATCAGGTACAGAGATCAGGTACATCGCCTCTCACTCCGTGCTGTGATTTAAGTAAGTCTGTGTATATTGTGTAAGGTGGACCTTTTCGGTTAATGTGCTCTATTGTATGATGTCTGTGGTGTTCTGGGGTATATGGAAAACATTTTTATAAATATTTTAAGTATGTACAAATTATTATTTTATTCCTTGTCCAATGAGGAGGTAATTTTACCATGAAGGTAAATGTATATTCGGCGACTCACATAATTTCTAGCTCTAATTGGGAAAGGGGATGAATGAGTTGTTATAAATATATCTAATTCGAATAGTTTTTTAGTTGGTGAATCACGTGTCTGAATTCTTAGAGCACTCTTCATTGTACTAACCAGATTTTTTATAAGGTTTAGCAGAAATATGTGATAGGCATGTTATATGTAAGAAGAAAAACTGCTGGTTACAATAGGTTTACTTCTCGAGACGCGACGATAGGACGACGTCGGTTGCATTTACACTGAAATGTTATGATTTTGGAAGTATCATTTGATATAGTTTATGAAATTTTAAAGATATTGATGGATTTTAATTAAATGTTTTGGAGGTTGGGCTGTGTGCCAAGGACGAGCTGATTAGACTTTGCTAAAATGTCAAAAATTTCTTCTTTAATTATAAAATGGGGCATTTTGTCGAATCTTATATTTTATTTTTCTCCTAGGGTTTGAAATATCAGATTAAACTTCTTTATTGCATACTGTACTTGAAAATAGCAGTGTAGTATAAAAACTAGTTTATTATATACTTAAGCAACTTGGAAATGTTTCTCATGATTGTGTAGGAATTCACGAAGTATCGCGCAGGCAAGACCAGTAATATAGTGTAATCAAAGAACACGGGAAGATTTTTTTTGTTCCGACTAAGTACAAACCGTCGGTTGTCTAACAAAAGGATATCCGCGGGAACGCGCCGCCGCTACCGCATACAAAGAGTTCAAACTTGAATCGCTGTACCTGGGTCTGGGGTAACTGCGCGGGGTGAGCCCGGGCCAGCTTGGGTAGGTCATTGGTGATACCATTCTTTTCGCGGTAGCCGTCGTGTCAACACCTACCCTCCTTCCGCCTTGACCCGACTTGAGATAAACAACGCATGACCGCCGACTGTAGTCTTTCTTTATCGTGATATATCTTTGACATCCTGTGCTTGAGTGCTTCCCCAGTGCCCTATTCCTATCCTTTTATTTATCCTTTAGTATTACCTAGCATCCTAACTTCCCTGTAAGTATGGAAGGCGAATCTATGGTGGGTTTTTCGGGGAGGATTTGTGTGTGTGTTTCCGATGGCATGCGTTGCGGTACATCTTGCCTTCGCCAACCTCGGATCCTCATCTTTGGTGTATTGCTTGTAGGGGTTTTTGAATGTTCCCCTGATGCATCGTGTTCAACCTGTGCGCAGTGGAATAATGATCAGTGGAGGCTCTATTATGAGGCGCATGAGAGTGTTTTCAGTGACGCTAATGTTGATGCCGATAAGCCTAGGCCTAGGCCGACTACTGTGGGCCTAAGGCCGTGTGTGAGGGGGATAGTGCCCAATTGGAGAACACTAGGCCTAGTAATCCTTCCTCCTTATTAACGGGGGACCTAGTTAGTGAGCCTAGTGTCCCTTCCCAAGAAACTTAGGCTAAGAAACCTTCGTCGTCGGGGGCTAGGAAAGCAGGTAAGAGGAAAGAAGCTACCTTAGGGGCTGGGATCCATGTTCCTGCCTCGAAGCGTAACAAGAAGGGGTCTTCAACCGAGACTTGTTCCCGCCTAGCCTAAAGGCCGAACTATCTAGGTATGACCATAGCAGTACTGAGACACAGCCGGGTGCCAAGGTAACCCCCTGTTCCTCTCGGCACAATCAGATCCAGCCCCAGGAGGGATCCGGTGACGGACCTGATGCCTCACCCTCCCATCCTGAGGACAGTGCTAAGGAGCCCGGAACGGGACCCAACTCGCAGGAGCCGGAGGCCCCCTCCCCTCCAGAAGTTGCGGCAACCCGACGAAGAAGCAGCCACCACAACGCTCGGAGGAGGAGCATCAATGGAGACCTTTCGATGCCGCAAGGCCTAGGTCGCGCTGAGAGACCATGCCAGCGTTGATGCCCGAAAAAGCTAGGCCTAGGCATGAGCCTAGTACCTCCGCACCACCTCCATCAGTTAGCCTAGGTACAGTGGGGGGCCCAGGTCCTCACTCCCGCACTGGACATTGCGAACTGGTTCAAACAGGCGGTGGAGGACTACTTAAGCTCCAAAAAGGAGTTTTCCCAGCAAGTGGAGAAGAAGAACACTCCAGTCTAGAGGAGTCTGCCCGTAGGATAAACGACTATCCATATCGGCAGTGGAGGGTTTATAGAGCGGCTTTAAATCAAGTATTCGCGTTGAAAGGCATGGACCTCGCTGCATCTCCAGAAATTTTGTTGCTCTTCAAGCACTTTAGGAAGACCTGTCCCCCGAGAGAGCTACGGACTCCCACTGGGATGTAGCCTTAGTCCTGGAATCCTTGAGAGGTCCTCCCTATGAGCCCTTACATTCAGCTTCCTTGAAGAACCTCACCTTGAGACCCTTTTCCTCTTAGCCCTGGCATCTTCGAAGAGGGTCAGCGAACTACACGCGCTGTCCTACGAAGTGTCACACACCAGGCGTTGGAGGGAGATGGGGTTCTCGTTTGTCCCTGGCTTTGTAGCCAAGACTCAAGACCCATACAAGCCAGAGGAGATGTTTTCCTCTTTTACCATTCCTTCCTTGGGGGATTTTACCGGCTTTGACAAAGAGGAACTGATTCTATGCCCGGTCAGAAGCCATGAAAGCCTACCTCAAGAGGACGAGACAGTTCAGACCGGCTATCAAACGGCTGTTCGTGGCCACGGGGCAAGCATCCGAAAGAGGTGGCTAAGAATACCATCTCCTTCTGGATCAGACAGGTTATAAGAATGGGGCCCTACGAAAACAAGGAAGTACCAATGCCAAAGGTGAGGGCTCACGAAGTTAGGGGCATAGGCTCCTCTATGCTCTTCAGGAAGAACCTCTCAGTGGGTCAGGTATTGAGAGCAGGCACCTGGAAGAGTCAAACCACCTTCACCTCCTCCTACCTACGAGAAGTTACGTTCAAATCTCTAGAAGTGTTCTCTGGGCCCCAGTTGTCGCAGCCCAAGAGATCCTCTAGGCGTTGGTCACCCGCACTGCGTACCTCAATTTGGAAATACACACACACACACTCCCAGCAATTCCCGCCTAAGTCCTTGTGGACCGAATGTAAGGGGTATGAGTGAGTTTTCCTGGTAATATCCTACGTATGACTGTACTGTCCATGACACGACTTGGCCACTACTGACTTACCTGGAGAGTAGAATGATGGCTAAGAATCCTTCAGGAACAGCTCTCTGAGTGAGTATTAGTACCATAGGTTAGGACAACAGCCGGAGCCCCTTGGGTTCTCCCCTATTGAATCCTTACCGTGTAAAGTGTCATGAGGAGTAGGGGGTCTGGGTTAACATCAGGTCATGTGAAGTTATTGGCGGCTCTTCAAAGGGTACATTCAGGTCACTCACCTTCCCATCCTCAGTTCGAGTCTCCTTTTGTTAGACACCGACGGTTTTTTGTACTTAGTCGGAACAAAGTAATTTTGTCGAAAAATTATTTTTTCCTATATACAAACCTAGGTTGTCTAACAGATTAATGGCCCTCCTCATCCACCCCTCATTGAGTTATGGCCCCCATTTTGAAGAGTGTGTCTGTTTAGAACTAAGTATTCTAACGCTCAAAGAATGGTATCACAATGACCTACCCAAGCTGGCCCGGGCTCACCCCTGCGCAGTTTACCCAGACCCCACCCAGGTACAGCGATTCAAGTTTGAACTCTTTGTATTGCGGTAGCGGCGGCGCGTTCCCGCGGATATCCTTTTGTTAGACAACCTAGGTTTGGTATATAGGAAACAAAAAATAATTTTTCGACAAAATTACTTTTTTCATTTTTTTCTTATTTATGCAGTAAACTTATGGATGCCATTTCACTTTATAGCACCTTGAAGGCAATAACTGCACATCAGAACCATCCGTCTGTATTCCTAACTTCGTCATCCGTTTTGAAAATCTGATATCTCTGAGACAAAATAAATGAAGAAATCAACCGGAGTTATTAGGTCAATAGAGCACTCCGTACTAGCGAGAGCTGGCACCATTGTTTTCTGAGAACTACATTGTCTCCGTCACCCCAGTCCTTTATCACGGCAGACACCCCCCCCCCCCCCCCCCCCGACACACCACACACACACACACACACACACACACACACACACACACACACACACACACACTGCCATCAGCCTACAGCAGTACCCCCGCCTAGGAAAACCCTGTTGAACATATTGGCTTATTATTTGTATCCAAACGAAGTTTTGGTTTTGACTCAGAGCCGAGACAGGGATTTAGTAGAGAGAGAGAGAGAGAGAGAGAGAGAGAGAGAGAGAGAGAGAGAGAGAGAGAGTGGGGGGGGGGGGGGGACGGGGAGGGGAGCGAAACTGAAGCACCTGTTGCCATAAGGAAAGCTCTTCGGAGGTGTGACGATAAGGTGGAAGAACGTGATCTTTGTTGGAGAACTGTAAGGGTGACGATGACTTGTTGTGATGGGGGAGTGGTCGCGGCCAGAGAGTGCATCCTTAAGGACTTGAATTGTGCCTCGTGAGAGGCTAGTATACTGGACTCCCTCTCCATACCTGTGAGATGCATATACAGGACGCCCAAAGGGTTGAGTCACATAGTGGAACAACCCCTGTCATAAGTAGTGGGCTTTAACATTTAAGTAAGTGTCAGTTCGAGCTAAACCTACTTTATAATATATATATATATATATATATATATATATATATATATATATATATATATATTATATATATATATATATAACGTTTACATTTATATAAAAAGTAGAAAAAAAATGAAGTGATACCCTCTCCAAAAGGAATACACACATTAGATTGAATGAAAGCAATAACAATAACACATGCATTACGGCAGAAATACTGATATTAATGATAATAATAGTGGTAAAATCACATACACACACTAGACACTAATAATTACTTGGTTCTCCAAAGTTGTGAGGTTGTCATCCCTATACTTCTTATTTTTGGGCATGTCATGAGATATTAATGAAGTGTATGTCCATCAGTTTCTTTGCATGGTGTACATGCCCTCTTTGTTTACCATGACCTGCCAAGGATAGCTGTATCCTAATCTTAATCTGGCATTCACCAACTCTTTATATCTCCTAATGCTCTTTTTTCTGTATATGTATGGCGTTTGTATTGCCATATTGTTATATAACTGAATTGATGTGCTTGACTCCAACTCTGTCTACCCTTGTTCTCGTTTCCGATATCTGAAGACTTCTGATCCTTTTTTTTTTATCTGGTGTCCTTTAGAGCAGCCTCTATAGCCAGCTCATCTGCCCTTTCATGACCACGTATCCCAGAGTGAGAGGGAACCCACACGAACTTGACCTTTACGCTACTTACTGTTAGTTTCCATTTTTGCCTTTTAGCCTCATTGACTAATTTTCCATACACAGAGACCTTGATAATTTTTTTTAAGGGCTTTAAGGCAGCCATACTGTCAATGATTAATAATGATTAAAGAATCATTACCCCTCCGACTGATTCGTGTCAAGGACTTGGTTCGTGAGTGCTCGGGACTGGGGAAAAGACGCTGCAACACGGTCTGGGCATCCTCGATGACCTCTCTCTCTCTCTCTCTCTCTCTCTCTCTCTCTCTCTCTCTCTCTCTCTCTCAGACGCTAGGAGAAGATGCTCGGCGAGGGATGCCTCGGTCACGAATGTGTTGCAGGCGGACGCATGATATTTCAAAACGTCGTCGTGATTTACATGCCGTTCCCATCTTGTGAAGTAAGATATAGTTGTGACTTTGATATATTGCTGCTATTTATGGTTAAAGTATATTTTACAGTTTTCCATTAGTGATTACAGTAATTAATCGGAGAGAGAGAGAGAGAGAGAGAGAGAGAGAGAGAGAGAGAGCACAAGTAGGTCTTACTGAATGTGGGCAGAGTCCGTTGTTAAGAGAAAGGCTTTTAGAAAGCGGGGTACGGATGACTGCAACTTGCATGTCCCGTCATTTTCTCTAAAAGAGGATTCTCTCTCTCTCTCTCTCTCTCTCTCTCTCTCTCTCTCTCTCTCTCTCTCTCTCTAAGTTGTTTGCACGATTGGATGTTTTGACGTGGTGGAGTAAGCACTGTACTCAAATGATCAGCTGTCTGTACTTTTTTTTTTTTTTTTTTTTTGCAGTGAATGGCAAAGATTTTCGTTCTTGCTCATGGCAGCCTTCGGTGTTGGGGGTAATGTTAAGAACCTGCCCTCGATATAGCCAAAAGGAACTGGCACAGAGTGCAATGGGGGATTTTGTATGTATTTTTAATAGGGATGTATCAGAGGATCAAGGAAAGCATTCAGGTAGAGAATTTTAACCCTCTCTCTCTCTCTCTCTCTCTCTCTCTCTCTCTCTCTCTCTCTCTCTCTCAGAGCAGCGTAAATGATTCGGTATCCCCGCAGTTCAACAAACGTCTCCTTAAAGTGTAGTTGGGTATTTAGTTTTCGTTTTGGTGGTTTTTATTTTCGGATATTGGGTCCCAGTGACGTTTCGGTTGGCCGTGACTTAGGCTCCAATTATACTCTGTTCAGGTTGGCGGTGAAGGCAGAGATATTCTCTCTCTCTCTCTCTCTCTCTCTCTCTCTCTCCTCTCATTAAGCTGTGCGAATTGTTCATTGGACGTTTTCTTTTAGTGAAGTGGTGAAACAGGCTCATAGAAAGAGGCACATCGTAGATTCAGCTTTATCGATGTTGTGCTATTTGGCATCATAAGTTTTTAGAGAGAGAGAGAGAGAGAGAGAGAGAGAGAGAGAGAGAGAGAGAGAATGAATGAATGAATCCTTTGCTAATGATTACGCAGAATATGCGCGGGTGCACATGGAAATTTAAAGGTTCCTCCTGTTTGTGTTGTGAGCAAACATTTGCTCATTCAGTAACTCGCCTACGCCTTATTTAGCCTTCAATTCCGACACAGAAATCATCTGAGCCGGCTTGCTTAAGAATGACAAGGTCATGAAACACGTTATATGCCATCAATCAAGACCATATTACGTAACACGCTGATACTCATGATGATCGTGATGTCGAAGAACGATAATGGGCCTCACTTTGAAGTTCTTAATTCGCTTCTTATCTCATGACGTTGAAGGACCTTAAGTTATTAGTTACTGTAGATATAATATTATATATATTAATTATATATATATAGTATAATATATATATATATATATATTAATATATATATATAATATATATAAAACAGTCTCGTGGCATTTCTCAAGGTGTCAGTGGATGGGTTCCACCAGTAATACTTCTTTGTTCATGAAGTAACGAATTTTAAAAAATATTTACAGAGCCTAGAGCTTTCGTCCATTCCCTTGTAAATATTTCAGCAAAATATATTTCGTAATTGATGAACAAGGGTATTGCTGTGGACCCTTCTTATATATATATATATATATAATATATATAATATATATATATATACACGCACATACATAGGCTTAACCTACATACATACATACATACGTACCTAAATAAATAAATAAATAGTTAATTATTACACACACATACAAACACACACACATACATCACACACACACACACACACAACACACACACACACACACACACACATATATATATATATATATATATATATATGATATATATATATATATATATATGTGTGTGTGTGTGTGTGTGTCGTTTCCTTCCATCCTTCAGGAATCAACTATTTTAATTATTGTTGCCTCATAAGATGAGTTTCGTCCGCCCTTCTACCGGTATTTTCTAACCTTTTGGGTTTTACAGCCCTCTGCAAGGTGTCCTATGCCATGGAACCTTTTGCTATTGCATCCCCCCCCCCCCCCCCATTAAGGGGTTAGTGTAGAGCCAACAGTGTACCTCACACGATGCATTTCAGGCATTACTGAGGTCTCTCTGCAGCGTCAGATCCTTCGGCACCTATAGTAGATTTACATCAACCGTGCATCCGATGTCTAGGCCAGTCCCATACGACGTTCCTGATTGGCTGTTGATAAGCCAATCTCAGGGCTGCCCTTTCAGGAGAGGTGGAACATACATCCTGCCTCTGTGAACGCTCTCGAGAGACTGAGAGTTTCCAGCCCTGTGATTGGCTTATCAACAGCCAATCAGGAGCGTCGCGTCGTAAGGGACTGGCCTAGACGTCAAATGCACAGTTAATGTGAATCTACTATAGCTGTAACCTCTTTTCTTTCTTCTATTGCACCTCCGTTGATATTCAATTTCTCCCACATTATTTTCCCCCCTTTCCCAGCAATCGTTTCAACTTGATTTTCGGTGCTGAATGACCTGATAGGTCCCAGCACTCGGCCTCTGGCATAAATTTTGAATTCCGTTTCTTGTCACTGCCATGGTGGCGGCAGACGATTCAAACAGCTGACCTGCCTGCTGTCAGTGTACGCACATGAAGCAGCTAATGTTGTGGAAGTTTTCTGTGCACGGGTTCACCCTCGATTCAACAGTTAAGGTCTAAACGTGGCGGTGACTGCTGTCTCGTTGCTTTCCTCTGAAGTCATCCTTAATAGGGAAAACCGCGTCAAGTATGTATGTATGTATGTTTCAATGTATGTATATATATACACATAAATATAATATAATATAATATATATATATATATATATATATATATATATATATATATATATATTATTACACACACACATAAATATAAATAACACAAATAAATATATATATATTATGTATATAAAAGTGTGTATGTAAGTACTCTAGTGTCCACGTATATGTATTTATTTGGATTTCGCTGTTATTATTATTTTGAATCCGATGATTCACTGGGCCTTCCCCAAAAATATTTTCCCTCGAACGTTTTTCTCTCTTATTTCCTCTTTCGTCAGCTCCGGCGTGTTTACTTCTCGTTTTATTCTCGGGTATTTCCGTCTTCCTGGTGCCAAATACTACAACGATATTTTGTTACTTTTTATTACTACTGAATTGTGCCATTACTCATTTTGTGAATTAGGTTTCCTCGTATATGGTGTTTTGTTTAGACTTTTTTTTTTTTGTCTGCATTTTGTATTGTGTTTTACCTTTAATGGTCTTCTCATTTTTCTAAAAAAAAGATATTTTGATTAAGCCTTTTTTTGTCGGAATTTTGGTATTTGTTTTTTTCATTTTTTTTTTTTTTTTTTTCTTTTTAGTGGTCTTCTGCATTTTTCTAAAAAAAAAAGATATTTTTGATTTAAAGGAACTTTTTTTTTTTTTTTTTGTCTGCATTTTTGTATTTGTTTTTTTACTTCTAATGGTCTTCTCATTTTCTAAAAAAAGATATTTTGATTAAGACTTTTTTTTTTTGTCTGCATTTTGTATTGTTTTTTACATTTAATGGTCTTCTCATTTTTCTAAAAAAAAATATATTTTGATTAAGCCTTTTTTTATCTGCATTTTTTATTGTTTTTTACTTTTAATGGTCTTCTCATTTTTCTAAAAAAAAAAAAAAGGATTTTGATTAAGCCTTTTTTGTCGGAATTTTGTATTGTTTTTTACTTTTAGTGGTCTTCTCATTTTTCCAAAAAAAGATATTTTGATTAAGACTTTTTTTGTCTGCATTTTGTATTGTTTTTTACTTTTTATGGTCTTCTCATTTTTCTAAAAAAAGATATTTTGATTAAGACTTTTTCTTTTGTTTGCATTTTGCATTGTTTTTTTACTTTTAATGGTCTTCTCATTTTTCTAAAAAAAGATATTTTGATTAAGACTTTTATTTGTCTGCATTTTGTATTGTTGTTTACTTTTAAAGGTCTTCTCATTTTTCTAAAAAAAGATATTTTGATTAAGACTTTTTTTTGTCTGCATTTTGTAATGTCTTTACTTTTAATGGTCTTCTCATTTTTCTAAAAACAAGATATTTTTGTTAAAAAAGGTGCTTCATTCAGGAATTGCATTGAAAAAGTGTCGAGTTAAATCGAGCTTTGATTTTGGAATGAACTTGCAAATTAAAAGCTAAAAGCGGCCGTATGCATAAGAAATCCTCGATATTGAACTTTGACGTGTAAATGCCCTTTGATGCAGAAGTGCTTTTAGAATTGGATTATTGAATGACTTTTGGTTTTCCATATACGTAGTTAGAATAAAGCTTCTCAAATTACGTAACACAGCGAGATAGATGCTGAGAAAAGTTGTATGACATGCAAGATTATTTATTATTAATTATTATATTAATAATATATATTATATAATAATATATATATAATACACTACATACATTAACATACATACGTACACACACACACACATGCATACTGGTATGTATTTGACTGGTAAAAATGTTCTCACAACACAATTCCATCTAATAAAAGGAGCCCATAAAAACGCCAAATTATAGAAACTAAGTACTACTACTTACTTTCTATATTTTGGCGTTATAATGGGCTCCTTTTATTATATATATATATATATATATATATATATATATATAGAGAGAGAGAGAGAGAAGAGAGAAGAGAGAGAGAGAGAGAGAGAGAGAGAGAGAGAGGATTTGTTTTATATATATTTGTAAGGGATTTCAAATTAAATGGTTCAGTTTTTATGCTTTGCTCTTGCCTGTGATCTGAAAGCATTTTCCAGCTTGTGAAAGTGCTGTGGTCTTTTGTTTAACGTACTTTCATTTCATCTTCTGGAAAATTCGCCGTGACTGATGCTGAATCCTAAAGTTATTCTCAAAACAAAACCATCAGTCACAACCTGCTTATCGCTCGAGCACAATCAAAAGTTACGGCTATTTGGAAAGTTATAATTGTGTTGTCACTCCTCTTCACAAGTACCGCGTGACTTGGAAATGAAGTAAGCAGGGAATCGTAAGAATGAGGTTAATCAAACTAGCAGTGCAAATGAGGATTGATACGAGAGTAGAAAAAAAATAATCAGAAATTAGAATTGGAAACCCAATCTTGAAAGAAAAATTCACAAGAGGAGAAACAGAAATTTAATAAGAAAGTGGGGTGGACAAGTATGTGAAATTTCGATGGAAATAGAAAGTCCACCGAAGTGGAAATGCAAAAAAAAAAATAAATAAATAAAAAGTGCAAACATATCTATGAAAGACTGAACATGAATAAGTAAAGAAATTCTTAAATAAAAGTAATATAAATAAATAAATAAATAAAAATAAATAAATAAATTCTTAAATAAAAGTAAAGTAAATTGATAAACAAATAAAAATAAAGGCCAAACATAATTTAAACGGGGAAAATCGAGATAATCTCTGAGCAGAAATTCTTTCATATGAAGAAACTAAGTACAAAAAATTGAGATTAAAAGTCATCTAGAGAAGAATAAAATCCCAAGCAGAAGAAAAACCAAGAAATCGATAAAATAGATATCGATAAAAATAGCGGGAACCAACCCAGGGCGAATAAAAGTGAGGAAACAAAAATTAGAAACGTTAAATCGAAATTACACAAAATAATTGGAGGTCAAAGAAGAGGTGCCTAGTATCAGTTCGTGTGTGGGCAGTGGGTGGTTGTGGGGGGGTGGGGGTGGCAAAAGGATAAACGTGAAGTAGAGGTGCGGAATCTGAATGCAAACTAGAACTTCACAAACAAGGGGGAAAATAATTCGTGCTTCTTGTGTTTATTTGATAATTCACAAAAACCGGGAAAGCATGATAATGAAATTGCGACAGGAATTATCCAGAGGGAAAACGAAGATATTGTAAAAATAAATACATATATAAAAGAGTGGAAAGCTCAAATAAAAGAAAATAGCAGACGTGATGGTTTTATCGATGGGAAGAGAAAAGGAAGTCAGAATCAAATTAACGCAAACGGGAAAGGCAAATTGAAATGTAACACAAGCACAAATTCCGAAAACAGTGGAAAGCCCAAGTGAAAAACAAGGCGAAACAGAAATTCATGAAAGAGGGAAAACTTGAAATTTTTTGCGAATAGAAATTCATAATGGGAGACAAAATTCTACTGAAAAAAAAGAAAAAGAAAAGAGAGAAAACCGTATGAGATTCGAAATCGGAATTCATACAGTCTGGGAAAATCATTCCTGCATCAAGATTTAGTCAGCTGGGTTATGCCAGCTCTGGTCTGTTTCCTGGGAACGCTCGTAATGATGGCTATAGTAGATTCACATCAACCGTGCATTAGATGTCTAGGCTTACTTACGACGCTCCTGATTGGCTGGTGATACGCCAATCACAGGGCTTGAAACTCTCAGTCTCTCTCGAGAGTTTACATAGGCAGGATGTATGTTCCACCTCTCCTGAAAGACGTATACCTCAGGAGAGGTGGAACATAGATCCTACCCATTTGAACTCTCTCGAGAGACTTGAGAGTTTCAAGCCCTGTGATTGGCTTATCAACGGCCAATCACGGAAATATTAAGGTCGTTTGGTCCGACAAAGCGTTGATGGTATGATGTCGCCACGGATGTTTACCACGAATTAAATAAGTGCAGTGAAAAAAATATCGGAATCCGTAAGCTTCATAGTCCTCCCCCTCCAGTCCCCCCCCCCCCCCCATCCCCCCCCCCCCCTGCTTTTCCCCCGCTCTGACTGTGAATGACGTAAGCAGGAGAAGTGCCAGTGCCAAATGTCTTTATTAGAAGTGTACACGTTCCTTTATCACGTAGTTAAGGTGATGTATAGAGTGCCACATAAGCGCACACACTTTACTTCATTTTTTCCTGATATCTGAATGTCCTGCTTAACAAGGCAGGGAAATTTGATTTTGTAAAAAAATATGGTTAAAATTAAAAAAAAAAAAAAAAAAAAAAAAGTGATCATATGTTTATAAAAAAGATATTTTCATGGGGATTAACTTGATTCTTGTTTTTGGGTTTTTTGCTACCTTCAGAATTTCCTGTTTAATAAGATATAAGAATTTTGGTTTGTCAAGAAAATGGCCAAAATTGTCTATTAAGAAAATAAGATATTTCATGGTGATTCGTCAAAACTGTTATAGAGGATGTTGAAAACGAGTTTTTTCCCCAACCTTCAAGATAAAAGAAAAATAATTACAATAGCAATTTCAAGAAAGTTCCTTAGAAACTCCAAGGAGCATTTTAGAATACATGAAAAGTGACGGAGGATTGATTCCTAAAGGGGATGTAGGAGCACATTGCTTGAATATTAAGAAAATGAGAAGAAACGTCTAGGATAAGAGTCCACTTGATTTCCTAACCCATGATGAATTTGCTTTGGAAGCAACTGAAAATAATTTTCGTAAAGAGAATGTGAAATAATTTATTCAAAGGAAGATTAAACGAAAATGTCATTTTCTTTTTAACGAGGGGGAATTTTTTAGCCGAAGTCTTCTGATGCCAGGTCCTCTATTAATTACCAGAGAACTGTTTGTTTTCGCACATTCAAAACACCAAGGTGTTGGAGACGAGCAGGTGAGGAATGTTACGGCGATGATTCATAACCTCTGGGTTATGTTTACCACATGCGTAAGTAAGTGATGGTGGAATCCATTTGCATATAGACGTAATGCTGCTACTACTTATTACTCATGCTTTTTGTAGTACCGTAGCTCCAAAGTTACTACTACTACTACATACAATTGCTATAGTTCCTCGTTGGACTAGTGGATTTCGCGCTCGGCTACCAATCCTGTGGTCCGAAGTTCGATTCTCTGCTCGGCCAACGCGGAACCAAAGGAATTAATTTCTGGTGGTGATAGAAATTAATTTCTCGATGTAGTGTGGTTCGGATCTCACAATAAGCTGCAGGTCCCGTTGCTAGGTGATCAATTGGTTCCTAGCCACGTAAAAATATCTAATCCTTCGGGCCAGCCCTAGGAGAGCTGTCAATCAGCTCAGTGGTCTGGTAAAACTAAGATATACTTAATTTTTACATACAATTTCTGATGTTAATGACTAATACTACTACCACCACACGCGGTTTAGTAAATGTGGTTTTGACTCACGGTTTGAAGTTGTCGTCCGTATTAAAAGCTTAAGCTTATACGAACACACATCTATGTACATGCATACATCTTCAAGATCAAAATGCTTGTGTAAAGTATAACGTTTTCAATGCCAGAATGTTAAAAAAGATGGCATTGGCTTCTCTTTATTTAAGGAGTCACTTTTTCTAAACTTTCAAATAGTGGAACTTTGCGTGTTTCATTATGGCTGCTGATTAATAATGGGAGTGAAGGAGCACCCTAGATGTCCTCTTTTGACGGTTTTTTAGAAAAGTGTTTTTTCTCTAACAGACCCATCAGTGATTTATATGTTTAACTGTTTTAGAAAATTAACCGGGAATGGTACCTGAAATGTTTGAGCGACACTGAAGAGAAACCGTTTGAAAATCTATTATGACTTTCTGAAAACTTTTGAATCGCCTACATATGGCACTGTAAATGTTTGAGTAACTTAGGCTAATAAAATGTTCGAATGTCTAAGGTTGAGTGCTAAAAACATTTCCATAATCTAGTTTAATGAATACGTTTGACTTACGTAGACTACAGATGTTTAACTAGAGCGTCTGTCTTTTCTCCTTCTTTCGTTCCGAGTTATTTTTTTCCTCCTTGTTCGTCATCTGACTTATCTTCTTCGCCTCTCTGATGATCAAGTTCTTTCCTCGAACCAAGGATGAGACGATTGAACCCTTCTGGGAGCTTCCATTTACTAGTCACTCATCGAAGGCCCCATCCACCCACAACTTGTCATCTGGTGTAGAGAAGGTTATCCTACTTCGGATACGAAGTACGAAGTGGCCCTGATGTTGCTTATTGATGTTCTTTTAGACCCCGAGGATTCACTCTCTGACGCTGACTTTGTCGAAATCGGTAATCCTTTAAGAATTACACATTTCAGCGAGTGCTTCTTTCCTTCTACTGCCAAGCTTTGCTATTCTCTTTTTGTTTCGGTTATTCCCGACTATTGTAAGGTATACGTCCGTTACATTTTCTGTGGTTGAGGCACATCTTTCTTCTTGCCTTGTAGCTATATATTATGGCACCGGGCTGGAAAACGGTATTTTGGGGGAGCCCACCCCCTTGGCGTTTGCTTGTTGAAAACGGTAGTCATTAAGATAACCTTCTAGTAGACTTCTCCTCCCTGGTTGAAAGTAATTTAGAATTACAGTTTCTTATAGGCATCCAGTACGAGCTCATTCTACTACATACATAGGAAATCGTACTTCGTTCTTCGTGAAGGTTTCCTTCAGTTATAACCCAAGTTCTCACAGAAGTGTAATTCTCAACCTTACTGAACAATCAGCAAATTTCTTTATATTTCGCGTCTATCTGTCTGTCTCGTGAAGTATCCCTCCTGTGCCAAGGTGTTTGTTTGGGTGTGATTCCAATAACCTTTACAATAAGAGGTTTCTTTCATCATTGTACGGGGAGGGGCATTTGATTTGAGGGGGCGGGGGTGGGGGGAACCTGGTTCACGTTCCGGGTCGTCCCGCAGATATGAATAATAGAACATTGTTTCCCTTCAATAAATCATTATTAGTTGCAAAAATTTGCATAGTCAATGATTATAATCATTAACTATGCAAATTTATTTCAACAAGAACTACAAAAACAACAACAACTACTACCACTGTGTGTGTGTGTGTGTGTATAATTATTTATTATCATATATATATTTATATATATATATATATTATATATATATATCTCTTATATTATATATTATATATTATATATATATATATAATATATATATATCTAGGCAATCATGGAGATTGGAGTCGAGGTGCTTACGTTTGTGCTTCCGACACCATATAATGAAGTCCATTCACACCATATCTGTTAGATGGTGTTTTATTATACTACGCCTGTATTGCAGAAGGACAAATGCAGAACAGACTTGCTCGAGCTGACCTCGACAGTTGAAATTATGTTTGTTAGTTGAAGGTGTCTGTTTCTGTGGTTTTCTTCTCTTTAATCCTGAGTTAAAACCTGCGCGCTACAGCAACCATTCTGTGGCTGACGTAGTTTAGTCGGTGTTTTTCAATTTTTTTTTTCTTTTTTTGACGAATGTGTCTGTCGAATGGAATGCCAGTCTGCAGAATGTCAAAGTATATTTCTGCGATTCTTCGCGTCATATTATATAAGTTCAGTCACTTGCTTACACGAATTATTATTGAAGCATATTTTAATTATATCTATTTCCTGTAATTAAATTTTCTAATGGAGCCACCGGGGTCTAGCAAATCAGCTCGAGACAGTTCCCCGAGGTCACATGGCATGATGCCCTTCGACGTCAAATATTTTTCAACGTGTCTATGTATATATCAATTAGTGTCTGTATGCGTGACCTGATTCCATCACCTGCCTGACGAGACGCAGCGCTTTTTTTATTCTTTCTTTTTTTTATATCACTTAAATCCTCCCGAGCTCTTCATCCTTGTCCTCCTCTCCTCCCTTCTAAATAAATACTTCTCTCACCCTGCAAGTTCCCTTCCTCCCTTTTCCCCCCCCCCCCTCTTAGCTCTCTCTCTCTCTCTCTCTCTCTCTCTCTCTCTCATATCCCATTTTACCGTCATCTCTCTTAATCTCTTCATTGCAACCCTCCCTCCTCCTCCCCCACCCCGCCCCCCACTACCTTTTTTGGCTTGCCCTTCGGCTCACTTCAGACTTTTAGACATTAGCCCTCTTCCCTCCCCTTTCTCCCTCTCATTCACCCCCCCCCCCTCCCTCATCGTCTTTCTCTTCTTTCTCTCCCTCACATTCCCGAGCTCTTCACTACCGCTCTAACCTTCATTCGCTTTCTTTAACTTCCCTTTTCAAGCTCTCCTGCGCACAGCTTCTCTTACTATTCTCTTCAAGCACCTCCCCTAGGGACAAGATTAGCGAAAAAGGAGCAAGGAAGGTGATGAAGAGAGATGGACGAGGAAAACGTTCAACATTACGAGAAAGTTTAGAAGCAATAGAAGAGCAATGAACCAGTTGAAGGAGAGACTAGGAAAACAGGACAGGGATAGAAAAGCGAGAGAAGAATTCCCATTCGTCATCCTCTCTCTCTCTCTCTCTCTCTCTCTCTCTCTCTCTCTCTCTCTCTCCTTACAAATATCTATAACGGCCAATAAATTCATGTAATGCTTAGTAAAATGTAGGATGCCCTTATTCCCAGTCACTGGCCCTGTCTGTTTGCTTACTCTCTCTCTCTCTCTCTCTCTCTCTCTCTCTCTCTCTCTCTCTCTCTCTATACAACCCCTTCAAATCTGGCGGTAGCAGGCGAAAACTGTCCCCATAAACGAACACACGCCCCTTTCCCCTAGATGGCTGCCCCCGTTGGCAAGACAATATTCTCGTAATCCTTTTTCTTGCTTACGCCCCGAGTCTTTCCATATCAGTTCGTAGAGCCGGGTCTTCTTTCCTTACTAGCTTTTGTAATCCTTGCTAGATGAAATCAGAGACATCTAGCGGCGTCGACTGTCACTTCTCTCCTTAATCTCCGAGCCCTTTTCATTCAGGGTACGCTCGGGCATACATCTTTTGTGATTTATGTTTATGGTGTTTATTTGTTGTCATTTATTTATTCACTTGATTTCCATTATATTTATCAGAATGGAGCGTCCTCTTTTCCTCTTCGGTTAACTATTTTGTTTTACGTATTACCTCATTCCTTTTTTGCGAAAGCCTGGAAATAAAGCAAATGTTCTCATGCTCAAGGTTCCTCTCGTATCCATGTCTGTATCTCCTTTCTCACTTGCACAAAGTTGAATTTCATTTCTTTCCTTCCCTTCTGTCTTTGGCCTCTTTACCCACATGCACAAAAGAACTATCATTCCTCACATCTAATTTCTATTTGCATTGCCCTCACCTACTACATACATCCTTGCCCACACTTGAAGCCTTTTTCCTCTACCTACATGTGAAGCATTTTTTTCGCCGCCTTTGTTGTCGTTCGGTGGAAGAGGATCACTGAAAGCAGTGAATGAACGAATCGAAGCAACCCCACCCCATTTTGCACGTTGCTTGTTCTTGTGTATTTGCGTGGGTGCATGCGTGCTTGCGTCTCGGCATTTATTCTGGTGATGCTTGTCCTTTGGTTCTTTCTTGGCAGGAAGATTTTGCTGGCGTACCACAAGATTAATTTTTTTAGCTCATTTGTCTACTTAATTATTCGCTGATCTAATATGTACGGTAAATGTAGAGAGAGAGGGAGAGAGAGAATTGTTAACATTTTGCTTTTCGAGTCGATAGGACTACTGCTTTTGAAAAATTAAGTGATTGTCAGTCACATGTGTGATATATTATTAACCTTGAAGATCTCTCTCTCTCTCTCTCTCTCTCTCTCTCTCTCTCTCTCTCTCTCTCTCTCTCTCTCTCTCAACGCTTGCCAACATGTTTAAAGTCACAAAGGCTTTGAAGGTGCAAATGATTATAAAGGATTTGCAAGGAGCTGCTTGGATCTTCCCGCCATGATGAATTCTTCCTCTTTTCCTGACGCCCCGAAACTCGTGAGCTACAAATAAAACAGATGAATGAGAATATAATTCTTCGACCAATGAAGGAGTAGCGTGTGCTCAAGCGCGGAATCCGCACACGAGCTGAAGGGTATTTAGGGGAAGGAATTCTTCTCCTCTCTCATCCTCTCTCTCTACCTCATACTCTCTCTCTCTCTCTCTCTCTCTCTTTCTCTCTCTCTCTCTCTCTCATACACATGTCATGCGATAAAAATGAGTGAGACCCGTAAATGAAGTATACAGGTGAACATTCAGTATTGAAGTTACTTGATATTGAAATGAACTTATAAAAGTGTACTTTTGCCTAAGGACCGCTTACTTATGGGTTATGCTCTAACCCAAATTTTTGGATACGCTTTAAATGGAAAGCATAGAAAATAGTGTCCAAATATAATGGGAAGCATATTTACCCTCTGTATACACACACACACACACACACACACACACACACACATATATATGTATATACATGCATATTATATTATATATATATATATATATATATTATAGATATGTATATTTATATAATATATATTATATATATATATATATATTATATTTACATATTCTATATACATATGTAAATTACAGATGCTTTCAGTATCTGTAGTTTTGGGGATGTTAATATTCGCTACCGTGTCATTTAGGTAAAATAATTTAGATCAAAGGGAATAGTCGACCTGTGCTAGTGTCATTAAGCATTGCAATTTTTGGGGTTTTTTTTGGAAAAGAATGATTTTGGACTAGTAATTTTCATTCTCAAATTTTATCATAATGATGATAACGTAGAGTGAAAAATGTGAATAGAATACGATGGTGCACTGAAATCTCTCTCTCTCTCTCTCTCTCTCTCTCTCTCTCTCTCTCTCTCTCTCTCTCATTGATTTGAATTGCAAGGAAAGTTCAATTAATTATTGCTATCTCTACGTGTTTAATCTTTGCTACTTGTACTTGTTCGTGAAACAAAGGATGGTGCTTTTCCCTCATTATTCACGAGAATTCATAGCATAAATATATACATATAAATATGTATCATACACAGGATGGCCTTAGTATTAACCCTTGTGCCAAGCTTGTTTATTTTGAAAACGGGGGTGGGTAGGGGGTGACTTTAATTCTCAATGTCGCCGAATTTTAAAAGTGAATTTTTGCTTGTTTAATTAATATAGTATTATAATAGTATATTGGATTCGGACTTGTTGTAGCATATCAGTAAGATAGGCCATTATTTTATTTGTGTTTGCGTCATAAAAATTCTTGAAATTGGCTTTTGGTTTTCTATTAGGTGAAATAACTGGTGGACTTAAGCTTTGGTTTTATATATGGAAATGCACTCTTTGTTTCATTATGATATTCTTGTAAAATGGTGATTTAGTGTTGTACTTGCATATTACTCAAAAAGGAAAAAGGAAAAGATAATCCCTGGAATTGATTTCTAGTTACTTTCGGCAAGAATATCATTAATAGCAGCAGTATTGTTATTAATATTTTTTTTCCAGCACACTCGTACCTATCTGTCTCCTTGTCCGTCCTTACTGATTCTGATGAATCAGGGCAAAAACATTTAACTGCAGAATTCTGATTAAACTGTGCAAAAACATTTAACCACAGGATTCTCATTACACTGGGCTAAAACATTTAACTACAGGATTCTGATTAAACTGGGCTAAAACATTTAACTACAGGATTCTGATGGTATTGGGTAAAACGTTTATTCGATATTTCTAGGCTTTTCTTAGGACGATATTTAAGGGTTAACCGAGATACATATAAATCAACAAATGGATTTTGACCGGTAGATTTAAAAAAATTTATTTTGGGCCCTTCTGGAGACGAATAGCAAGAAATCAGATTACATATTTTGTTGAACATGTACATACGTCTGTGGTGATATATAATATATAGATTTTAAATTATTTTCAGCCCTGAGGACATAAATAACGAATTTGGAGATGTTGACATTTTTCATGGTTGGGCACATTAATTATAAGTAGGTACGTTGTGATATTTGGAATTTCTGTTCTGTTCTGTCAATGCTCCGTATTCGACACATGTCAGCGTCTTCCTGCCATTAAATTAGATAGGAATTTCTTAATGCTCAAGTTCAATAAGTTTGGCTTTTTGATTGTCTTTATTTTGTAGTGATGAATGATGAAGGTCATTGCAAAAAAATAAATAGATAAATTAATAAATAAAATTTGTGTGCAGAGAATGTCCATTAACGGTGTAAGGTCAAGGTCACAATATTTTATGGCATTTTCAGTTCTTCATAACATGCTACGTATTGGCGGTGGCGTTCTCATATCGTCAATTATAGCAGTAATTCCCGACTGATGAAAGTCAAAGATCAAGGGCACAGGTTTTTCGTTGATGAAATACTTAGTAGTTGATTATATTTATGCAGTCTCTTGATCACTGCGTTAATGACAATTTCCAGATATGTTTATTTTGCGAGTTTGATCATTAAAGGTCAGATGTTAAGGTCTGAGATTTTAAAGAATTTGTCCTGAATAACCGGCTACGAAGTTTTGATACATTACCGTGTTCTTATGTAATTACTAGTATCCTCTAAACTGTTGTTAACAGAGCTTATGTTATGAAACAAGATATTTTCTTCGAATTTTGCGGAAAAGAATTTTTTCTGTCTTAGATTTTGTTCGAATGTATTCCTGGAATAGTTATAAGTAGTTATAAGCTGGGCTTTTATCTTATTAAAATCGACATTTCTAATGGTCTTTGTGTTATATAAAATGCCTATTTTTTTCTCTTTCTCTGTTATATTTGTTCGGGTGCAGCTGGCGTTGTTTTGAACGAGTTTCGTATTTCACGAATATTGCGTCACCAGAGCAGTTGCTAAGCAATATTAACGTGAATTGCAACGCGACCTTGTCTGTTCCGGGTTTTGATTACAACTTGGTCGTATGTTTTTTTTTTTCCGTAGAAAACAGCAATACTAGATATTCGTGTTTATTTTTCTTGATCTACGCTAATACACACACACACATACACACACACACACACAGACAGTGCTTCGTCAGCCCTTAGGAAGTCACTCATTTCGATGTGCTGCTTCTTCTGAATCAACCGAAAACCGACGATATCACTACGGTTGTGACGGTGGAAGACTTTTGAAGTGTTGCAGTGAAATATATATATGGTTTATAGTAGACTGCTATGATGCAGTTGATGTTTAATTAAGGAATGATTCGGACGTGGCATGAGTATTGCATTTCTATTGTTTTTTGTAATATATCGGCAACTTTACATCGTCACTTACACATTGTTTTGTGGTTTTATTTTAGCAAGAGCCTCTTGGTTGGACTTGCTCGGATTCCTCATTATTCAGGATGTCAGTTACACGTGTGTAGGATTCCGTATACCGTAACGTAAAATGAAAAACATGGAAAAAGAAACCCACAAAATTACTGTGTATAACGTGTTTACTTATAAGTACTTACATTTTATTTTACTCAACACTCGAGTACTTTCGGGCCCTATCTGTGGTCCTTTTTCAAGAGATGTGTAGGTTGTCAGCCTGGGTCAACCTACACAACTCTTGAAAAAGGGCCACAGATAGGGCCTGAAAGTATTCGAGTGCTGAGTAAAATAAAATGTAAATACTTATAAGCAAACACGTTATACACATTAATTTTGTGGGTTTTTTTTTTTCAATCTAACGAATAACATTGTTATTTGTAATATCGCATTTTTCTAGTATGCGTCTTTAATGCAAAATTCTAGTAATTTGGCTGTAGTTCATGAAGCATTGATTTAAAGAAATCTTACTTGGAGGGATGTATAGATAGGTAGAAGTTGTCCATGTGGAACAAACTGTGCCACAGTCAGCGCCAACTTATAACTGTTAGCGTAAATAACCGTAAGATATCGCTTGAAGGTAATCAAGACTGCCTCTCAGATTATTTGTTGCTTCAGTAGCAAAGTATAGTATTGTAATATGCTGTAATATGCTGATAAAAATCATTGAAGGTGAAATAATTGTATGCAATTTTTATATGCTTGTTCAAGTTTTTGGATATTGTAACTTTCTTCACATTCGCCATGCAGTGAACTCTTACGTTGGTTGTCGATTTGTAATAATTATGCACATGCAATACATTGATATGAATTGATTGATTGATTTAACTGTAAGTTATCTAGTGTCACAGCATCAAAGGTCATTGACATCATATTATAGTATTTTATGTGTAGTTATGTATAGAGAGAGAGAGAGAGAGAGAGAGAGAGAGAGAGAGAGAGAGAGAGATTATCAGACCTGCTCTATCTCATTGGAAGGAGATTGGTATTATAATTAGCGGGAATCAGAGAGGAGAGAGAGAGAGAGAGAGAGAGAGAGAGAGAGAGAGAGAGAGAGAGAGAGAGAGAGAATTATCAGACCTGCTCTATCTCATTGGTATTAAAATCAGCGGGAATCCAGAGAGAGAGAGAGAGAGAGAGAGAGAGAGAGAGAAGAGAGAATTATCAGACCTGCTCTATTTCTTGGCTGGTTAAATTAAAAAACGAATCCAGAGAGAGAGAGAGAGAGAAGAGAGAGAGAGAGAGAGAGAGAGAGAGAGAGAGAGGGAGTTATCATACGTACTCGATCTCATTGGAAAGAAATTGGTATTAGAATTGCCGGGAATCCATCATACCTGCGAGATCTTACAAAAGAAAATGCGAGTAATATTCAAACGAGAATCAGTGTCCATATTCAGATATTCAGAAGCGTTTTTCAAAAGGTCAAGCTTTCTGCTCCTCGATTACTATTCGTGGTTGCAGAGGTAAAACTTGATTTGGAGCATAATGAGCTCTGGGATATTTGTGTTAGTGTCATTTTTATGGCGGATATTATTGTTATTTCAATTGCACATGTCTTTTAGTGTTATTTTCGTTGTTGATGGTGGTGTTATAATAATAATAATAATAATAATAATAATAATAATAATAATAATAATAATAATAATAATGGCAGGATGCAACCCGGAACCCCGCTATAAATACCACCCAGTCGAATGGGAGGACTGTGATGGACAAACAAAAAAAATAATAATAAATGCAGTTACATTTCGTAACTGCAAAATCTAATGCATAATGCACATGTAAAACGAGTCTATAAGAGAAGGTGTCTGAGGATCATGAGAGCAGCAAATACCTGAGGGACTTGAACGAATGGCAATTGAGTTGATTATTTTCACCATCTCCATTTACTCAATCTTCTTCTTGGGTAAACCAGTGTTCCCATCTCACATGGCTGGGTAACTGGCTCTTTTCTATCCCAGTTCATCAGGAACAACATCCTTTAGAGGACATTTGTTAATGAATATTAATGCCTGAATGAAAACTATTAGCATATTCCTGACGATTGATGATTCATGTCAGAATGTGTTAATGCCCATTGATGTCTTTTCTGTAGGTAACTTTCCCTTCTTGTTCAGCAACATTAAATCTCCAGTCCATTTTCCATGATATATTTCTTAGTTTCTACATTTAGTGTTATGGCCATGAAGATTCCAGGAGGTCAGTTTTAGAAGGCTTCCATGGAGTACGAGTTATTACTTTACTAGAAAAAAGAATAAAAAAAAGACGCCGCACGTTGTCATCAGTAAAACTAGCACGTTTGTCCCAAGCACGACCGCTTGAATGTTGGTACGATTTCGGAATAATTCAACTGCTGTCTTTGCTTCCATTTATTAGATAACACTTATATACGTCCTGATACCGATTATTATATTAATTGTATTATTAAGAATAACAAAGGTAAGGTTTGTCTAATTTAAAAACTCCAGGTTAATTCGTCACAGTGCTTGTATTACACTGCATAAATCTTGACACTTTTCCCTCTAAATTTTTAAGTTTACTGATATTGTTGTGTCTTTTTTTTATATGTGCTGTTTCCTATTTCGAAAATTGTTTATTATGGTTATCTTACAGTTTTGTTTTAGTTTGTCATTTTTACTTTGAAGAGTTTCAAAATGGCTCGATAGTGTGTTGAAACGCTGCTTAAACGAAAAAATAAATGTTGCACATCTTTGACGTATTTAAATTCAACACATTATTATTATTATTATTATTATTATTATTATTCAACTACAAGTGGCTTCCCAACAGTCCCAGAATACCTCACAACTAGGAAGTGAATTTCCCTCGGATTAATCCAGGACACGGATGAGCTGGTTATGGGATTCAGAGACTGACTGTAGCTCTTTGAGGTGAGGTGCTCTGCCATCGCGGAAGTTATTTAGATTAATAGTTTGACAGCCTCTGAGGATTTGCTGTTGGTCTTTACTCATGTGGATGCATCTCTTGTTGGGTCGACAGTGAGCCCTTGTTTGCCTGAAGTTCGTGTTTGTGGGTCTCTTTTCAGCCCTTTTTTCGGCCTTAGGGTTTACTCTGTTGACCAAATATTAGCCTAAAGTTCGTCAAATTGCTAAAATTTTATTATTTTTCATGGTCTGCAGAAATACTTTGCTTTTCTAAAGCTAGGTCTCGCTAGTCTAAAGGGAATCCTGTTAGTTAACAGTGAACCTGTGTTCGCCTCAAGTTAATATAAGTTGTCCCTGTTTGGTAAACACTCAGTCTTCCGTATTTCAGACGTGATATTTTTTATGTGGCTTTAGTAATAGTAATTGTAGGTACAGAGTTGGTACATGAGTAGTGATCAGTCCTTGTTGTTCTTAAAGGAAGTTGTTTTTTTTGTTCAGAAGCCATTTGTTTTGACTGTTTGTTGTTTGTTTTTATGTTTCTGTTGGTATTTGTTTTCAATTTGGAGTCAGTCTGTAATAATCTAGAGACTACTTAATTTAAAGTCAGTCTTTGCTCTGAGTGAGTTTGTCTTTATTAATGTACAATTAGCTATTGATAATAGTGTTTTTGTTCATTTAAAGTTTATAATTGTTATTGGTATATTTGTTGATTTGAGGTTGGTCCTTATTGATATTCTGACTTCGTCGATCAAAACCGCTCACTCCTTGTTAGAATAACATTACTGATTGGAAGACATTTCTTTTAACAGTCTGTTGTTGTTTGTAAGTTAGTGCGTGTTAATGTGTAATCATAACTTGCTGAAGTCTGACGTCATGCCTTGTTGATACATAGTTCCCTAATGAAACATGAATCAGATTTTCTTGAATTATCGTTGGTCTTTGATTGAGTTGATCGTGAACGGTTTTTGCCAAGTCGGTGTCAGTCTTTGTTGTTGGAAAATGAGTCTCTGCTGATCTGAAGTCAGTGATCAGAGCACAGATTCAGTGCTGGCTGATATTGAGGCAGATGCTGGTTGACGTCTGGGCAGTACTACCTTATCTGGACTCTGGTCCTGTCAGTTTCTTGTTGTTTTATTTACATATGGTATACCATTAGTCAATGGTTATTTCGCGTCATTCTAGTTTGGTTATTTCTTTAGTTATTTCAAGCTATCAGGAGTAGACGTTAGATATGAACACTTTTTACGGACAAACGCCGTTTTTATAGTATCCGGTATTCGGTTGGTTATGCGAAATATTGTTTAGTATTCACTCAGGCGCTTTCGTTATCATTCCCTTGAGAGCCTTACGTATTGAATGTTGTATTATCTGCCGCCTATTGCATTACATTGTTTACGTTTTTGGCTCTGGCGACGAGAGATCACAGTGTGAGTGAAAAGGAATGGCAAGCTAATGTCTTGAAAGACCAGAACAAATGGGAGTGAAATCGGTAATTGATAATTCCCCAAGCACTGTCTGATCTACTGGTTTGTGGTTTCTGAGGATTTATTTATTTGCTTTTTAATTTGACATCTCTGATAATTTATCAGATGATTAGATAAGAATTTCATGTTTTCAACTGTGCATATATTAGGTAGATGCGAAGAAGAAAGCGGAAACTTGACGAAAACTCATAACATTCATGGCTAACAGACACGGAATAAAAAACGTATTACGCCATCCAAAAGCGATTCCAGTCATGTGTGCCAGCCAATGACGTCATTGAGGGGGAAATTATCCAAACACCCTGTTGCTGAGTGGGTTAGCACTATGCTCTCCTCAGTCTGCCGTTGTTTTGATCATCGAATATAAAATATATCACTGAGCATTTATACTTTTAGAAGAAGTAGTAGTAGTAGTAGTGTAAGGTTGGTATCACTATTATCATTGCTGAGCAGATTAAAAAAAAAACCTTTGTAGGTGATCCTGCATAATGTTAGGTGACCCAATAATGATTACACTATTACTGCTGTTGCTACTCTTCCCACGGACAAGGATGATAGTACAGATTGTTTCACCCTTAACTTTGATATGGTAGAAAGAATTTTGATCCGGCTCTAACCCTCGCGTATTTATATAGAATTACATTCGGCTCAGCCCTTCTGCAGCGAAGTAGTAAATAACAACAAAAAGAGGATGAGTGCAGACCATTGGCCATGCATGTAGAGGGATGCTGAATCACACAGGAATGTAAGTGACACCTTGAGTCCCAACTGCAGGTGATATGCTCATCCCTTCCGACCTCCCAACCATCACCCCCTAACCCCACCCCAGTCCTCGCCCACCTCCACCCATTCTTCTTCCTTTCACATGCAGGTTGTGACGTCAAGATGTCCCGTCTAAGTAAAGATTGCTTTCGAAAGTGGCAGACGAATACTTGACTCAGCGTGCTTGTATGTGTGTGTGTGTGTTTTTTGTGTGTGTCTTTTTGCGAAAATGTAATTGCGTGTGTTTTTTTGTTTTTGTTTTCTTACGAAAATTTTATTTTTCAATGTTGTAAGCTGGATGTAGTGTATGAGTGACTAGATCAGGGTACGGCTCCACTATCACAGCCAACTGATGGCCTTTGGTGCCAGTCACCAGTTTGATTAGAAAAGCAGATTCTATTAATATATATAATATATAGATATATATATATATTTATATATAAAATATCTAATAAGAATTAAAAAAAAAAAAAAAAGAAAAAAAAATAATTTTTGTTTTATATTCATGTTCTTATAGAATGATGAATGTTTTCAACTTGTGTGTGTGTGTGTGTGTATATATATATATATATATATATATATATCTATATATATATATATATATATATGTAGTATATATTATATATATATATATATATATATATATATAGATATATATATATATATATATATATATATATATATTCATCATTAAACTGTTTTCCTGGGTGGTATTTCCTTCAGAAATAATACAACACAATGGCCACTGACACATTCATGGTTTACCTGCTGGATCGTAGATAAACCCTTTTGCAGTAAAACTTCCACAATATTAGCTGTTTCATACAATTACACAGTAGGCTCTACAGTATCCGTCAAACGCCCCCTACAGACTTTGCTATTTACCTCCATTTTGCATCTAATATATTCTCGTGCTTCCTGGGTGTTCCTGCTTTTCCAGTATTGGTTGCCTTCCATTTATCCAACCCTCTCTTGATCTTTCTCTCCTCCTTCCCCTTCCCATTTCCAAACGGCGCAATATTTTCACCAAACCATCATTATCCTTTCATTCCATATGACTCAACCATTGCAAAATAATGTGATGCTTTTTTTCTTTATGCTCATCTTTATACCACTTTTTCAATCCATCTTAGCATCCACCACACTTCCATGAATATTAGTGCTGGTTAGAAAAAATCCCTTCAAATTTTAACAATCTTGCGCGCTGATTATGGCTGACTTTAATCTTAAATAAAATAAAATCTACTGGAGCCAGATGATTGGAGGGTGGATGATCAACATACCATCTTGCAGCCCTGTAGTTTCAGCAGTTTTAAATATATGAAGGCGGAGAAAAAAGTGCGGACGGACAGACGAAGCCGTTACAATAATTTTCTTTTACAGAAAACTAGAAGTTACCTAAAAACGAAATATAAACACAATCATATACATAATATAATCGAAAAATAGGAGTACATCTAAGTTGACGTTGCTAAATATGAGCATTGAATGGTTATTGAATGCACGCTAATAAGAATAAAGACAAGGTGTAGGCAGAGAGGCTGAAAAAGACTGAGTATTCAGTGATGGAACCAGTTGTTTGATATTTATGGATCAAAGAGAAAGAGGGAAATTTCGCTGGCGGCTTGAAAGACAATTTCTAAAATATCACATGGAATAGAAAATTTCTAAAATAACACGGAATAGAATATTCACATCTGTTACCATGTTCCCTAAGTCATACTGAAAAACTGCTTCTTAGGCAAATCACAGCCTTTTTCTTTTTTTCTTTTTTGCCGACTCCACTCTGGGCAGTGATCTGCACTTTCAGCATTCTTTTAGTGGAAACGAGACTAGTGTCAAGATTACATCTTGTGCAGCAAGTGTATTTATAAACCACCACACGACGGATGATAATGGGAATGGAAGCTTTGAACTTGAAACGAGAGCCGGTTGTTTTTCGATTCTTAAGAACCAGCTTACTAATAAGATAATGAAAATTAATATTTAGTCATCAGTTTTAAACATTGCTTATCCTTCATTTGAGGCAAAAATTCGTAAGAATGAGGTGTAGTATGTGCAATAGGCTCAGGAATTGCTGGATGAAACTTGCTATTTTGAAATTTCTCAAGATATTTGTCACGTAACAGGTTTGGGTAACAGTTGTCCTGAAAATGTTTTGTAAGATATTTAACCACGCTGTGAAAATGAAGACAGAGAAAAGGGCCTAAGCAGCAATGTAAAATTACTCTTAAGTAAAATAAACAAGAATTTGAACTGCAAAATACAGCCAAGACCAATCAATATAAGGTTGTTTGCGACAGACACCCCGTTATTGTTTTCGTGTTCCACAATAAAATTATGATGGGGGTTGACATTATTGATCAACTCGAAAATAGTTCATGAGCATGCTTGGTTTGAAAAAGTTTGAAGGTATCTCCAAAATGCTAGTGATTTAATGGATCAAAGAATATAAAGATATTTGGGAAAACTAAACCCAAAGAAGATCCCGCAGTGATCTCGTCGGTTTGTTAATAGCTGCAACCTCTTTCGTTCCTTTTATTGCACCTCCATTTATATCCTCTCTTCCATCTTACCTTTACCACTCTTTTACGTAACAATCATAGTGTAGATGCGAGGCTTTCTTCCTGATACACCTTTACCTCTTACTTTTATCATTTTCCTTTCAACGCTGAATGACCTCATAGGTTCTAGCTCGTGGCCATCGGCCTAAATTCTATACATTCATAACACATTTCAATCGTATCTTTTCAAAAAGGTTTTAGCGCTTTCGGCCAAAATTTTATAAATCCTATCACATTTCGAACGTTTTTTTTATCAAAACCTTGACAAATAAAACTAATTTTAATAAAGGTCTTATCTAAATTGTCGGTATTGTTGCTTGTAAGGGTACATTGGTAATAAACAATAAAAAAAACAGCTTGGAGAGTTGCCATAATTTAGAGCAAGGTCTGGAGTGATCATTTCGCCGGTGAACACGGTGGCGTTAGAAAAAGTCGAACTCGTTTTCCAAATAAGGCAACAATGGAACTCAATATTTGGCTGCTCTATAGTTCGGCGTATTATATCGGGCTAAACGGGATTGCCTTCCTTACGAATTTCTGACAGGTACGCTAAATAATACTTCATACGCACAAAGCTACAAGTGAGGTCAGGATATTTGTTCATTCATATATATATATATATATATATATATATATATATATATATATATATATATATATATATCGAGCTACAATGTCCTTTAATATCTAATTCGCTCTAACCTCGGAATTAATATATTTTCATATATGCTTAACCGAGGGAATTTTTTCTCGATAATAGATTAGCCTGGACCAGGGCGCGAACCTATGGATCCTTTCAAACCCAGGAACGTCAGTGAAGCTTTTCCTACTACACCACCGCGAGAGGTTAAAAGTTCATGTCGCCTCTCACCCTCATATACCTTTTCGCGCGCAGGTAAATTAGTTTTGGTTGGAGACAACATCAACCCACCTCGACTCCGGTAGTGTTTTGTAGTGCTTTTGACAGCACGTTAGCCAATCTATAAGTCAATATCACATTTCCGTGATTCATATACATATATCGAGCTACAATGTCCTTTAATATCTAATTCGCTCTACCTCGGAATTAATTAATATTTTCATATATGCTTAACCGAAGGGGAATTTTTTATCGACGGGGGGGGGGGTAATAGATTTGCCTGGACCAGGGCGCGAAATGTGATATGACTTATAGATTGGCTACGTGCTGTTCAAAAAGCACTACAAACACTACCGGAGTCGAGGTGGGGGGTTGATGTTGTCTCCAAACCAACTAATTACCTGCGCGCGAAAGGTATATGAAGGGTGAGAGGCGACATGAACTTTTAACCTCTCGCGGTGGTGTAGTAGGAAAAGCTTCACTGACGTTCCTGGGTTTTGAAAGGATCCATAGGTTCGCGCCCTGGTCCAGGCAAATCTAATTATCGAGAAAAAATTCCCCTTCGTTAAGCATATATGAAAATATATTAATTCCGAGGTAGAGCGAATTAGATATTAAAGGACATTGTAGCTCGATATATGTATATGAATCACGGAAATGTGATATGGACTTATTAGATTGGCTACGTGCTGTCAAAAGCACTACAAACACTACCGGAGTCCGAGTGGGTTGATGTTTTGTCCACCAAACCAACTAATTACCTGCGCGCGAAAGGTATATGAGGGTGAGAGGCGACATGAACTTTAAAACCTCTCGCGGTGGTGTAGTAGGAAAAGCTTCACTGACGTTCCTGGGTTTTGAAAGGATCCATAGGTTTTTCGTGCGCCCTGTCCAGGCAAATCTATTATCAGAAAAATTCCCCCTTCGGTTAAAGCATATAATGAAATATAATTTTTAATTCCGAGGGGTAGAGCGAATTAGATATTAAAGGACATTGTAGCTCGAATATATGTTATATGAATCACGGAAATGTGATAATGACTTATATATATAATAATATAATATATATGGGATATGAAATATATATATATATATATAGTTATATATATAATATATTATAATATAGTGTGTGTCTTTATATATATAATTAAGGCAAGAGCCACAAATGAAAGTGGAAACGGAGGAGTATTGTGAGGCCTTTCGACTCAGTGTCCTGGTAAGAAAAGGACATCGAGTCGAAAAGCCTCGCAGTACTCCTTTGTTCTGCTTTCCTTCGTGGCTCTTCCCCTTGCTTATATTATATTCATCACGTTCCAAATTTTCGTGATTCAGTTACACACACACACACACACACACACACACACACACATATATATATGTGTGTGTGTGTGTGTGTAATTGAATCGCGAAAATTTGGAACGTGACGAATATAATATAAGCAAGGGGGAAGAGCCACAAAGGAAAGCGAAACAAAGGAGTACTGTGAGGCCTTTCGACTCGATGTCCTTTTATTTTTCTTACCAGGACACTGATCGAAAGGCCTCGCAATACTCCTCTGTTCCACTTCATTTGTGGCTCTTGCCTTAATTATATATACATATATATATAATAATATATATATATATATATATATGATATATATATATATATATATTATATATATATATAATTATATAATATGCTTAAAAAATCACAGTAGATGCACGTGACTTCATAAATAAGCGAATTCCACAGGAAAATGATAGTCAGAAATCCAAGCGCTTTCGTCTTTACTAAGACATTGTCAAGGAGCGAATGAAATACAATTGTAGAGAAAGGTCTCAGGTAGACAACAAGATCAAGAATACCAGATGGTTAATTGTCAAAAAGGGTAAAATTAAAAGAGATAACCTCCAGGATTATCGGATTATACACGGTCACAAACCTAAACAGATTGACCCTAAACCGAAATTACAGTTTCTTTACAGTCCAAAACATGTAAAAACTGAATATATTAATTTTGTTGCTTATATTTATCTACAACTTTTTTCATTATGAAAGCATCAAGTTTAAATAAACCAAGACTTAAATTCAGAACATTTTTATTATTTGACTTGATGAAACAAGATTCAATGATATTCCTTTTAACTCTGTCATTACATGGAATTAAGGCTCTTGCTTGACTCCAGTTAATAGGATGGTCTAAATCTCTCATATGTACGAATAATGCATTCGATATTTGCCCAGTTCTCACACAATATTGATGTTGTTTGAGACGTTGTGAAAGAGATTTACCGGTTTGTCCGTAATAGACTATTCAGGAAGAAACTGAGAGGGAAGAAGGGAAGTAATGAAAATACAGTACTAAGTCTGAGTACGAAGCTGAGAGATGGAAGGAAAAAATTTCTTCTGGAAAGAAGGATATGATAAGATAGAAATGAGCGAGGTAGTGGACCATAGAAGAAAAGATGCTGTCAGAGAAGTAGTGTAGTTCTACGGTTGGAGTGGAGACAGATTTATCCGATGCAGGTGTGGAAAACATTGATTTAAATCTGCGAATGCCTTAAAAAAAGTCCTTTTTGAAGAATGGATTAGAAGTGGTATGGTGATGATAGGGTAAGTAAGTAGCTGGTTAGTATGTGTAATATTTATTTGGATAAAGGAAGTGTTCCAGAAGGTTTGATGAAAGGAATGATTGATATTTTTTAATGGATCTGTTGATTTTGAGCATTGAAAAGTCACTACTTCACAGTGTCTATGAAATATAATAAATTAAGGAAAGATTGTAGAGGAAATCATCTGCACTGGGTGTTCATTTTGGAATCAAGAGTTGAAGGATGAAAAACTTGGCAATGACCGTCGTTTGTTCTTCGGAGTGCCTGTGTAAAGAGAGCGACTTACTGTATAGGAATATATTTCTGAGAATACAAACAAATACATAGACTGTAATAAGGTATTGGTACATTTTGCGTATGTTTGTATATTTAAGCGAATGCTGTATCCCTCCATTCATTTGGTTCTTTGAAGGTAGGCAGTACAGGATGGCCCACAGTGGCTCTCTCTCCGTTGTCCCTGGCCAATTTTATTCCCAAATGCCATAGACCAAACGCTCTATTTGTACCGTCTTTAATCATTGCCAGCCACCCAGTCAGATGCTATCGCTCGGTCCTTCATTAGAAATGATTTATTAATCGTTACAACGAATGCTAAGGTTTATTGGTTGCAATAGAGGCCCTGCCGTTGACAGATGCCTACGTCAGCATAAACAGGGTTATGGAGATGGAGCTTTGAGGCAGGTGGCCCGTAACCCTGGGTTTGTGACGTCAGTCAAGTAGACTCATCAGTCTGTGCGTGTGTGCGTCCGTTTTGTTGTATCTTGTGTAGGTATAATGATAACCAAAATAGCCTATCTCGGAACTCAGACTCTTGTTTTTGCGTTCTCCATGTAAATGGGTTCGTTATTGCTGGGTGTATGAAGAGGCAGCTCTCTTTCAGTACTTGAATGTTGTATTTGAAGTTCACATACGGTAAATGGTTTTAGATGCTATTTTTGTTGTTTCTTTGACCTAGTTAGTGAGTTAGGTACAAATATATTTGTCATCTGCATTCAATTGCAAATAAGTGATGGCCATGGTATTATTTATATATATATATATATATTATATATATATATATATATAGTATATATATATATATATATATATATATATATATGTGTGTGGTGGTGTGTGTGTGTGTGTGTGTGTGTGTGTGTAATATATAGACTATATATCATATGTATGTATTATAAGTTAGTAGCAACTGAGGCATGGTGACCGTGTTTATTATTATTACTATTAGTATTATTATTATTATTATTATTATTATTATTATTATTTTATATATTATATTATATATATATATATATATTGTATAATGTTGTGTATATGTGTACGTGTTCGAATTCGTTATGAGGCAGCTTTTAAAATTTATACTCATGGATTTCATCCTTAACTCGGCAGTTAAGGATAGATATACTGATGACAGGTGGTCGTCTTTTTATTTTTTATATTTAACCCAGAGTTCTGGAGGGAACGGGTTTTTGCTGAAAAAACTTGCGCAGAGAGAGAGAGAGAGAGAGAGAGAGAGAGAGAGAGAGAGAGAGAAATTAGATTAGATGGTGCAACAGGAATGATAATGATAAGTGTGTTGACACACTATATGATGTCATCCTTTTTTGTATTCTCTGTCTTGTTTAGATAGAACCCGTTTCTCTCTTCTTTTTTTTCTAGTAATAGTAGCAGTAGCCGTAGTGTGGTTACATCTTTAATGAAATTATCGATACCTTAACAGCAATAGAAGTAGTGATTATAATGGTAATTATAGCAGTAATTATTGTAGTGGTAGTAGTTGCTGTTGTTCATGTTGCTGTTGCGAAACTAGCCATATACCGATGTTCAAAGTTGTGTATCTCCTCTCTCTCTCTCTCTCTCTCTCTCTCTCTCTCTCTTTCTGCTGAAATGATAAAAACCTGAGCCCTCTGCTGTTATAATACTTGGGATAAAAAAGAAGGAACAAGTCGTGTGGCTAAGTTTCGGGGATACGTGTCATGTCGTCTGGGAGTTATTGTGAAGTTTGTAAAAGATGTAGCAATATCGTTACCTGTGCTAAATAGATGCGAGAGAGAGAGAGAGAGAGAGAGAGACAGAGAGAGTGTGTGTGTGTTTTATAGTGTCTTGATCACTGGTGAGAATCTATGTTTACAGATGGTTTTATATATATATATATATATATATATATATATATATATATATATATATATATATATATATATATATATATACACAACCTTGTCTCTCTCTCTCTCTCTCTCTCTCTCTCTCTCTCTCTCTCTCTCTCTCTCTCTCTCCGTTGGGCTTTTATTTACCACTGGTAGTGCTATTAATACTAATTTTTTCCTACCCATAATAACTCCCACATTGATCTTCCTCTTCTGTCCTACCTCCACCGCCCCTTATTATTTACAATTGTGATACAGATTTAACGACGAGGTAAATTGGGAGATGAACTTCTTTTTTGTTTTGATATGAACCCCTCTCTCTCTCTCTCTCTCTCTCTCTCTCTCTCATCTCTCTCTCTCTCATCTCTCTCTCTCTCTCTCCAGTTTGTGCCCGGCCGACATTTGCTGTTTGATGATGATTAATCCTGACCGTCGATCTTGCCACCCCAGTTTGTAGAATGAAATATTTCCAATCACTAGTTATAAAGCAATTGCTCGGCAAATAAAGACGTCAGTCGTTCGTTAGTGTGGTGGTGGTGGGTTCAGTGCTGGTGGTTGTGGGGGGGGGGGGTGGACTAGAAACGCAAATCGCAGCAACAATAACATTATTATGCGTGTCGGGGAAATCAGTAACATCATACCTAAACACACACACACACACACACTGGAAGTATTTTATGTCTCGGGAAAAACTGTTCTAATATCTCTGAAAGCAGAACAGACACAAGATTTTATCTATATCATATATAATATATATAGAAATATATATATATATATATATATATATATATAGATATATATATATATATATATATATATATATAGTATTGTGTGTGTATATATACATTTTTATTCAATGTATGTATACATATATTAAATGTATGTTACATATAATTATATTATAACAGTCATCATTTTCAAGGGCAAGAGAGATACAATGAAAACAAGGGAAGGGAAAAGAATATCAAACAGTTTTTTTTTTTGTGAAAGGGCAAATGCGAAACAAGCAAGGAATTATTCATTCTGAAAGCGAAACGGAACAAACAGTGCATCATTATAAGGACAAAGGAAGAAGAAACACAACACCCAACAATTTGTATCTTGCGGGAAAGAGAATTCATGTCTTTTTATCGTTGTGTTTTTGTGGAATTGGATTGTTTTGGGATTTCCTTTTTATGGCTCTGTCCTTCATCCTTGCAATTCAGAATGAAAGTTTTTCTGCTCCGGTAACATTGGAAATTAAGAGAAGAGGAGAGAGAGAGAGAGAGAGAGAGAGAGAGAGAGAGAGAGAGAGAGAGAGAATTTTTGTCGCTACATTTCTGAAAAGGTAACGAAGGTTCATTTAAAGAAAAAAAGTGGGATTGTGGGGGGACGGGGTGGGGGTGGTTGATATTAGAGAAATAGCATTGTGTCCTTCCCATGGAACCTCACACCAAGAATACACCCTTTATAAGTATATCTCCAGTCAGGGAACGGTCTCAAAAAATAGTACTCACCCGATATGAAAGTTGAGCCTAAGCTTACAGAACGTGGTGGTTGGGGGGGGGGATAGAGTAAACTAATGATCGGAGAGGGTGTTTGGGAGTCCGTGGTCTCTGATTGTCTTCTCTAACGAGAACTTAATCCTTCTTAATTGGAGCGACGTCACCGATGGTACGCTTAGCCTAGGTCGGTGCGTCTTCTCTTACGCATGACTCCTTTGCCTGGTTTCTGATGGAACTTTTGCGTGTTATGTAGTCTTCTCGTTCGCATATATATATATATATATATATATATATATATATACCTATATATATATATATGATGTATTATATATATATATAACTATAAAGATTATATAGTATATATATATTATGTATATATATATATATATATACACGCATATATATACATATAATATATATATATACATACATACTATATATATATATATTTATTTATTTTGTATATATTAACGTATGTATGTAGTATATGAAACTGTTTCCCCTAACAGGACAGAAACAGAGAAAAACAACGCAACGCAACGGCAACTGCCACGCTCGCTAAGATTCTTTTTCATATCAATTAATAGACATTTCCCTAGGGGGTTAGTGTTATCAGTACACCTCACGCGGTGCACTGTAGGCATTACTTAAGGCTCTTTAACGCGTTCCTTCGTACGCTAGCGGTAACCCCTTTCATTCCTTGTTCTCATAGCCCCCAGCGCTTGGCATTTGACCTAGATTTTATATTCCAATTCCCATTCCAGTTAGAAGACATTTATTTAATTTTATTGGAATACTTGACAGACAGAGACCGGAGCAGATCAGAACCTTTTACATGTAGCTGTTTTCTGTGGTCGTGTTCCGTACCATTGGCCTTGCTTGCACGTGCACGATGTATCATGATCCATTAGTAAAAGGATTCTAATAACCATTTGCTGTAGCTTGCATTGATTGCCATTACTCGTGTGTACAACCTCTTTTCAGAGCAACCTCTTTCCAAGACTTCATTAAAATTAATTATCTACATGCAGTCTTGTGACCTTGATATTGCCGCAGATTATGTAACGTTAATGATGGATATATTGCGTGTTTATGACTGGTTTATCGTAGGATTATAACCTCTTATTTTATTTATGTGTCGTAAAAGTTTTCGTTTTATCATGTTTTGGAAAAAAAATTAATAATAATAATAATTATCCTTCTACAGCAGAGTAGTCTTGTAACTTTGAAATTACACTTCTTAACTATACGGTATTTTTAGTATCCACTAGAAAGAATCGACGCCTAGAGAAATTAACTCTTGGTATGTAAATTATAAGCTTTATGAAATTTCATAAGGCCATAGCTATTGTCCATACTTTGGTACAAACACCCTCCTTGCCCGCATGATGTCAGCGAGGGTTTTCGAGTGAACAGAATCTGTGTCCAAGCAAACAAGTTACCTTGCATGAATAGGCATCATTTTCCGAACTGATTGTGGGAGTTATTCTCCTCTTCGTTTTTTTCTGGTGTTTTAGTTGTCATTTATGCGTACTTGTCAGAGAGGCAACTCACCTTATAGATTCTTTGGAGGCTCTTTTATGAATTCTTTTATCTAACCTTGGTATTTATCCGCTGTGTTGGTGGATTTTTAAATACTGATCACACGTGGAATGTTATATTTTTCTCTTTTCTCTTTTGCTATTTCCGCGATCAGAATCTGGAGATATATTTCTAAAGGAAATTGACGTATTTAGTACACATACTAAACCTTATACATTTAGCAAATGTACTGTAGCCCTAGTGAACTGAAAATAAAAAAAGACTTCAATGGTAACTCTTATATAACGTGTTTCTGTAATCTACTCTCTCCGTATAACATGCCGAAAGTGAAGAAGTCCTCAGACTGGATTGATATGCGTAGGTAAGCGGTTAACAATACAGATAAACAAACTGGGGAAAGATGGTAGAAAACGCGATGGAATTGAATTGGCTTGGAATGAAGCTTTCCATTGGTTCATTGCCAAGAGATATTATTATTATTATTATTATTATTATTATTATTATTATTATTATTATTATTATTATTATTATTATTCAGGGGCCCAAACCGCGAACGGAACCCCGGACAGAAAAGGATATTGAGAATTGAGGCATATACTGTGAAAACGAAATAAGATGAAAAATAAAACAAATAAGATAAATAGCTTGCAATAACTTGTAAACTGAGAGAGAGAGAGAGAGAGAGAGAGAGAGAGAGAGAGAGAGAGAGAGAGAGAGAGAGAGAGAGGTATGTTAACCTGCTCGACAAATGCGAAATTGTACCAATTTGAATTTCTAAAGTTCCAGATTCAAAATGCCGGATTAGGAATATAATTCCATACTTTGGTCACATTAGGACAAACACTCATGGGAACTGCGTGTTATTGAACCTCTCCGAAGAAAGGCCAAGACCGCTAGAATAAACTACATATCTGGTATCGGATGGTATTTTCTGGGAAGGCCTGAATGCAGAGGATAACCAGAATTATATAGCACGCACAGTTTGATGAGTGATCGACTGTGCCAGAGATTGATATCATGATCAGTGATGAATCGAATAAAATTCATGCTTTTTCCAACAGCTCAAGATGCCAGTAAGCTGCCACGTACCAAATAGAGGAGCCATACACATAACATAAAAGAATGAAAGAATGAGCACATTTCTTCAGGATAGACACTTCTCCAGAAATCTTGAAGGGCTATTCCGGTGTACTGATTTTTTTTTTTTTTTTTTATGTGCAACTGGAGAAGAGATGTATACTGGATATGCTTCTCAAATGCGAATGTGCCATCAACAATGACCCTAAAATGTTAAATGAGTCACATGTAGTTAAAACCACTCAATGAAAATTTCTGGAGGTGGGGGGAAGGTTTTCTGTAGTTCCAGTGCCCTTGGCAGCTGATGATACTTCGATTTTGTTAGGTTTAACTTCCTCTCAAACCTCATCCCAAAATATTTTGCACCATGTTTGAATTTTAGCTGAATCACAACTAAGAAGTGAGGAACAACAGGTTCAAACTCTGGAGCAGATTTCAGTGAGAAGAGAAAGCATCATCTGCGCAAGCAATATGCTTGTTTTCAAGGTCAAACCACATGTCGTACGAAGATCATATAATAAGTATTGAGCCAAGATTATGACCCTTGGGAACAGCCGATATTCAACAGATATTACATTCTTGTCTTCACTATGGTGCTCGTCATTAACCAATCACTGCAATCTATTAGTTAAAGATTCAGTGATAATACTAAGCAACGGATTGAACTCCAATATGTCTAAGTTTGAAAGGAAGAGCCTCGTGATTAACCTGGTCAAAAGTGGCAGTAATATCAAGACCAGTGCTTCATGAGCAGAATCCGGAATTTCTGTACGACACTGGTCACTGGACATCGAGAAAGAGAGCACAATAAGCACCGTGGTCTTTGATGAAAAGCCTGACTATAAACTAGAGAACATGGTTACCATCAACGTAAGGCCCAGACGATCTTCCAAAAGGCGTTCAAAAACTTCGAATAATATTGGAGTCATAAAAATTAACGGTATTCATCAGGGCTAAGCTACCCCAACCGCATGTAACCAATGGATTAACTATCCATTCTCCAGCGAAGGCACGAAAAACAATTTTAGAGCTGAATAATAGAGATAAATTAGTTCCATGAGTGAAACCCAATATCCTTGCAAATTGGTTCTTCATCATCATTACGTCGACAAAGATTTTAACTGTAGAAACCGGAGGTAAGCGAGTTGTATAGAGACATACATTGAACAGGTTGGTCTCTATCTATCGAGACTGTCCAAAACTATTCCAGATGTCTATTTCGGGAGCTGGAAGGTCGCAATACCGGAAGGGGGCCCCCTTCCATGGAGGTATTGGTTCCCTGGGTGATAAACCTCCTCTCTTCCAGCCATTCGACTTGTGCTGCTAAACATAGATCCGGAGGAGAGCTAAAAATATTATTAATTCGAGAAGTCATAAGACAAAGGGAGATAATTGTTTGATGGGATCGGAAGGTGGGGGAAAGAACGCGGGTAATGGGAGGGTAAGAGAGGAGGGGAGGATCGCTGCCGGTTGGTGTGTAGAAGAGAGAGAATGGCATAAACTAAATAAAATATAGCCTGTCTTAACAATATCCTGCAGCTATGTCTTCACAATGCTTCTATAACCTGCCTGCTAGAGGTCTTGGCTTAAGAGAGAGAGAGAGAGAGAGAGAGAGAGAGAGAAGAGGGTTAACCTGAGCGGTTATTTTGGCTCCAAAATTGGACTGATTTTCATCCCAGTTATTACTCAGAGCATCCTGAAAAATGGCATCTATTTTTTTCGACATTCCATGTATGATTTTCTTGTAGAATAACCCAATGTGGAGTTGCAACTTGGTTCATTGACTCGTATCTTCCAATTTTACACGCATTCTTTTATGTCATTATTTTGCCGTCTGTCCTCCCTTTGTGAACATTATTTGGAGATCTTTTCGCCGACGATACAGACAAAAGCCTATTCATCTCTCTTAGAATATGAACTTCTTTAATATATATTTTTTCTTTTTTCGCTGTGTTAACAGCCTCCCGAGGGCTTACAAACCGGTTGAGCAGATGGGTGACTTCGGACCTCCACCAGTAGTATACTTAAAGCTCCTGTTACAGATTTTGCTACTGTGTGATGGTGCTGTGGTGTGTGATGCAAAATGAGATCATATATATATATATATATATATATATATATATATATATATATATATATATAGTGTATATATATACAGTATATATACTATATAGATATATATATATATATATATATATATATATATATATATATATATGTATATATATACGAGTATATATATATATATATATATTACTATATATATATATATATATATATATATATATATATATATGTTATATAATATATATGTGTATATATATTATATATACGTATATAATATATATATATATATATATATATATATATATATATATATATATATATATATAATATATATAAATGACTGGTAAAAATGTTCGGTTACAACAGAATTCCATCTGATAAAAGGAGCCCATAAAAATGCCAAAATATAGAAAGCAAGTACTATATTTCAGAGACTGCTGTCTCTCTCTTCTGGTAGGTAATTACCTACCTGAAGAGAGAGATAGCAGTCTCTGAAACATAGTACTTACTTCCTGTATTTTGGAGTTTTTATGGGCTCCTTTTATTAGATATATATTAATATATACACAAACTGGTTTTGCGCTGGATGCACAAGTGTCTGTTTGCATTATTTAACTCAGCAGTATATTGTAGTATAAATAGTGAACTGGAATTTAAATGTGCGTATACTCCCACACAAGTAGGACTCTTAATAGATTTTTTGTATTGTACAGGTTTTTAAAGACGAGACAAACCTGTGTGTAACTTACAGTTTGAATATGTAGGAAACTAATTACAAACTATTTACATACTTCAAACACGTGCGCAGACACCTGCACACACAGTTTTACTGTAGATCACGTGTAGATCTGCAGGTATATTCTGAGAGAGAGAGAGAGAGAGAGAGAGAGAGAGAGAGAGAGAGAGAGAGAGAGAGAGGTATTAGAACGTTGGGGTTTTTGGTCTGCTTTAATCTACTGACAGAATCTCCTTTTGCAACAGATTCACCACTAACACTGTAACGCAGAAACATGCATTTCAAAATCAAGGTTATTCCACTTAACACAAACACACACTTTCCCAGGATTTCCATGGAAAAAAACTCGCTCTCTTGATGGAAGTTTTACTTTTCCAGAGGGGCCGCCGCTTTTCCTGGAATCCGACGTCATAATATTTCTCCTTCAGAGAACTATTGAATAGACTTGATTTCTTGGTCAACGTATTAATATTGAATATTCTTTTGTTGAGTTTCCATGGGAAATTTTTCATCCTGCATTCTGTTTCACTGTTTCCGTTTAACGCCTGGTTTTGTGTACTTATTTATTATATTTGCCAGTCTTTTGATTTAGTTTTATCCTCTTTCTGACTTTTGAATTTGAAAGAGGGCTTTGCCAAACAAATGAATACAAAAAATAAGGGACCCGTTTGAAAACGAAACGAAACAAAACAAAGCTTTCTTATTGGTCTTGTTAGACTCGGATATGACGTAGAACCTTGACTAACTCCTCCCGAGAACATGTTAAATCTGCGGGTTAAAAGGCAAACATCGACTATCAGCATTGACGGATTCATTTATCGAAGAAGTTAAAGCATGGCAGAATGAAGAAATATGTGCATGTTCCATTCACACCTGCGAGTCAGTGGTGAGTAATTTCATTTCTTTCAATATAATTATGTGTCTCCACTTTTACAAACTAAATGCTCTGTTTTTCTTGATATTTTTCCAAACAGAAATTTCTTCCAGTCCCCATGAAGTCTTTTATTGTCCGCCTCAAAATTAGAATAACCATAACATTGAAGACTCAATTCCATAAACGTTTTTGGTCAAGTTGTTAAAATGCTTTCATGAAAGAAAGCTTTTGAAAGACTGCTGCTCTCAGTGTCATTCTGGAAATAATATTGACATGTAATATTCCTGTGAAATGTAGCTGCGGTAAATGAAAATGACTATTATTCCTGTGAAATGTTGCTGCGGTAAATGAAAATGACTGTTATTCCTGTGAAATGTTGCTGCGGTAAATGAAAATACCTATTATTCCTGTGAAATGTAGCTGCGGTAAATAAAAATGACTTATACGGTAAATAAAAATGACTTATACGCTTACAGCGCGTATTTCTTTTTACACCGAACGCTTCATTCTATTCCTCTATTTTTTTTTTATTTTTTACTAAGAGAATTATAACCTGAGAACGCTAACGCGTTTATGAATTTCATTATGAACTTTTCATTGGGAATTTCCATTCTTGGGGCAAATGGTCGGGAAATATATACAGCGATTGATTAAATGGCTCATAAGTATTTATTTATTTATTTTATTACATTCACTTGTAGAATTATTCTCTCTCTCTCTCTCTCTCTCTCTCTCTCTCTCTCTCTCTCTCTCTCTCTCTCTCCACACACACACACACACACACACACACACTTATCCATGGTTCATCAACACCCTCATTCCCAGGAACTTGATGAGAACCAGAGGATTCTGCCCATCTGGTGCTACCCTATCTTTATATGTGGGGAAAATGCGTGAGGTGATATATATTATATATATATATATATATATATATATATATATATATATATATATATATTTATGGTGTGTGTGTGTGCTCCGAGCGTCTTGTTTCACGTTTTGTAATTCAATGGATGGTGTTAAGAAACAGTATGTTACCGTGGTTTGGTCGTTTTTATCAAGATGAATATTTCTGTATATCTATCTTTTTACGTGATTTCGTTAACTACCTTTCTATCTCATGCTTGCTGTCGTATAAATGCTATCTTCTTCATCCGACTGTATATGATAATACTATCCAAATTTATTTGTCAGTTGTCGTTAGTAATATCTCTATGACTCCGCCTCGTTTCATGATACTGATTCTCTCTCTCTCTCTCTCTCTCTCTCTCTCTCTCTCTCTCTCTCTCTCTCTCTCTCTCTCTCTCTCTCCAACAAATCCTTCTATTTTTGGGACACCGGAATATATTTTTAACCGAATAGCTATTTTGCATGTTCAGTTTGCGGCTTAATGCGTACGCGCCAGAGCACGTATTCATCACTTATCAGAACTAATTTGAGAAGGTGACTGTCATTACTTGAAGCACGTGTTCATTTGATACACTTTTATACTTCCTTTTTCTTCTGTCTCGCGACTTTTTTCTTCAGTTTCGCGAAACACTTTCCAGGGTTTGGAAGACCTCTTTTAATTTTTGATGAATATTAAATGAAAAAAAAAAATTGCTATAAATGAAGTCTTATATACTGCATGCAATGTGTGTGTACGAATGCATACATGGATCTATATCCGTTGAGTTCTTTCTTTCATGGAAGGCGAGTGAAAGAATTATTGACTGTTCTGTTATTGATTACCACACAAAAGGCGAGAGCTGACAGAACATACTGTTTAGTAAACACTGTGAGGTTATGCGTCATTTTTTAATAATTAAACAGAGTTATGAATAAGTATATTAGCTGAAGTTTGTTTACATTCGGCCAGCTTCCCATAATAGCAACACTGTGGAGGTACACAGTGGTGCCACATAGTGTTGTCGTATCCTACTTTGCGTCGACGTCGTTATTATCAATAACTTCATTTTCTGCGCTGTATGACGCAGTAGTAATTTTTTTTTTTTATTGTAGTTCACTCTCTCAGTAAGAAAGATAAATTAGACGAGTTTGAGAAGTTTACGAAGCTACTGTAAGGTCAAATGGAGATGTGTTTTATAAAAAATCTCGTGGCCCAAGTGTTCGCTTTGGACGTGGCAACGGCGTAGCCTTGGTGTAAGTGGGCAGGCGATTGGTTGGCGCTGGTCACGTGGTACTAGGCACACTGGCCCACCCTTGCTGATAACTTTATTTATTTGTGTAGTGTTTATACTTGCTTTCATGATATAATACATGGAATATTATTAACAATGACGATAGCGAGTAAAAAAATTCGGGGTTGCGTACGGTGCTGGGGCGTGTCTATTGTGCCATGGCTTGCGAGGTAGAACGGAGAGTTGCCTCTAGTGGAATATGGCATCTTTATCCCTTGCCACTGGAGAAACACCAGAGTAAGAGAGCAGCGATAAGTTAACGGTGGGATTGGTTCACTTTGGACGTACATTCTGGTTCTTTGCGGATTTCATTAATCTGATTTTATGTATTCCACCAAGTGTTTAAGTATGGTTATACAGTGATTGTTATAGTGAGCCACTGGTGTAGACTGCGACTCAGTAACCTTAATAAATTGGTCTCTTATAAAAAAGTATTTGGTACCTCGTACAACTCGCACGATTCGGTACCCAACACTAGTGTTGTCAGTGATAATAAAAGTGGTGAAGTCTAAAACGCTCCTCTTCAGTAATTTTGCAATGCCGTTTTTGCAGTTTCCCTTATTTCATGTGTCATTCGTAATTGGTGTGTGAGCTTAAATTAAGAAAGAGCCATTTCGTCAGTGACCTAATCGTAGTCACTAGTCGAAGCCTAGTACTATCGCATTCGACTGCTATGACGGTTCATGTGTTCGCTCTATCGAAGGATCATGATGATAGTATTATGATGGGTGTTACCGTGGATGTTACCCGGTCCTAATGCTATTATGTGCCCAACATGCCCCAGAACTTAGGTGAGTAGGTTTCACAATTGCATTGCTGGGAATCTCTCTCTCTCTCTCTCTCTCTCTCTCTCTCTCTCTCTCTCTCTCTCTCTCTCTCTCTCTCTCAACATTACATGTGCAGCTCCGTATTCATCATAACAATGCGAACTACAGTCATGGACTCCCCTTTCGTCCTCTTTTGAGCGGTTAATATTTCACGCTTGCTTGCATGCCAGGTTGTGCACCCGTGAGCGTTTTCAAGTACAGCCGAGGATTATCATATGTGAGTTTAGGTGTACATGGACACTGTTCTTTACCTCCTTATCTCGCCAAGGCAACCGCAGATTTCATGACGTTCTGGTATTACAGTTGGCGTTATTTCTTCCAGCGCCTCAGTGGCGTGGTTGGTTAGGTGTTTGCTTCTCACCTCGGTGGTCGCGGGTTCGATTCCCGGCCATTCCATTGAGGAGTGAGAGATGTGTATTTCTGGTGATAGAAGTTCACTCTCGACGTGGTTCGGAAGTCACGTAAAGCCGTTGGTCCCGTTGCTGAATAACCACAGGTTCCATGCAACGTAAAAACACCATACAAACAAACAAAAAAAAAAAATTGGCGTTATTTCTCGTTGGCTTTTTATTACGCAGAGCAGCCTATATGCAGACATTTATTTATAATTTCTATATACGTATATGAGTAACTAGATCACGAAATATATAAAACGTGATGCAATGTATAAATAGAGGTAATGCCACAGAGGAAAAGAAAAACACGAGAACTGCCGAGATCTTTCGGTCTTAACGACCCCTAAGTAAAGAGTCTTAAGACCGTAAGATCTCTGCAGTTCATGTGTTTTCATTTTCCTCCGTGGCATTTACTATATATATATATATATATATATATATATATATATATATATATACATATATATATATATATATATATATATATATATATATTTGAGAGAGAGAGAAACATTGAGAATTCAAAACTGTAATTATCAGCTCATATATTAATTTTCTAATTATTGTTCGCTGTAGTGGAGCTGTAACCATAATAGCTTTCTTCATTTATTCTTCTGTGTTTATTTTGGGATGTGGGAGGGTCCTCGGATGCTCACGAGAAGATGGCGTTTAAGTTTGTGGTCGTTGCTAAAGAGTGCTCTCTTGTAAAAGCTCCCATACACGTGCTTACATGGTTTGGTGGGTACTGATTATTTGTTTGTACACTATATTGTTTATGCATATTGTGTGTATATATATTATGTATATATATATTAATTTATACATACAAACATATACACCTATATATATACATAAACATATTTTCAAGTAGGTTAATATCCAGTTGTATGTGCTTATGCATTTATATACACCTGTTCATAAACATGCACAGCATGTGAACAATTACATTTAAAATGGCATCGTCAAAGATGGCATGGTAGTTGTGTGGCGTTAAAAAATAAAATGTGTGTGAGTGCATTATTATGATATAGGTACATGTATTGTACAGCGTTAAGTGTCCGGAACCATTTTCCCATATTTATGGAGATACACTAATTTTTACGATTACTAAGTAGGTTGGGTTACTTTGAAATCCTTTATATGACTTTGAAAGTTTTATTTTCTGAGTAGAGTAACTGTTAGTGATAATGCAGAACATGAAAAAAGTCTTAATTGCAAATAAACTACAAAATGGTTTTCGACTCTTATGACATTCTCTCTCAGTGAAGGTATTTTAAGTGGAGGTAGTGGGTGATCTTGTCGAGGGAGTAATTAGTTTCTTTGAAGACTAAATCCAAGAAGAATAGAGCTATACTGAAGACATGATAATCGCCTTGAATTACGCCACTTTGAGACGTTGCTGTAAATATAAGACTCATGTTGCGTGAAAGGTGTTATATACATTTTCATTTTCGGTTTAAGTGAACTAGGTGACATCACTCATTGTGTGTTTGTGTGTCTTGATATTAAAACTTGCCATTGAGGTATAGTATAACATTTCATTCTTAGAATATGATCATTGTTTTTTTATGTAGAGAAAATGTGTGGAATTGATTGCCAAAAATATGACTCGCGGTTTTTTAAAGTTTAAAACTGGCTTCCAACCTTTCCTTATTAACTCTTGCTGTGTAGGCTTGGAAAAATGTTTTAAACTTAGCTCCAAGAGAGTACCCTTGTTTTTGCTTTGGAATCTATTGCACTTAAGTGCCGAGATTTCTAGGTGCGTAACAAGTAATCGAAAAGGTCAAGTATTTGAGATGGCGTTAAGTTGAATTTTGAGATTTTCATATTTGGAAAGTGCATGGCATTCATTTTGGGGATTGTTTATGTTCTATAATGTATATTAAGATTTTCAGACTTTGAAAGCGTTTGCCATTCATTTTGTAGACTGTTACTTTTCTGTTATGTATTTGAAGATTTTCAGACATGAAAGGGCATGGTATTCATTTTGGGTATTGTTAATGCTCTATAATGTATTTGATAGTTTATGGGCCTTCTTCTAACTTGGAACTATTACTTTTTGTATCTAGGTACCTGTTGTTGAATTATAGAGTATCTACTTATAAATAATTCTACCATTATAAAATGTCGAACTTTTGCTTGAAGTTTTTCAAGCTTTCGAAAAGTGAATCGAAATTGGATCAAATAAGTTTTTGGATGTGAATGACGTCCCGTATTTAGATTCTTAGGCGTTAAAATGATGTATTATTCAATTTTGACCATTTTAGGCCTTTAAAATGCAGTGCGTAAGATATTATATACTACATGTTTTGAATGTTAAAAGGTTGTGTCATTGAGTTCAAACTTTTCTATCCCTGAAAATGTATAACAGTGAATTTTAAGAGTCTGTGCGATGAAAATGTATAGCGTCAATTTTGAAAATATAAGGACTGGAAAGCATTGCTGAAGTTCAAAACATGAATATGAATACGTTTGGTCTCAGTATTTCTGGTATTACTCATTTCTACTAACTGCTTTTGCAAGATGAAGTATCATTGAAAAGAAATGACTGCTTTAGCAAGATGAAATATCATTAAAAATGTACATAATAATAATTCTCTCTCAGTGAATACTAAAACAGTGACACTTACACGTCTTGTAGTGACTTTGATCATCAGGACATTGGAAATGAATATTAAGACGTAGACAAATTATACTGATCACCTTTGCAAAAAAAATAAAAATAATTACAAAAATATCTAACTCTCACTTTAAATGTGCAATGCTGAAGTAATTCAAAAAGCGTAAGACTTTTTAAATAATGATTTAAGGATTAAGAAACTTGTTGCAGGAACTCATTAATGCAAGAAAATGTGGACTTTGTGAAAGTTTTAGTAGCCTTTCACGTTTGAAATATATAATTAAAAAAGTTCTTGAAATGCAAATGATACTTGTAGTATTTGGAAATGTTATGGAACTGAAATAATGTATATTTGCATAATAGAAGCAGGGGATGGACATCATGACTATATTTTCACCTTTTCTTATAATTATTTTTTATACATTTTATCCCTATCCATTTTCCCCACTTCAAATATCGTATGACACTTAATGGGCTGCTTTATGAGCAAGAGACATGCTGGCTAAGACAACAAAAACAACGAGATGGATACTAAGTATTTCTAGGTGCCCTTTTGTCAGAATAAAAAGAGTTTATAATGTTTCGTTTGAGGGTGGTGGCAAAATTGCATGGCATCCTAATCGATATGTAGATTACTTTTACATCGATATTTTCCTTATTTGTCATACCGATTTCGATCCATAAGTAATGCAGAACCTAGCTGGTTCTACTTAGAACCAACGAACGGTAAAATTCCTGCTTAGCAATTCGTAAGGGGTGCAACGTATCGTTTATCCAAATATGTATGTATTCACTTCAGTGTATATGTGTATGGAGATTTCATATGTTTTTGCTTGTTACTTTATGACGGAATCAGGGATGACAGTGACAATTTGTCTCTTATTCGGAAGTTTTATGATTTTGTTTTATTATGAAGGATAGATGTAAGGGTAAAGCGTGTTACGAATTTTTTTCCAGAAATATTTTCTGGAAAATACGATTGCTCGTCAACATAGAGGATTGCTCGTCAACATAACATTCCGCCCTTATATCGTATCTGAGTCGAGAAGTGATTTAAAGCATAGCCCAGTAGTTAGTACATATGAGACTGCGTTTTGGCAATGAACTTCAGGCTGACCTTTTCTAAAACCACGCTTGCAGTGTTGTTGCAACACTCGTGATTAGTGTCTGACCATCTGCGGAGTCTTATCCCCTTGTCTGGGGAAGGAGAAGGAGGAGGAGGAGGGGGAGGTGGTGGTGGTGGTCTTTGTTGCCTGAAGGTAAATTTAGAGAATTCGGAATGAATAACCGTTGAAGTGTAAGTGGGAATTTCAAGGAATTTCCAGGAACTCATAATCAGAGTATGGAAGAATAGCAGGGATGTTACAAGTTATTTAGTGGAGCGAGAACGAATATCTAGATAGGGACCACTGGGGCTCAGTGGTATAGGCTATCTAGGAAAGTTCTCAGTTCACAAGAACAAAAAATTAACCCGACCTTGTGAGGCAAGAGAACAGCTAAGACAGCATTAGTTGCACATTGAAAGCATCTCTGCGAAGTCTGTTCAATACAGAAAGTGACTCGCATTTTTTCAGTTCAACACCATTTTACTTTTATCCATAATCATGTTTCGTTTATTTGTTATTAAATTTCTTTTTAAATATTTACCCTGCCTTTTTGTATGGCCTTGTGGATTCAGCATAAATGTATTCCATTGCCTGTGTTATTTATTCTATACATTGTATACATACACAAATACTACCTACATAAATATATACATACGTACATATATACATGCGTGTGTATATGTATGTATGTATATATAAATTCTAATTGCCAATAAATGTTTGTGTTTGGGGAATCGTTTGTTGCCTCTTGAAGACAACCGACAGGCCTGACACAAGGTTCTGTTAGCCATTCAGCTCATGTCTTTACTTTTCTGTAATCGCATTTGAAGCTTTTATCTAATCGCGTTACATCTTTTATTGGTATTGACAGTGCACCATCTGTTCCCTTTCCCATCTCGAGTAGTGAATCCCGTCATTTCCATTTTCTGAGGCTTATATGAATGAATATACCGTAGCTTTAATTACATTCAGTTTTTCGTTTTACAGTGTATACGTCTTTGTGTCTCATTTACCAAAGAAGTCTTGGGTTATATTCTGAAATAAGATAAAATGAAGCCTGCATTCTGTCTGTAAGCCTTTATACATCTTCAAGTTACCTCAGGATTATCTTGATGCAGTCACCTACTTCCGATTGTAAAAAGAAAAAAAAAATTGAGTTGATTATTTACTAGATGCCGTAAGTACCGTCTTTCCTTATTAGTTATTGAAGCTTTTTGTTAACTTTATCCGTCCCTGTCTGAAACGTTGTTCTCTTATTTTAGGTCTTCTTCTTTTGTAGGCCTTTTCAGTGGCCTCTTCCACAGCGAGGCGAATTCTCTTTTCGTCTTCTGATGGTACGTTTCCTTTGAACTCGGATGAAAGGCTTACCACACTAGGCAACCTCACCCTTCAGGCCGCTTTTTCTCATGTGTACTTTGAGAAAACATGAACAGTTTTCCGATTCCATGTTAAGCAAGCGATTCTTTCCTTCTATGCTAAGTTTTGGAAATCAGGTTTTGCTTCTGTTTTTCTTGTCTTGTATAGCATTATCCTTTAAAATGTTTAGGGCATCCTTCACGGTTTAAGTCTCCCAACCGCTCCCCCCATCTCATTTTTATTGTTTTTCAGTGCCCATCCCATTGTCGTTAGCATAATATAACGGTACGCCTTGGGTTTGGGGGATTTTCAGTTTTTATCAACATTCAGATTTGTGTTTTGTCACTGAGGTGTCCTGCAACGTTGATTTTCCAATATTTTACTGTTCACTAATTTTCCATAGATATTCTGCATCATAAGACACTTTTCAGTTAAGTATATTTGAAATTCAGTAATAAGGTTGTACAGCTATGTGAAGCCTTGCATTGAAGAAATGACTATTTTAATCTCCTGAATTAGAACTTTGTCCTTAGCTGCATATTATAATTTTTTGATGTGTTGAATTAAACTGAAATAAATTGAATTAATTGTGCTCTCTTTGTAGTAACACTGGTATGAGGGTTTACCGCACGGTGTTGTGCTCTAGGGATGACTGTTTGTTCGGTTTTCTGCTGAATATGATGTTAACGTGTCAGTGATTAATGCACAGTAAAATGGGTAGCTTTCTGTTGACTTGCTTTTGACATTTGGAAAACATGTCATGTTCGGTCTTTAATTTTTAATTTTTATTTTTTATTTTGTGGCGGTCGTTTTTGAAAACTTGCTATTATTGTCGTTGCATTTAGAATGGATTGTTGCTGCCATTCGCTGCCTTATTCTGTTGACAATCTTGTTTACGATTTCTTCCTTGTGGGCTTCTTATGTTGCTAATCCACTGCAGCTCGGTGTACGAACTTTGTGTATTATTTACTTGATTATAAAATGTATCGAGTTCTAAATGGGGTACGGCCAGAAGTTTCGAATTAATGATTACCGTATTGAGAATTCTAGCTGCATATTATTGGGCATATACAAGACCATTATATTTTTAGGTATTGTATTCTTTAGCATTCAGCGTTGCAGGAATTTTCTTCAGCATTGCAATTTTTTAATATGGTCTTTAAATTATGTGGTAGTCGGTGATATATCTTTTACCCCATTGATTTGCAGATGTACTGTTCTGTAGAGCTGTTCTGCAAATTATTGCGTTGCAGTTATTGACGTTCTATAACATAGTGGTTTACAGAAATAGTTCACAGTTCCGCAATGATCTAGCGGAGTTAGGCTTTATGGATTTGCTATTGTGTTTACCATTACATCTCGAGCCTTTTGCAATGGAATTTTCCATACTTAAGTTAAAACGTGGAAGCTCAACACCGAAAAATCCCTTTGCCATTAAGAACCCAGGTTAATTTATATATATATATATATATATATATATATATATATATATATATATATGTATATATATATATATACATAGATATATATATACATATATATATATGTGTGTGTGTGTGTGTGTGTATGTATATAATCAAAATTTCTTATGAAATTTGTAGATAATTTCAGTACTAACATTAGTTATGTAAAAGTTCCTTCATTATAGTTTGTATTTTTTTTATCTTATTGTTTTTTTTTAAATGCTCATTTCTTGCTGGTTCGGGTAAGATACTAGTCATTTTATGCCCTGTTTTGAAAGTAAGGGATATTTTTCATATATTCCTTTTAAAATTGTGTATTATATAGTGTTTTTCGATACAGGTCATATTTTGAAACATGACTCGAGAATTAATTTTGAGAGACGTGAACGTGTTTCAGTAACAATCATCTGTTTTCCAAGAGAACAAATCATTTTTACCGGGCTAAGTTCATATCCTTTGATCTTATGTAGTTTTTCTCTGAAATAAAAAAAAAGAAAACTAATAAAGCAGTTTTTTTTTCAATAAAGAATGCTGTAGATTTAAGTGTATAGTGATAAGGTCTAATGTTCTAGGGAACCAGCTGTTGTTTAAGAGAACTGAATATCAATGCCCTGAGAGGAGCAATTAGAGCTTGGAGGTGTGAGATCCAAAATGATTTCATTTGGAGAGAGAGAGAGAGAGAGAGAGAGAGAGAGTGGTGGGGGGGGGGGTGGCTGTGAGTTGGCTACAAGTGTTTTGTGAAGCAAACTGCGTGGTTCAAAAGCCTTTATTGTCTTCTTACATACACATTTGCACGTATCGTTTTTTTTTCTGTAATCAGCAATTAGGTTACGCGCACGCCCGCAGTTTCTTATAACCTGTAGGTAGGTGATATGCATACTACGTGCATATACATTTATCTAGTGAGAGAGAGAGAGAGAGATCGGTCGCTGGAATGAATAAAAGGAAGGGTCGGAATACCAAGTGTTATTTGAACACTTTCCAGGTGCAGCGATGAAAATGTTAATAGCAGGTTACAGAGTAAACGTGGAAGGGCAAAAATAGAGACAGATTATGACAACTATTGTCAAAGTCAAGGTTACACGTTAAAAAACAATGGTAAATCAGATGAACACGTACTCAACAGGTGATCACACAGACTGAAGTTTGGAAACCTCTTGAGCTATATAAATGGAGTGAGGATTGTATATACTTCGTCCTGTCTGCTGCTATTTTAAGCGAATGTGATATAAAACCAGGTTTAATTACGCTATATTTTTTTTAAGCAATAGGGTTATAGAAAAACAATAGTCTTTTCCCAGTCAAACCCATGACTTCACCTTGACAGAGTGAGGCAGATGTAGGCTGTAAGCTAGAGAGATTCATTCCACGACCAATGTTCCTCAGTGCTTCGTTTAATAGCAGGTTAATATTAAATGAGTACGAATAAGGGAGAGGGACATGTGGAGGTAGATTTACTCTGATTCCAAAATCATTTGTTTATTAAATGCTATTTGTTATTAATACATATTGACATTATTGGTTTTGCAGACGAGGGTACAAATCCAATTAAAGTTCAGTATGAGAGAGAGAGAGAGAGAGAAGAGAGAGAGAGAGAGAGAGAGAGAGAGAGAGAGAGTTTCGGGTCATGCTAAAAATAGCTGTGGGAGAAACTTAGGCTATTGTGCAACAACTCGTGTATTTCGTGCTTTTTTATTATGAATTTTCATATGAGTTGATGAATACCTTATTCCATGCCTGGCTCTGGACGAACAGCGCTACTCGTGTCAAGGTTAACAGAATTCTCTCTCTCTCTCTCTCTCTCTCTCTCTCTCTCTCTCTCTCTCTCTCTCTCTCTCTCTCTCAGTACTTTTTATACTTTTATGGTTTGGTTCTTTAATTTGTATGTTCGTGTGTTATGAATGCTTAAATATGCTTTGACCAGTAGTTTATGTATCTAACAAGATATATTTATATGTATACGTATACTTATATGTGTACATATTTGTCTTGTTAATACATTTTTATAGATTATATATATATATATATATATATATATATATATACAACAGTAGAAAATTAAAAGTTTTTGTTTCCAACTTTTCTATGCGGAACAAATTGTTTTATGTTGGTATTCTTTACGAATTTGATAAGTGGGACGGGTATTTCCATCTTTCTACAGTTTCGCAAAAGAAGGAACAGGGATCGTTTACCAGTGAAATTAAAAGACTAGATATAGTACATCTCTCCCGCCACCCTCCCCACCCGTCTCTCGTCCATCCCTCCCCCCCTTCCCTCCTCTCTCTTCCTATTCCTCTCTGCCTCCTTCATGATTTTGTTTGTTTGTTTTCCATAGAAGGGTTGTGATGATGTCTTGATTAACGGCTGTATAAAGTTTAGTTCGTGATGTACAAATGATGCTGAGAGAGAACGAGGGTTATTTGACAGTGCCAGTAAAAATGTACATTTTACATTTCGTAGTCGGGCTGTTAGTGATTGATGAATCGATAAAGCAAATGCTTTGTATGCTAAATTGTAAAATATGTTAGGCGTAATGATGTACTATAGCCTGTTGTTTAATATAATGATAACAATGAAGGTGATGATAGTAGTAATAATGATGATATGACTAATGTAAATATGATGATGATATGGTGTAACGTGTTGAATACCAAATTGATATACCGGTTTGCTGTTACAATAAATTTCATTGAAATTTTGTTCATTTTGTTATAGTTTATTCTTATATACTCTTCATATGAAACTCTTCCTTTTCAGTGAACTGCTAATTCAAATTAGATTTCATAGTAAATTGCAACTAATAGATAATTGGTCCAGTTAGCTGTTATTAGCCTAATTGTGAACCTCACTTGAATATCAGGTTTCATGATAGATCGCCACAAATTATTTGTCCCTTTTTGTTGTCATGTATTGGAATCTTCGTCACGTCATGGTGGTGGTCAGTCTCCATGGCAACAAGATGAGTTGGACAGCCAATCGTAATGGCTAGCCGTTGTTATATAGTCTCAGTAAGGTCTTGTTTATTTGGTAACTGGTTGTTGGTGCTTGCGTGCCCTAGCTTGACACGCCCAATTTGTCATACAGACAAACAGTTTTGTGATTTGTTCCGCCTAAGAAGAAAGAAGAAAATGCTTGTAGTTTTAAACAGAACGATTTTCGAGCCTAGTGCCGCGGGGCTTTGTAAGAGCATTACGTTAGTTTTTTTGGTGTCAAAAAATCCCTTTTCGAATATTAAAAAAAAAGAAAAACACCATAACGATATGCGATTATATGCTTACCACATTTGGAATGTGATATTTTAAACATTAGAGCTCTCTCTCTCTCTCTCTCTCTCTCTCTCTCTCTCTCTCTCTCTCTCTCTCTCTCTCATAATATCTGGCAGTGTCCGTCCCCCAGCCCCAGGAAAAAAAATGGTCTTATGCGTAATACCATAGAATTTTTAAAAGTAAGGACTAAGTAAGCCACTTACTAAAGTCAACAAATATATGATTGTTAGCAACTTACTAAGTCAATATGTTATTAAAAAGATCTATAAAAATAGTGATTTGTGTAAAGTGTATGACGCGAGCTTGAAACATTAACCAGCGAAGCTTGTTTATCATTCTATATTTTTGAAGAAACAAAGCCTTTAAAAGCAGTCGATCATGTTGTAGCTCGGCATGCTATATTAAGCACGCGAAAAGCATCTTATAATAATAATTGAATTTAATTCTTACAAATATCGAAATTGAAGCATCCTACAAATGAAAGGTGAATCAGTTCAAGTTATTACAGATATAGGTACCTACCTATCGTACAGATAATTGGGTTTTCGTTAATAAATCCTTATGTATGAAATACAGTATATGTTTAGGTATTCACACACATATAACTTATATTTTCTATACACACACACACACACACACATATATATATGTCTGTATGTATAAAACACGCAACACAATTATGATAATTATATTTCTCTTACGACATTCCAGATGTTGCAGTGATTACTGAGAAATTAGTCTCGAATTGTGTTGGATGTCTATGACGATGTCATTTTTTCTTTGTTGATGTAATTCTCTTTTTTTTTAGGATTTTGTTGTTGTTTTTCCTGGTGGATGCAGCAGGTTTTTGTTGTTGCTTTTCACATGTTGATTTAGTTATTTTTTTGTATTGTTGAATTAGTAATCTTTCCGGGTAATTTTTTCCTTAGTTGATGTAGTAGTTATTTCCCCTTTTTTGTAATTTTGTTTGTTTGGCGTCGTAGGTGTTTCCCCTTTTTATTTATTTTTTTATTTGATTTTAGCGTCGTTTTTTCTTCTGCTGGTGCAGCAGATGTTGCTGTTGTGGCGTCGAATGCAGGAGTGTATAATGGCTCTCCCATAATTACCCTCTCGTGAGGGAGCGCATCATTTTGGGTTGGTATTTTTAGAAAGATAATTTTAGCATAACCCAGATTAAATGAGAGAGAGAGAGAGAAGAGAGAGAGAGAGAGAGAGAGAGAGAGAGAGAGATGAGACGAGAGAGAGAGAGAGAGAGAGAGAGAGAGAGAGAGAGAGAGAGAGAGAGAGGGGTTGCATGTTTACAACCCTCGTCTTCCTGAAGGCCGCATCGATTTGCATTGGTGTTTCGTGGAAAAGTTGTTGATGTAGGGACTGCATTACAGCTGGAAAGAGGAACAGTATCGATGGGTGGACTGTGCTTCTTGCATTGTTTATTTAAACTGGAAATGTAGTTTGACAGAGGAGCGGAATACCGTTAACGATTTCGAAGCCGAATCTGACAATGGCCCAGTCATCTTGTGGCGATGCAAGTGAGTAATTGTGAGGACGTGAATTAGAACTGTGTAATTAAAGTCCAAGTCAGTGTTCATGAAGATGTGACAAAAATAAATAATTTAGGCGTTTGCTAGAAAGTGTTGGCATCTTTGGCTAATATTAGAAATAATAGATGAATATGACTGTGTTCTAGGTAATGGTTCAGGTGCACTAGGTAATGGTTCAGGTGCCACTTTTATGTCGATGAAAGAAGTTTCTCTCTTCTTGGCTGCTTTATAAGTATTTTGACGGTCTCGTTGCTCTCCTGTGGTCTTGTCTACCCTGGTTAAGACCCGCGGCGATCAACTAACTTTTGGTATTCCTTATTACACTTCTCTGGACAAAAAGGGCACGGTTTCAGATTAACGGACTTGAAAGCCTCGCCTCGCCCAGGAAATCGGACCCCGTTTCTCTCTTTATAAGTCGAGCATCATAACCAATGGATCCGGAGATATGAATTTTAGAAGTTCACCGTGAGAAGTGAAAATTAGCCGGACTAGAAGGGGCAAAATATCCGCGTCTTTAGAACAGTGACTGGGATCAATATTACTGAAATTTCTGTAACACCACAAGGGCCGTTGATTTAGATTAAGTTTTTACCTTTTGCTTTGAAGAGATAAAGCCCTCAATGGACTCCATTGGGATGTGGTTGTTATCCCAAGTCCATGTCCTTACTATATAGCCTATATATATATATATATATATATATATATATATATATATATATGTATATATATATATATATATATATTATATATGTTATATGTATATATATTATATATAATAATATATATATATATTATATATATATATGTGTGTGTGTGTGTTTGTGTATGTATGTGGTGTGTGTTTGTGTGTGTGTACCTTGTGTGTGTGTGTATGTATGTGTGTGTGTGTTTGTGTGTGTGTGTGTGTATGTGTGTGTTGTGTGTGTAGTATGTATACATACATACATACACTTAAAGCATTCACTAATTGTAGCTTTTATATACGTTGTCTTTTGGTAAACGTGTTTTAAATTAGGACCCTATTCGAGGCTATTTCTTACTGGACGGTCATAAACCTGATAATATTAATAGCTTTGGAAATGAAGTCACATGGTGGGCTTTCACCAGTTCATTAATCATGAGGGAACCTAAAAAGAAATAAAAAAAAGAAGGGGTGTGATCCATTAGGCCTATATAGATTAGAGTTCCTTAAGTTTTAGGCTGATGGACTTGAACGACGATGTCTACGTAGGTTATTCCGCTGCCTTTGTGTCTGGGTTAAGAAGGGATTCATTTTTTCACACTATCTTTTTCAAGTGAGTAACGTATAACTTGACGTTTACTTCATTATTTGTACGTAAGAAATATATTTGTATTTCTTTTTTTATAAGATACAGCTTAGTGTATTTTTATTGTTAGAAAGTGAGGCATATAATTTTACGTTCGTTTTCGAGTACCTTGGTGAGATGTAGGTCATGGTTCACTACATTTCATAAGAAGTAGCTTAATGTTCCTGTGTTTCATCCTCAAGCAAGTCATAAGTAAGTATCCTCGCATATTGGCATATTTCTAACGTGTTAATTAAGGAATAGTTTGAGGTCACATTTAATTTTTTTTTCGGGTAAATAGTGACTTAACTACGTGCTCTAATTTCTCATCTCATTCAAATAAAGAGTGGGATTGGGGTCATGTGAATTCTTTATGTCAAGGGAATTCGGAAAAATCTACAGTTGTATTTTTGCTCAATTACGAAAATGCGTCTGTATAGATCTCAAGAGTCAAATAGTTAGAAGTAGGTGTCCATGAATATTTATCATCTGAAGTAAAGAACGAATAAGTGACCAAGTTACCCAGGGGAAGGGGTGGGGGGGGGGGGGGGGGGGGGGCGACCCGGGGGCCATGTGATGGCTAGCCAGGAATTACCAGAACATATCTGATTTTTGCGGTCGGTGATTAAACAAGTGTTGCCGCTCCACAATTGTACACGTGTGTATATATTATGTTCTGTACCTGATGCAAAAGTGAGGCCTTGGTTTCTGATCTCTACCTCTCACAGTGTTTGTGTTTGTTTGTGTCAAGTGTTTTTATTTTTTTTTTATTCATGTTCAAATAAGTAGACGTGTAGTTAGTTTTAAAGATATCCTTTTCATACATACATGCGCGGAGAGAGAGAGAGGAGAGAGAGAGAGAGAGAGAGAGAGAGAGAGAGAGAGAGAGAGAGAGAATGCGTTGCTGACGTGTACCACCCCTTTAAGAAGAGGGACACCTGTAGCAGAGGTTGACAGGTGTTCATTCTGTAATGTGTGACGTAGATTCCTACAGTGATCGGTTCGTGGTAAATTCTATTTTTGGGTGAAACGAATGGACCATTAATCTGCAAGGCACCAAAAATCATCCAGTTCTTAGTATGTATTGTGGAATTACCCACTCAAACAATCACTGTTATTTTTCTGGTTTCATGCGTTGACTCGGTTAGTACTCATCGGTAATTGATTCTGTTCCTTTTATTCTTTATTCCGTTTCATCATACATATTTGAACGGGTTGTTGTTATTTGTTTGTATTTTATGCACTCAGTTGTGCTAGATGAATGGGTTTGTTTTGGTGCCATTTTACTGGTGTGCATGTGTACATGAATAAATTTCCTCTCTTTTTTATTGTTCGATTTATGATCTTAGTGGTATGTGTGGATCTATGTATGGGTATAGAATACGAATAACTTCTATTACGTGATTTTTTGTTTATATATATATATAGTATATATATACGTATATATATATATATATATATATATATATATATATATATATATATATATATATATAGCTATATATCATATGTAGGTAGGAGATAGGTAGGCAGATAAATATCATAAACCTCACTAAGTACTGATAAATAAAAAAAAAGATTTCATTCGTCAACTTCTACTTACCTACAATTTCAGAGAGAGAGAGAGAGAGAGAGAGAGAGAGAGAGAGAGAGAGAGAGAGAGAGAGAGAGAGAGAGTTTATCCTTGATTTTGGATATAAATTCATTTTCCTGAAAAAAGTCATCAACAGACTATCAAACTTGTGTTTGAGATGTAAATGATGTAAGAAGAGAGAGAGAAGGAGAAGAGAGAGAGGAGAGAGAGAGAGAGAGAGAGAGAGAGAGAGAGAGAGACCGCGCACCCCATATACCTTTTTCTGGTTTACAACTGGGACTATTACATTCTAGCTATTTCCTCTTTTAGGAAAGGCTCTTATGGCGAATAAAGTATGCTCGATATATTATATATATATATATATATAATATATAATATATATATATATATATATATAATATCATACACACACATATAGTATACCTATTCAATTTATGTATATTTTATTCACCATACGAATCTTTCCTCAAACACACACACACACACACACACACACACACACACACACACACACACACACACACACACATTCAGTCAGGTTTGAGAGTTCGTCGATGATCATTTTTATTTCATTGTAATGGCTTTCTTTCCAAAACTAAGGCTCGATTCTCGCTGCTTATTGGGCTTTATGTTATTTATCCAATTTGAATGACGATTATGTTATTTGTCAAAACTGAATGACATACTAAAAAAATTTTTATTTATGAAAACATTTCGTGATTAAAGCGTCTTGAAATTGAGACATCATGTGACCGTGGCACTTGAGTAAGTGTTTCTCAAATTTAACGTGGTAAAATTCGAGTTCATTTTAAACAAGACTAATGACGAACTTGCATGTATCTTTGGAATTGCGCATTCATGGATGGCAGTAATGAATGGAGGTTTTCTGAACATGGGTTAATGTCAGTTGATATATTTCTCTCTCTCTCTCTCTCTCTCTCTCTCTCTCTCTCTCTCCTGTGTGTGTGTATATAATTTATATAATATATATATATATATATATATATATATATATATATTTAGTTTATTGTGCGTGTATGTGTATATATATGTGTGTGTATGTATGCACGTATGTATATACATACTTTCCATGGTCGACTGTTATCGGTTTCAACTGGGTAGAGAGTGATAAAAAAAAAATAATAGGCAAAAGTGGTATGCACTTCATCAAAATATTTTCATGTCTTTTAAATTCAGGTTTATGTTTAAAAAACCAATCTTTCTGGCACATTTTCGTAAGTGGCACAAGGATCTATAAATAGATAAGGTGCGAGTGAAATGTCTGAACTTTCTTTTTTTTTTATTTTCCTCCTCCCTTTCTTTTACGATTATGTTTATCGCCTTATCTTGACACATCGATAATTTCTTTGGGTCGGTTGCCAACCGTGAGCCGGCAAGTTAATATTAGTATTTTGCGTGCATGCGCGCGTGTTCGTGGCGAGTTTCGTAATTGATCTTACTTTGTTATATGTAATCTATAGTTTTGCCTTGAATCATCAATCGATCTTATTTTAACACTATTATATAGATACGGAAATGCTTTCATTGTGTTCGAGTTTTGATACTTTATTTTTTGAAGCCCAGGTGTTATACAGAAGTGTAATTTGCATGGTGTTTTGAAAAGGTGCAGTTATACACAGGTGTAATGTCCATGTTTTGAAAAGGTGCGGTTATACACAGGTGTAATTTTCATGTTTTGAAAAGGTGCAGTTATACACAGGTGTAATTTCCATGTTTTGAAAAGGTGCAGTTATACACAGGTGGAATTTTCATGTTTTGAAAAGGTGCAGTTATACACAGGTGGAATTTCCATGTTTTGAAAAGGCGCAGTTGTGGGAAATTAGCTTTGCCTAGATTAATGCTTCCTTATATCACTAGTATTCTCTGTTTAGGTGCAACACAAACAACTCTCAGTTTGAAACTCACCTCAAGTGGATTAAAGGTTGGAAGAAATGTTGAATTGGAATTGTATATTATTTATATATACTATATATATAATATATATAGTTATTATATATATATTAATTATTTATTTATATAAACACTACATATATACATAATATAATATAATATATTAAATAGTATATATATATAGATATATATTTATTTATTTATTTATATACTACATAATATATATATATGTATACTATATATATATTATATATAACCTACATATTGTAAATACATACATGCATGTATATGTGTGTGTTATGTATATTATATATATATATATATATATATATATATATATATATATATATATATATCTATATATATCTATATTATATATATGTGTGTGTGTGTGTGTGTGTGTGTGTGTAGTCATAAATTATGTGTCGAGTTTATTTTTAAAAAGTTTGGGTTTCGTCTCTGGCATAAATATATAGAGATCACTGAGCTAAGTCTGGCTCTGTTGAAATGACATTTGGAAACCATAGGCTTGGACGGCCTCTCTCTCGGCGTCTGCTATTTATGTCAGCGTTTCCCCCCTTTCTTTTTTTTTTTCTTTTTTTTTTCTTTTTCTTTTCTCTTTCTCTCTCTCATCCCTTTAAATTGCCCTTTCGTAATCGGTAGACTCTTGAGTGTGCGGTTCCGTCTTCGTGTGGGTTTAAGTTATTTCTCCTCCGTTAATCTTGTAGTTTCTTCATCATTATCATCAGCAACATGAAGATTTTGTTTTTTGTTTCGGGTTACATGTTTGTGCGCCTGTTTGTTAGGCGGAGAACGTCGAAAGGCTTGTCATTATCGTTGATGCTTTTCCCCCCATATCGAATACTTGCGTCATTTCCATCGTGATTGTTAAACTAAATATTGTAGTGCATCTTTTTCCGTTACTAGTTAGTAGCTGTGGTGGTGACACTGTAATGTGGGAAGTCTTTTTTCTTACGCCTTTGTGTCCCGAGGACTTGCGTAGTCTTAATACTGCGATATTTAAAGAGATTCAGTGCCTTTGTTACTTTCACTCTGTTTTCTATATCACATGGCGAGGAATAGGCCTAACCGCACGTTGGGACTAGTCTATTTTATTAGAACGTAGATATCAGCCACCAAGGACATGTGAACCCCTTTTAGGCCTACCCGAATGTGTTTTTCTTTCTTCGTTTTTCGAGAGGCCTACCTCGCGATGGAGCTGTCGCAGCCATTATATCTCTGTCATTATAGTGGGTAATGACGTGAAGAGTTACAAAGTATAAGGTGGTAATCGACCGTATGAATTCTTATAGTCCTATTTGTATGACTTAGCGTGATGCTTGGAAGAATCTTTTCTTTTTTTGATATGCTTCAGGATCACAAGATATATACTCTTCAATATTGTTAGAATACTATTTGTTTAAGAACACTCTCTCTCACACACACACGCACGCATATATATATATATATATATTATATATATATATATATATATATATATATATATGTGGTATACACATACATAACATACATATACATTTAGATATACATAATTAATTTAGGAATGAAATTATGTACGGCATTTCCAAAAGTAACGAGAACTCATTTCTAAGACTGGAAGCTGAATTGTTATGGTGCTTGTGAGTCATTAACCGGAATTTTTAAAGGAAATTATACGTTGACCAAGCTACTTTCACTATGGGCCTTTTAGTCATACATCTTGGTGCATCCAAATGACTGAATTTTTGGGTTGTTATTAATTGTACGATCAGGAGCTGCATGAAGCTTCCTTACTCTTACATAAGTTCCCCTTTGTATTGGAATTCTTTGTCAATAAAATTATCAGTATTCCCAGTAACATTATCAATACTGATATAATTGGATGTTGTTAGAACTCTGTCAACAGAGTCAGGTGGGACTAGTTTTCCTCTGTATGTCCGTTTGTTTGTTTGTCGATATGTTTGTGCGTTCATCAGTTAATGTGTCCGTACCATTTCCGTGTTTGTGTGTGTGTATGTATGTATGTTAGGCTTACATGGTAGAATGGATTTCAGTCGAACTCAGTACCGGAACCTTATAAAAGTAGACCATCATGTGTAAGAAGTGTATGAAGAGAGATTGTTCCTCTGTCTGTCGCCTGGTTTGTTTGTGAGTGTGTGCCATACATAACATGTTAGTAACGTTTACGAAGTTGTTAGGATTCCAGTCAAACTTGGTACAAAGGTAGATCATCATGCATAGGGTTGATATGCATGAAGGGAAGTCCTCTGTCAGTGTGTCTTATTTCTAACACTCTTACTAGCTCCACGGTTATTGTTACTGCTATTATTCTGTTTTCATGTTTTTCAATGAAATTAAATTGTAACTTTCGTTTAAATAATATAATAATTATTAAGGAAGCTACTTTGGATTGAAATTATCCAGATAGGGTGTATGTTTACAAGCATTATTTTTAACAGTTGTTTTTGTTGTATATGTCATTGTTATGGTGGTGATGTACATCATAAAGTGTTTCACGTAACATTTATCAGTATTTTTAGTTATTTGAGAGTACGGAGATTGTCGCAATAACCCAACTCGCCGAAGGAATGATTCCCACGTTTTGAAGCTTTATTTTTGCCCCTGTGGATTGTAAGCATGTTGTGGTTCTGGTCCTGTGAGGCGCGAATTCTCCCTTGATAGATGTCTGCTGCAGTCACAGACTCTCGCGTGTGGTCATGTGGCGTCATCCTTAAAATTTATGAGGGCGCATTGTTCTTGTCGTATTGCTTGATTGTTTCAGCTTGGAAATTGGTCACACACACACACACACACACACACACACGTCTTTTTCCCCCATTTACCAATTCGCCGCCTAGGTCAACTTGAGACAAAGTATTTTTCAGTATTAGACCTGTTGTGGAAATATATATATGTATGTTTGTTGCCAGTTTATTTGTATAACGATTCATGCGCAGACGGAAGCAACTTCTTCATGCTTCATGAACTCGCACGTCAAAAAAGAAATATTGCTCTTTAAATAAGATATGCTATGGCGTCGATAGCACGAACGCTATGTTGCTGGTTGTCTGATCAACAAAGTTGAGCGACGTTGAATCTGGTCTACACTTGGAGGGTTTAGAAATACCAGATGCCATTAGCACGTATAGTACCCCTCTGAATGCTTGTTGCTTAGGGCAAGAGACTTCCAACTGCATCCAGAATACCGGCAGCAAGTATGAAGGCAAAAGGTTTGTGGGACAACCGACATACAGAAGAGAAGGCTTTTAGTTTAAGAATATAAAATTGACAGTTATTGACCGTTTCTGAGCAAATATGAAGAGCAACATTCAGGCTGGTACTTTTCCCAAATTAATCCATTTTGATCTAGTCACTGCCATTTGCTGCTTCTTTGGCATTGAGGAATCTTGTCCTGCTTCTTTGTTGGCATTGAGGAATCATCTTGTCAAAGAAGCAACGCTTTTTCAGGACACCCAAATTTTGGTGTGTAACTTGTTACAGCGACCTCCTCCTCCTCCTCCTCCTCCTCCTCCTCCTCCTCCTCTCTACTTCAAGAGGGCAAGAGTCTTAAGATCAGTTTATTGTTTGCTTGCTTACGGTAGATGCATGTTACTATTACTGCTACTAGTGGCAGCAGTAGTAATGAAAGTTGTAATGATATGTGGTATAGAAGTAATATTAGTGTGAGTGGTATGAATTAAATGAAATCTGGTGTTAAATTTTTTTTTTTATTTCATTATTAACATTAATGTATTTTCTGCTTCTGTGTTGCACTGATATAGTCTTCTTTGTTCGTTTGCTTCTTCCGAATTAATGCTCTTTTGTTACATTGACTGTTTGGCATCGAATCAGAACTGCCTTCCCTCTTCTCAGAATTCAGTCGTAAATATTTGTTAATTTTTTTCTTCGTTTTGGATTTTGTTTTCTCCTATTTTGCGCAGTCCTCTTCCCCTCAGCGTTATGTCAAGTTATTCTCCTTCCTCGTAATATTACGTCACTAGATGTTCTCTTTTCCTGACTGTCGTCATCATCATGTATTAATAGCTTTCCAAACCATTCTCTTTTTCTCTTTCTTTTTTCTGATTCCTTATCTAAAAGGAATTGCTTTTGAATACTAATGTTATTGTCCACTTTTTCTCCATTCAAGTTCGCTCTCCCGTTCCCTTAATGCCTTGTACATAAGTATGTGTGAATATGTTTGCCAGTGTGTGTGTGTGTGTGTGTAAAGTGAAGATTGTAAGGAGGTGTTGGGGGTGGGTGTGGGGATAAGGGGGAGAAGAGAGTTACCACTTCCCCAGTACGCACACTCCCCAACTTCCTGTTGTATTATACAGACCTTACCATTGATCGCAGTATGACTGAGCTCTCTCTCTCTCTCTCTCTCTCTCTTCTCTCTCTCTCTCTCTCTCTCTCTTGTGCGATGCGTTTGTTCGTCTGTGCTTGCATACCCTGGAATCATGTCACTTGCTAACCCACCCGTTTTCCTTGTTGGCGGTGTATGTGTGCTTGCTTTCTTTGCTTGCAAAACTTGACGAATAAAACACTGCTTTCAGGGCTCATGTGCCTGCCTGCCTGGGGGCCACATGAGGGTGGGGCTAAGTGGTGCCACTGTACGGGATATTTCTGTGCTTGCTTTGGGATCCTCTTTGGGATTCTAGAAGTCATGCCACCACCTTGTGCTTTTCCAAGCTTCCAACTTTAAAAAGGGATAAGACTCACTCTCTATCATTAATGTAATGACAAATGGTGTTTTTTGGAGGATGAAATGATACTTTTTTCTTTTTAATCTCCATTCGTTGTATATATACGTCTGGTTTTCCTTAATCGAGGAATTTTTGGGGTATGAGAGACTCCCCTACCTAGATGGTTTGATTTTTCGTCACTGCCGCTCTGTTTCCGTCATGACGGTGCAGCTATTCTATTAACATGAAATATTTACTAGACAAATATTCGGCCAGTTTTCAAACTAAGATATTACCAAGGTTGTGTTCTTAATTTCAAGATTAAAAGCTACTCTCTCTCTCTCTCTCTCTCTCTCTCTCTCTCTCTCTCTCTCTCTCTCTCTCTCTCTCTCTCTCTCTCAAATGTCACGCATGGCATCGACCCGTAACTCTCGGCATTGCATCTATTTTATAAATGCTTCACAGAGTCGCGAAATATGTGATACAGCCAACACGTCATTTACAGTCCGCATTATTCGCGTCATTCTTTATTCCGGAATTGCATTATTCCAGTAATTCTTCTTCTTTATTCGGTTGCGTCAGTCACGGCTGGAAATCATGTCACCAGGTGAACTGCTGTTGTCGTATAGATTTATGATGTGTAACTGTGAGGGAGGTTAAGTTTATGATTGCGGTTCTCGGGAATAAAAATCCTCTGTGGATGTCTAGCGTTGGATCGATTATCGGGAGTGGGGGTGGGTTTTGGGAAAGGTCAAGAGCGCTGTTGAACGCAGTCACGCATATACATGTTTGTGTACAGTCACCCACAGTCTTATTTAATTATATTTCCAGGTGTCCGGGAGTGACTGTGGCAACGTCACTTGTTATTTTTCTGTAATCTGAATCTTCATGATTGATTCTTCAGCCGATTCTTTCTAGAATAAGAATCTTATCATTCTCGGCTGCATTTCCTTCCAAATGGGCTTCTTGTCTTCTGGTCTATATGCCAAAAGTCGTTCTTAAGTTTTCCTGCAGGCCAGAATGTGTCGTCCTCCGTCTCTGACCTTCCTTTCCACCTGAAGTGTATTGTCATCGAGTTTGCTTCTCTTACTCCGATGGGACATTTTCGTCGATCAAGTCTCTCTCTCTCTCTCTCTCTAGTTTGTATGTTCCTTCCTCCACCTCCTGCCATCCTCCCCCTCCACCTTCACCTCTTCCTTGTGCTCCTCCTTCACGAATGACCTTGACAACTGCCATTACCCGCTTGCCGGTTCGATCGAACGGGTTGTGTGTGTTAGTCGGAAGTATTGCCTCCTGCTTTTTCTTAGCGCCTGTTTCTGCTTCTTTTCTCCCCAGGCTTCAAGCTCTCGTGGTTGGTTTTCTCGCAAGTATACAAGTACACCTGTATTTTAATGCGACAGAGACCTTTTTCTTCCACCCCTCTTTTCTCACTAGACACTTGAGCTTGCTTGCTGTTATGACTGGTTTGCCTGCAAACTTCACAAGATGGTTTCTTCTGTCGCATCCAGACACGGGGTTTTTTGCTTCGCTTGTGGCTGCTGCCCGCACCCTCGCTTCCCTCGGTCCCCTCCCTCTATGGAATGCCTTTGAGGTGGGTGGGTGAAGGTGGTGTCTAACGCCTTCTAAATATCGAATTCTTTTGAGGTGGGTGGGAACGTTCCATCACCCTTCTCCCCCCCCCCCCCCCCCTCCCCCTCGACTCCTCGTGAAGGAGGAGATCTCTTATCCTGCTACCTCTCGTCATGCAGAAATTTTTGGAAACATTGTCGCAAAGAACGCGAGCAGCTTGACTGTTTCTCAATACCCTCTCGAATGGTCGTGAACCTTTCCTGTATGGATAAAGAGGACGTTTATATTCAGCAAAAAATATTCCCATAATTCCATCTCATTGTTTACCAGGCTTCTGTCATTCGGGGGTTTGCTAAGAAATGTCTTAACGCTTCGTTGCGGGCTGCGAATTGTCGTTCCATTCCATGTCTGCAAAACTTGAAATATTTTTTAGTTGACGGGGGTTTGTGAAGCTTGAAAAATTGTCGAGTTAGGTGATTTGTGAACTGGTTTCTTTAATGCTTTCTTGGGTTTTTAGAACTCTTCTTCCAACTGGATGTTTGCAAAATCATCGAGAGGAGTTCTCTAACAATTTGATCTGTAGGTTTTAGATTGTCTGCCTCTTTTGAAAAAATTTGGTTTTAGGTGGTGGGTGGTCGTGGGCGTTGGGAACTGGTCCATCTTTCTACCTTTTTTCAGGGCTTTGGTTATTTCTCCATTTACTTTTTACAGAAGTGATTCGTATCAGGATGTCCCACGCGAAAGCGAGAATCATTCGGGACATGCAGAAGACTCAGATAACCAAAAGGAGTCGTGAATTCGGGCCTGTAATTCGGAGACATTAAGTGGCTTCCGGGAGCTCATGCGTTATTTAGTTAAACACAGAGTCGTGTTGCAGTCATAGGGAAGCTTATGAATATCTGGATTAGTGTTGACAGAATTATGTTTACCTCAGCATAATGGGCTCAAGGTGGAAGCTTGCATTTTTGTATTACTAAGAGACGCAGTAGTATTTTCTTTCTTAGGTCTCTTAGTTACGTATTATACAAAAAGTAAAGACGGATATTTTGGCCCAAGCGGCCAAGTACTATTTTTTTTTTTTTTTTTTTTTTTTTAGAACGGGGTGTAACGCTAGATATTTCTTTTTTTTTACACGTAACCGTAACATAGTTGTTGGAAAGTTAAATAATATTATTAAAATGAATGTTAGCCGTGAAAAATACCTCTCGTGTTTTTTACAAGTTTCTTGTTAGCACTAAACAGCGCAGTACCATAATTATCACTGTAAGGACACTCAGGCAATAAGTGTAACAGCATTTCCGTTGGCTTTGAAATTAGTATCCGGCAATTTTTTTATCATGCTTGATTGTGGTGTTTGATGTTGTATATATAATTCGAGTTAGATAATTTGAGTGTGCCTGCATCCTCTGGCTTGCGATATTTGCTTGGTGGTGCTCCATAATAAATCTAGACCCCCGACGAGGTGATTGCAATCATTGCAAACTTAATTGGCCTTTTAAGTCATATTATTCCTGGCGGAGCTGTGCCGTGCGTCTCATTTACTGCAGTGATGTGTCTGTGTTTGCTCTATCTGGCCTTTTAGTTTTCTGTTTCAGGTCTTCCGTAAGTATGTTGGGTTTTCGAGCATTTGCTAGTAGGTTGGGCAATGAAATATTTACTTTGAATTAATTTTCAGAATGATTATTATCTTAACCTGTTTTGTAACTGGAAGATCCTGGAAAAACATACACAAGCACTGAAAGTGAAGTTGTATAAAGCAAGTGCGTAGGTTTGGAAATGTAAATATTATGTTATGTTCGCATGTGTATTTAGGGAGAGAGAACGAA
>NC_061107.1:90536527-90581527 GCF_015104395.2 Macrobrachium nipponense
TATTTTACTTCTTAATATTCTTTCTGTGTTAAGCCCCTGGCATCTTCGCCAAGTGATCTCATTTCCGACGTAAAAACCTGTTAGCATTGTCGTCCCTTATATCACGTGTCTATGTTTTTCCTATTCTATTTTCCGCCCTTTTACTTGGATTTCCCCTCTCCCCCTCTCCTCCCCTCCCCCATCTCTCTCTCTTCTCTCTCTCTCTCTCTCTCTCTCTCTCTCTCTTTCCGAATGAATTCTCGTGATTACATTTTTTTTTACAAGAAGTGAATTATATGAGATATCACGTAATTCTAAATTTAAAGACATTCGCAGAATTGTATCTCCTCTTTTTCATCTTTTACATTGTTCTGTTCTTTCTCATTGAAGGAGAAAATCGTATTTATAGTAACGGCGTGTTTAGACATTTGCTGTGTTTATCTGAAGACGACTGAAAAGTGTGGTGGTGGTAGTCATGATAATGTTTTGGTGTGGGTGATGACTATCTTGAATGTGCGGTGATAATGATGGTTGTATGGTAATGGTGATTGGATGGTGAAGTTTGGATACCTTCGATGGGGGTAATGAGGACATTTGTGATGATGGGCGTAATTTTTTAAAAAGTTATTTTGCGAGGATTTTTGTGTTGACGACTGTAGGTAATGGTTTTGGTTATAATGGAGACGGGGTAACGTTTGGCATAATGATGTTGGTAATTGCCGTGGTAATGAGCGGTTAGTGGAAATGATAACAGTAACGTGCAGAGAAGGTGGCGTTGCTGTGGTAACTGTGAATGGTGTTGCTGTGGCTAATTATGTGATGATGACATTGTTTGCCGATGTATTGTGATGATTCTGATGATACCATTCACAGTAAGGAAATATCAAGATTTGTGCTGATGGCAATTTTTAGATTACGTAAATGTGGATAATATTGATAATCACGATAGAAAGAGTGACTAACTTCATTGCTGATAGCTAAAACGAAAGGGACTTCATTGGTGATTGTTGTAGTTTATTTTATTTTATTTTATTCTTTTCCCCACATTTAGCTTTTGTTTCCATACTGTTTCTTCTTTTGTTTTTTCATCTAAGAATACAACATGCTCTAGTAGCTGATTTTACGTTCGGTTGCCGTCGGTTATGAATGAAGGGGTTTTTGTTTCTCTAGGAATTTGCGAAAAGAGTAAAGTGATATATGCGGATTTGGCGTTATTAATGTTGATGTTGATGTTAAGGGTGATGGTGGTGGAGGTGTTTTGCTTCGATAAAATGAAGTCGCCATTTAGTTATGTGCGGCTCTAGAAGCTCTATTGGGATGATGAAAAATCTATTATTATTTATATTAGTAGTAGTAGTAGTAGTTGAAGAGCAGGACGTCGTCGTCGTCGTCGTTGTTGTTGATGTTGTTGTCTGAAGAATATAAAATCGCATCTCGTTGAAGTGTCATCTTGATTAGATTTTTCGTTCTCCTTTCCAGCTCATCTTCCCTCAAGAAAAAAAATCCTTCATTTCTTGATTAAATTTCAGGGGAAAACGTCCAATATAGAATGTGCTCAGGAGAAATCACAAGAATTGTCTCGCATTCACGTCGTTTCTCGGAAGCGACGTTTCCGTGGAAGTTCTTCCTGGCGTTGCTCGGGAATGGTGGCGGGGATTCTGTGTAACCATTTACTCACACATTATATATATATATATATATATATATATATATATATATATATAATAGATATATATGTGTATATATATTATTATTATTATTATTATTATTATTATTATTATCATCATCATTACCAAAAACTTTTCAGTCGTCTCCCCACATAAGCACCGAAAATATCTCCAACACATCATAACTATAAATATGATTTTCTCCTCCAATGATAGAGAATATATATATATATATATATATATATATATATATATATATATATATATATATATATTTAAAACAAAAGGGGGCCAATGCCACAGTTGTTAGGTTTTCGGTTCTCAGGAATTCTGGTTGCAAGCACCACAGTTATTTAGGTATTAATTTGCTCAATTTCTCTTAGTAGGCGAGAATGCTACCGATAGCGCGCGCGCGCGCGCGCACACACACACACACACACACACACACACACACCACACACACACACACACACACAAGAAGAGCGAAAATGAATGGAAGTCCCCTAACCAGTAATGAAAGGAAAAAGTGAAGGCAAAGAAAATTATCCGAAGCACTCTGTGCTTTTATTTTAAATTTCAGCAGGGTGCCATGTTTATGTGTGATTACGAGTATTAAAGTGTGAAAGAGAGCAGGGTACCTTCACTTAAGTGGAGGGGAAAGTTCTAACGTTATTTAGTTGCGTCGTATATGGAGTTGTTTGTTGTCAAAGCAAAATAAGGCCTGGGGTTTTTAAGTCCAGCATGTTGTCTCTAGGGTTGCGGTCATCAGTTAATAAGTTGAGGAAGAGTTTTTTTTTTATTATTATTATATGAATAGGAAAAGAAAGCAAGGTTTTAGATAATATTTTGTTAAAAAGTCCACAAAGTCTATAAGGGCAGGTCATCCAGAGGTACAGAAAGCAATTTGTTTTTTAATATAAATGTGTAAAAAAAAATTTAGATGCTACAAGAAAGGTTGAAAGAAAAAAAATTGTGTAGGCAGTGGGACATAGAACCATGGATAAAAGTATGAAGTAAAATATATGAAACAGTAAATATTTTGTCACTGTCAATGAAAAATCGGGAGTTTTGTAAGCTAAACTGAAATTGGGTCATGATCGGTAATTGGTGATGGCAGAATTATTTATAGAAATAAAAGTGTTTGTCTTGTCTCGCCAGAATGTTTTTATCTCCATAGCCAATAATTATTCAGTATGCATACCCATTGTTTGGTAGGATTGATTATGATTTTGTAAGCAAGTGACGTAAATACATTGTTGCCCTTTTCACTCATTAATGCGTTGTGGTATCATGATGGTGAGGATCGTACAGGCTAAGTCCTCTCATCATCTGGGTATTCATTTTTACTGTAGTAATAATAGTAGCAGGACGTTGTTGTAGTAATAGTGGTTGTTAAATGTTAGTTGACAGCAGAGGCAACAGCACTCGTGATTGTTGGAAAAACAGGAGCAGCTGCAATAAGTAGCAGCAGCAGCATGGAAGTAGAAGTGGTTATAGATGATGATGTACAATTGAGGAACAGCAGTGATAGTGTTAATATGATAGCATTTGATGGATCTTTTCTATTATTAGAACCAGTTAATGTTTCTTGTCATGGAATGCGATAGACTATGGGCAGTATCAAGCTTTACGGTATTAACAGATTCTGTCTCCCTCCCTCTCGCATTTCCTTGGTGCTGGCATGCAGAAAGTGGGTACAGTAACCCCTCCTTCTGTCCTCAAACCTCCTCCTCCTCCTCACTATTCCCCCCTCCACCATCACCTACTCTCATTGAATGTTTGTTTAGTTTTTGTAAGTGTTTCTTTGTTTTTCTCCACAGGTATGCTCTAGATGTTTGGGTTTGCTTAGCCGCTTTGTCTTTTGGGTGAACAGGTTTTAGAAGAGAGAGAGAGAGAGAGAGAGAGAGAGAGAGAGAGAGAGAACTAGCTTACAGCCAGGCAAAGATCTCAGCTTTAATTCTTGCATCACCCTTTGCTCGCCAACTCCTCTCTTCTACAACCCCCACAACTCTTCCCCCCAAACCCCCCCCCCCACTTTCTCTCCTTCCCTCCGTTCCCCCCAATCCCTTTCCCCTTCAGCGTCATCTCTATCGTCGTCATTACCGTCATCATCATCATCATCAGCATCATCATCGCCTCTACCTATAGCGTCATGACCAGCATTTTTATAAAGTCTTTTTTCTGGCCCGTCGATTTGCTTTGCTTTCTGGCTGCAGTCTTTAAATGCTGCTTACAAGGTCGGTTCTTTTTTGGCCCCAAGGGGCTAATTGATGCATAAATTCAATTGTTCACGCTTTTTATATACTATATATGTATTCATTTTATGGATGCATTGTTTGTTACACATACATTCCTCGCATTATCTTTATATATATATATATAATATATATATATATGTATATATATATATATATATATATATATATATATATATATATATATATATATATTATAAGCGAATACCACGGGAAAATGATAGTCCGAAAATCCAAGCGCTTTCGTCTTTATTCAGACATCGTCAAGAAGCTTATTTATGAAGTCACGTGCATCTACTGTGATTTTTTAAGCATTATATATATTATATAATATATATATATATATATATATATATATATATATATAATATATATATATATATATATAAAAAGATGATGCGAGGAATGTATGTGTAACATATATATATATCGTTAACTTGTATTCCTAATTTTGTACCTTTGGCATTTTATCCGCACAATCGTTATTGTTTGGGCACCGTTTTTGGATTCCTTTTAATTCCCCTTATTATTATAAATTTAATGACTTTTCACGTTACTTCTTTTCGTCCATTGCACCGCGCTTTTTAATTCTTCTTAGTGCGCCTCATTGCCGTGATTTGTTTACATTTTATTTTAAAGGCTTACAACTTTCCCTGACCTTATTCGTTACGATGTCAGCTTCCATGAATTGAGCATTTAGTCTTGGATCAGGGAATCTCTCTCTCTCTCTCCCTCTCTCTCTCTCTCTCTCTCTCTCTCTCTGCGCAGGTTACGAAATTTTCTCGAAAAGTTGTTACAGTAATATCGTTTTCCCACCTGTCCCTTGTACTTGTTTTTCTTAACCTACACTTTTCTACTTTGGTTCGCTGTTATCAGGGACAGGTGAGAGAGAGAGAGAGAAGTACGCTTATTACCGCTCACTTCTCCTGGTTTGTCAGTTCGTGAGGCGTCAGTGACCTAGATGTTGTGACGCCACTTTTAGTATAAGCGTAAATCAGTCAGTCAGACCGGCAGCCCGTGACGCTTTGGTTCCAAGAAATGAGATAAAAGGAAATACTCAAGAGCTTAAGCGCCTTTCAGCTTAGAAAAACGACACTTTCAGCTTCCAGTGATCTCAAATATACAGAGATAAATTGTGACTAAATCTGGATTGTTTTGTTTGACAATTCCCGGGGCGGGCGGGAAGGGGGTGGGGCTGGGGGAGGGGGAGGGGGGTTTGAGGGCGTTTGCTAACATTCTTCGTTACACGAAAATTACACATGAAGTAATATTGGATATTTTGACACCTTATGACCACTATTTTTGTAATGTCATATCTTATGGCGGCACTTTGAAGCCAGCAGCTCGAAACGTACACGAAGCCTAAAACTTTCGATGATTATTATCTTTTATGCCGGTTCGGTTCCTCAGGGTAATTAATTTGAGAAATTAATACTTTTTGTTGTTCGAAGGTTGACACAAGGAGGCAGGTATGTTGAAAACTTGTTTTAGCTTATTGAATTTCTGAGACGGTGTTTACTGTTTTGAAGAGAAAATACTGAAGGACTTGACGATAAAAAAAAAAAGTTTAAATATAAATAATTACATGGTATGGGTTCAAACACACACACACACACACACACACACACACACACACACACACATATATATATATATATATATATATATATATACATATGTATATATAATATATATATATAGTGTGTGTGTGTGCTTTATTAAGAATTGTAGGTGTAGTATGTATTTCTTCTGCCTTTGTTTATGTGTGTGCGTTTTGCTTCTTTAATGGTAAGGAAGGAGGGACCAAACATTAAAAGTAAATTAAAAAAAAAGCAGGACTGATGTGAGCAGGAGAGTAAAGAGAGAGAGAGAGAGAGAGAGAGAGAGAGAGAGAGAGAGAGAGATGCGAAGTACGAATCTGCTCAAACAAGGGTTTGTTTTTGGTGGCCAGGATGCGCAGTGGTGGCGGTTCATCCATTCCCTTGAAAGGGGGGCGGGTTTTGAGGGCAAGTGGCTTAGAAACAGGAAGTTATGAAACAGCATACTTTTAGACTCTTGTCCCTTTAAGCTGATTCGATTTTCACTTTCCATTTTTTGTGTTCTCTTATTCCGTGTCCAGAAAGATTTAGCGCGATTTATTGTATCAACGCTTCATTTGTGTTTAAATGTGCTTCTTTACTGTTTGAAATCGTGTTGTTTACGTCAGTACGTTTCATTGTGGTTCGAAGAAAATTTATTTTAGAATTAGTGATTGCTAAAATATACTCAATTTTTTTTTCAACATCAAGCCGTTTCCCACTGTAATGGGATTGGTGGCTGTATAAGAAAAATCTTGACAAGGGTAACTCTATATCAGACTTCAGCTGTTGAATCTTGTTTCAACCACTTGTGTAGAAAACTGACACTCTTATATGTTTCTTACACCTGCATTGAAGACACGTCACCAGAGTGTCGAACCCAGTACGCGTGTTCACCATCGGATTCTTATCTCGTACCCAGTGTTGTACTTCCTGAATATTTCTTGTGTATCATGCAGCTAGCACTTCCTAGGTTTTCCTCTCTTTCTTCCTCCTAGCGCTTCAGAATTACTTTTCTGTTCACCAACCTCTCGTCATCCATTCTTTCCACATGACTCAGCCATCTCAAAACATCTGCCTGCTAACCTTGTTATCAGTTCTTCAGTGTTCTTGTTACGCTATAGATTATGCTGTGGAAGCAGTTCATCTCAACGGCTGCAACCTGTTTTTTTACATTTTTACTCACAAATTCCAGTCTGAGCTGTCATAGACACTTGTGGTTTTCTCCGTATTTTTCTACACTATGCTACTCTCTTACTTCACCTGCTTTGTGACTCGACTCTCCTTCTTCCAATCCGAAGTTATTACTCCTTTCATTCGCTGCTTTCTTAGGAACGGAAGGAAAATTTTTCTGGACCGACTCTTCTAAGGGTAACGCCGTATACATAGATATGGTATTTAAAGCAAGGATAAATGATTGTCCTCTTGACGGTTCCTACAAATTGAAGGATGATGTTGATACTAGCAAAATACATTTTGTCTTAAGGTGTTAAAAGAAAAGTTGACCATGAAACGCTTGATGCTCAATAAATTTGGACCCGAAAAATCCTTAGTTCATATCACCTTGCCATTTTGACTATTTTTTATAATATATATTTGGAACTAAAGGGCCAACAAACATATGTCTATTCAGTTTTGTATATTTCATCCCTTTGATGCTTTTTTGTCTATTTTTATACCCTTCATGATCAGTCGGATGTTATTAATGGTTCAGAGTCAGACAATTAGTTTTTTATACCCAGTGTTTTTTATACCCTGTGTACTTTTCAAGGTCACCGGAGACAGGTACCCGAGCAAGGCAGTTGGAGCATTTGGGTTCTTAAAAAAAAAAAAAAATTCGTTTTTAGGTTTTTTATTATTAAAAAAAAGCGGGGGGTTTTATTTTTATTTCAGGAAGTGCGTGTCGTTTGTTATTTAATACTGTTATATAATTCGTTTTGTATTGTGTCTTGCAAATATCTGATACACACACCCCAATACACACACATACACGCACGCACACACACATTTATATGTATATATGTGTGTGTTTATCTAATATAACAACATTATATATTATAATATATACATACATACACACACATACACACACATCGTATAACATACATACATACATAACATATTATTACACGCAAATATATATGATATTAAAGAAGATAATATATATATATATAGATAATATATATATATGATATCTTCTTATATTAAAGTGGACACTTTGGCCCATGGGTGCAGCTACTTCCAAAAAATAATTGCCAGGTCCGGTGACTGCTCCCGTCTTACCGCCTGCCTAGCTGTAAGCGGATGTTTTCTCTCTTCGTAGGTATTAATGCCTTCAATTTAAATGACCTCTTGTAACCTATACTTCACTTTTATGTGTGTATCTATAAATATATATATATATATATATATATATATATATATACATTATATTTATTATATTTTAAGTGGACACTTTGGCCCATGGGTGCAGCACTCAAAATAATTGCCAGGTCCGGTGACTGCTCCCGTCTTACCGCCTGCCTAGCTGTAAGCGGATGTTTTCTCTCTTCGTAGGTATTAATGCCTTCAATTTAAATGACCTCTTGTAACCTATACTTCACTTTTAAAAACTGTACGAAATTTCTTTAAAAAAAAGTGTCAGAGGGTTCATGATTGCTTCACCTGTTTAGAAATGAACGTGGCAGTAGCAACTTGCATTTTGTGTGTGTGTGTGTACTAGTTGCGTTAGTGTTTATTTATGAACATCAGACGAGCAATGAACACTTGCATCTAGTTTATTCTCTTCACTTTTTCCGTCTCAGTGGCTACCCACAACTGTCTTCTAACAACCTGGTACCCCAAGTCACTGCTAATTCGAACAGAGTACGCTGAACAAATTTCGAAAACAAGGAGAAACGGGATAACATAGAAAATAGATATTGTGAAAATCCAGATATATTAAATGTGGTGTCACAGAGCAATGATATTTACTGAGAAGAGCTAATAGAAAAAGCAGCTTATCGTAATGGAAGAAAATGGAACACAAGCAAGGGAGGAAGAAAGAAAAAAATATTATTTTTATCCGGGAGGATGAGTGACAGAAAGAAGCGATTTCTGGACTGTCAGTTCAAATTGCTGCCTTCGGTCTTTGTTACTTGCTGAGTGCGAGGGTGTTACGTTGCGTGTGTATGTTTGTTTGCGTTTGTGTCTCTTTGACTCTGCTTCAGAAGTACGAGAGAAGATAGGTAGGTTGAATTTCCTCCTGTTACAATGAACTGAGGGCTTTCTTGTTTTATTTTTAGGTATCTTTTCGAAATCATTCTTTTCCTGTAAATTTTTTTCTTTTTCTCTCGAAATGATTATTGATTTTATTTTTCTTTCCACTGAATTAGTTATTTCTTTTCAAGGTCATAGTTCGTGTTCATTCGAGTTTTTTCGTTTCCGTTAAATTTCGTTCCATTGATTCCTTTGAAGGGAACCTTTCCCTTCGAATTTTCTCTTGCTTTTTCCAGTAGATTTGATTATTTATTGACTGTGTTGAATTTTAGTGCCTTTAAGATGATTCTCTACTTTCAATTTTCATCATATTTATGTCTTCGAATAAAATTTTACCATTAAATTTCCTTAGCTTTATGGCCTTGAATTGTTACTTTTCCTGTAAATGCCATTTTTTTCTAGTGAATTGATTTTCTTTCAATTTCATAATTTGTCATTCTTCGAAATGACTGTTTTTCCAGTTTCATTCCATTTTTCCCTTTGAATTTGTATTTTTCCTTTAGCTTTTAATCCATTGATCCACATGAATCGATTCTATTCCTTTGAAGTTTTTCACTGATTTTCTCCTCATTTTTTTTCTTCTGAAAACATGAATCGTACAGTTACTTATTTTTTTTATATAGTTTTTTTGAGGAATACCCGAGTCCTATCCAATAAAGGGATTAAGGTTCGTGTCCGTTTCATGATAGTAGTTAATTGTGTACCCGGTATTTAGTCGACTGGGTTGGGTCCATTCAAGGCCAAGAAGGCACAACGGGGAGAGCAAGTTGCTCATCCCAGAGGGACATGTTGAGGGTCGGATGTTACGGTTTTTGAGACTTTTACCGAATCTGAAATTTCTCATTTAGGATTTCAAGGGTTTCAGTTGAGAACACTTCCAGAAATATTTGAAAATCGAAGGTTTAAGGGCATGATATGTTGGCTGTTGTATGGACATATCTCTTGGGTGCCAATGACAAGTAGAGTTTATATAAAAGTATATGCATGTTTTCCCATTAGATTCTTTTCCAATAAGGGAGGGTGGTAAAGGCTGTACAATTCGGAACGTGCTTTGTTTTGGGGGGAGTTGTGGGGGGGGGCGCGAGGTGAGAAATAGCAGATGACACAGAAAAGGCTGGATAGATAGCGTGAAAGAAGTATGAGAACGAAAGGTTCCCAATATCCTAGGAATATTTTGAGTGCGACGAGAGTGAAGTGACTTGCTGCTGATGAACTTACGGAACGGCCAGTGTTGTGGAATTTCTCAGCAGTTGGGGCTTCGTCCACGATTCGGCTTGTTTCTTATTCAGAAATGCTTTGGGATATGAGTTTGTGTGTCCTTTTTCTTTTCCGGAACTGCGTACCATGATGCAGAGAGAGTAACTCATTTACTTATATACTTACATTCTTATACCATATATCCGCATTCCCTACATATGCAGTTTTACTCTCTTATTACATTTTCCCATATTTTTGTAATCTACCCTTCCGCATTCTTCTTTATTTTTTCTTATATTTTCGTCTCCTATAAGCATCTTTCCCCTCACTTCGTCTGTTGCCGATCACCCGACTCCTACTTGATTTTATTTTTAGCGTTGTTATTGGGCATTCTTTGTTCCTCAGACGCCGAATTGACGTCAGCAGTGTTGTAGGCTTTTGGGTTTAGCGTTTCGTAGGCCTACTTTGTACTTAATACGGATGACGTTAATAGTAACTATGCTAATAAATGTTGGCGAAGATGATGATTGCAGTGATTCTCGTATACTACTTCCTCCATTCACATCTGATTTTTATTTCTCTCTTGAACCGGGTATCTTCGTGTAACGAATACTGCTATGAAAGTAATAGGCGCAGTAAAAAACTGTTTCTGCTCATAATAATGAGGTAAAACGTATCTGACACAGCAGTAATAACAGCTGATTTAAAATTCCACCTATATTCTTCAACGACCGCAAAGGGAGAAAAGTAGCCAGAATGTAGTAGTAGTAGTAAGTAGTAATAATAACTAATAATAATAAATAATAATAATAATAATAATAATAACTAAATAATAATAAAATTGTTCTTTACCCATATTTCTTTACGAAGGGCGAAAAGTAACTTGAAGTAATAATAATAATAATAATAATAATAATAATAATAATAATAATAAATGGTTATCACTGATATAATAATAACTACTCCGCCATAATCACTATAACAAAATTGTTATCAGTTTTACTATGATTATGATGGAATAGTTGCTTCAATAGCGATAATAGTTGAAGTACGACGTTATTGTTTTAACTACGTTCACCTCTCGTAGCACGAAGGAGTCGTGGCAGATTATATTGCTATTTATTTTGTGTTGACTTCATAGTCTATCCAGAAATTCCTTCCTCATACCAGTTGTCGTTACCAGAAATTTTTGGATTCCAGAGATCGAGAACAGAACAAAAAATGCTTCCAGTGTGAATGGGGGAAGACTTGGAGGAAGAGTTGGACGGGAATCAATTTTCCTTCCTTCGTACAATTCATTTTCATAACTTGCGTGCCACAACGGCACGCAGTCCCCACCCATTGTATGCTACTGTAAGGCCGTGACCTTCAATCTAGTGAACTTTAGTGTGTGCGCACGTGTGCATGTATGTATTTTTGCACTTGGCTTCAACGTAAACGCGTGGTTGTTTATTGCATGTGTATGTTAGAAAGCGTGTTGTATATATGTCTATGAAAGATAAAGATTCATATACATGTTTGCAACATGCAGATGTATTTGTGTGTTCGTACGTTTACGTAGTATTACACGCTTGCACAAGTTTGCAACAGTCTGACGTACTTTTGAACTAATGCGTAGTACTTATGCGTGTAAGGTGTTACGCTTACAAGTTTTGTAATATTCAATTGTACTTGTGTGTGTATGCCTAGATGCCTGTATAAAGAGATGCATGAAGAAAGTTGTGACGTCCTGGTGTACTGAAGCGCTTGTGCGTCTAAAATGAGGCATAAAGTACTACTTGTATATATATCTATAAATTTCTGTGTAAATAACTACAGTCTTATTCTTCTTTTAAACAGTGAGACGTCCATGTAATCGTAAAGTGTATCCTTTTAAACTGACAGCCTTTTCGTGCGAACGTAAATGCATTGGAAGTAGCCACTAGCACCTCTATTATTCAGACTACACGCACGCATCCGCGTTAGGCGTGTAAACGTAACGATAGTCACATTTACGCACCACTTGTCTAATGCCCTCTATTTTCTTTTCCAGGTATGGATCGTGTCTTGGCTACTTGCTTTAGAGAATAGCTTTTTAGAAGAGATGCAGGCAGAGGTAATGTTCCTGTGTGATTATCGTGCACTGTATTCGTTGCGCATCATGATTTGTAAATATGTATTTTTTTTATTTGATCGTTATCGAATCTATATTCCATAACCACAAATATTCAGAATATAATTTGAATTGATATTTCGTACTCTTCAGTAACTTTTCTTTCTATTGAAGTGTTCTCAGTCTAACGTGCCTGATGTTTCGTTATTATGCTAAGATTATATGTAATTATATAGAATATATATTATTATATATAATCATATATAATAATAATATAATAGATTATATAAGTTCTCGATGTCTGTAAACATTAGAGCATCTTTGGTTTGAGTGAAATGTTCGTTAACACTGTCTCTCGGTTCTTACTACAACACTTACATTACAGCTGGGTTATATATCACTATATTATATAATAATAATGATGATGATAATATTGGAACCCATTCCAGTAGTATTCACTCTTATTACGTATTATTAAAGGCACACTTGAAACTAGGCCTAATGAGGACCACTGTCCCCACCGTCAGAGGGAATGAAGCTGAAAGAGAATGGCTCAGATTCCTTAATATATTTTATACCAGTTTGTAGTCACGAAATTACTTTAAAATCATAAGATCTTTTAATCCTGTTTACATCTAGTCGCTGTAAATGCTTCTCGCCACCCTTACCCCCTCCCCACCCCCCTGCGCCTTCCCCACTCATTATTAGATAAAGGAGGCTATTTTACTGTGTAGAGTGAACTGACCCTTGAAGGTCAGATTGAGGTTTCAGTAGCTTCCTTGATTCCTGCATTGCAAACTATATTTTCTTAAGTAATCCTTGGCCGGCAGCATATATACATTTTACTCAGCCGTTTAAGGCTGCAGTTATTTATTATAATAATCTTGTGACGGATACCCTGTGTTGTTCACTATCTATATCATGGTTTGTATTTACTTTTGATTTCTGTGTTACAGTCTTCCTCCATGACACACTTATATACTTTGTTACTTATTGTTTCCTTCTTTACGTAATGTCTTTTTCAGAATTTTCGTGTTCTTTGGTTTTGTGTATATCTGTGTGTCTGTGTGTATTTATTGCACGTTTTCATTTCTGTTGCAGAATTATTTATTCACTCAAATACAAAAAACACCATTTTGTAATACTGATAAAGATTTTTTGTTCAGTATATACTAGTTCTTGTAGGTATGTGAACCTACCAATCGAATTTGGTATGAAACTCGACATCAACTATTTACATATGAATTTAGTTGTATATTATGCAACTGATACACACCGTGTGTCAGTTAACTGGAATGTCAGCACGTTCAGAGTCACAGGAAGTATTTTTCTTTTATTGTATGCTTGTGGTTCACCTGATAAGTTCTTGAAGCCAGTGTCAATTAATTTGCGGATCTTGAAGTAAATCAGATATTTTCACATGGATCATGAAGTAACGACGTTGAAGTTGAAGCATTGTGTCAAATAGCGATGTTGACTTGAAATAGCGATATTGAGGCAGTACTCGTCAGATCACGGTGAGGCAGGGATCGTCAAGAAACGATATTGGGGCAGCGATCGCCAAATAAGGATATTGAGGCAGGAATCGCCAGACAACGCTATAGGGGCAGGGATCGTCAACTAACAATTTTGTCGCAAGGATCGTGAATTGATGTTGACGCATGGATTGTGAATCAATAACCTTGACTGAGGGATCGTGAAATGATGGTGTCGGTGCAGGGAAATTGAATTGATTGTGTTGAAAGGGTCCAATCTCAGGGATCGAGGGACATGATTGGGATGCAGGGACGGGGAAGTCATTGTTTGAATGAATAGTTAGAATGGAACACTGACTTTGGGATCGAATTGACAGTGTTTACGCAGAGGTCATGCAATGCCTGTGTTGCGCCAGGGATTGTACAAAATGACAGATTCGATATAGTAATTGTGAAGTCACGACCATGATGCAAAATTGTGAAATGAGGGCCTCATTGCAAGGTTTGAGAAATGACCCCTTGGAGGTAGGGATTGTCAATTGATGGCGTTGAGAATTTTTTCACAATTTGTGTCCAGACTTCTGTTTCATCCAGGTAATGAAGAGAAAGACTAAAACTCTATTTCAAGGCCCCTATTTTAGAAAAAGACTGTGATTGATTATTCCGATTCATGATTTTTTTTTTTTTTTTTTTTTTTTTTTTTATGTGATCGTATTTACTGGTTTGCGTGTGCGTTTTTGTTTATAGAGGGATTTCCATTTAGTCTGAAACCGCTCGTAGGCGTGGATTTTGTTTGTTCGATTGTATGCGAGTCTACACACGCTTCCCTTCTTCAGTGGAGAACTGTACCTAACCGTTGCTGACACTGATTTCACCGCATGAACACTTGCACCATTATTCATGTAGTGCCAAGTTATTGGACTAAACATTCATTAATCAAATGAAATCATGTAATTTATTTATGTATGTTTTTTATTTATTTATTTCTTTTTTTGGTCGGCCTTGTACAAGTGAATCAAACCGTCAGCGAATTTATCATTTGTTTATGTACACGTATGAATATCTTTGAATCAGTTGGGATGTGTGTATATATGTATGTTGGTGCATTGATTGCATTTATGTATGCATGTGTTTATGTATGTGTGTTTGTATATATAGGCTATCCAAATTCCTCATTGTTTTCGTTGTGGTTGTGGCTTTCATATCGATGATAACGTTTATATTTACGGGCGCCTTCGTGGGAGGAGCATGGTATTTAGAGTCGCTTGAAAAGGTCATATGGCATGGACTCTCTCTCTCTCTCTCTCTCTCTCTCTCTCTCTCTCTCTCTCTCTCTCTCTCTTCTGGAAATTTCCCCAAATTTTCCCCGGTGAAATTGAAGTGTTTTCATGGGCACACACACACACACACACAGAGAGAGAGAGGAGAGAGAGAGAGAGAGAGAGAGTTTAGGTGAGATGTATTCTAAGAAAGATATTTTTATTTTCAATGGCTTCAAAACGTAAACCGTCCAATTTTGAAAAAGGCGGCTGATAAATGATATCCATTTAGGAATCGCAGTTGGTTAAAGACGATGTCATGTTGCTTTGGCGCTACTTTGAACCGAAATTCTGTGGCTGTTTAGTTACAGCTAGACATCGGCTAATCCAGGGATGATCCCAGTTACTCTCTCTCTCTCTCTCTCTCTCTCTCTCTCTCTCTCTCTCTCTCTGTGAGTGTTCGTCTGTGTCTGTGTGTGTTTGTTATGCATTTAGTAATCCTTCTTTTGTTAGAGCGAACTTTAACATTTGTGTGCAAACCTGTTAGACCGTCCTTAGTCTATTCACACCCAGAATGTGGAGTTTTCAGCTTCCTCTTGTATTTCGTGAGTAATTTAAAAGACTCGATTCCGGGAAGGGCTGAGCGAGTTATGGACGGTCCGTTAAAACCCCGGGCGCCTCTGTTTAACCTCAGCAGGGAAACAGCGTGTATGATGATACGCAGACAGTGGTTGGTCATAACCAGGGTGTAAATATTTGGGCGTAGGTCTAGCAACCTTCCTTCCTGAAAATAATTGCTAAACACAGCAAATGTCACCCTACTAAGGGGAGAACTGGTTTAGATGACTTCTAAATTCCCAGAGTTTTATCGTTTTTACATTAAAAGAAGGGTCACAGTGATGGATGAGTGCGTTTATGCTGGGATATCTGTGAATGAAAGTGACCTTTTTTCAGAAAGCTTAATCAAAAGAGTCCGTGTCCATTTATATCTGTAACACAAACGCTCACGCACACATGCGCTCGCTTTGTCCCATCACAGAAGATCCTGTTTTTAAGTGGATGAGCCAAAAGAAATAAATGAACATATTTTTGGTTCCGTTGAAAAATGTCCACATCGTTACTATTGGGTAGACCAGAATTCCCGTGTTTTTTAATTAGATTTTTTTAGCTTGTAAACCATCTGTTTTTATTTGAAGAACATTGTAATTTTGATAGAATATAATTTTAATTAGAAATTATCTACTTCGAAAGGATAGGGTCCTGTAGGTTAAACCGTAAATGCTTATGATTTAGAATTTAAAAAAATTATATTGAAAAGTCAATTCTCAGAGTGACAGTTTTCTATCGATTGTTTGAAAAAGTAATGGTGATTTTAACTGTAATAGACTTTTAATTATTTACATCAAAACTACTTTAGACGGATAGTTTTTTTTTTTTAATCGGTCTATTTATGCAAGCGATTGACCTTTTATACGTTGTACATTCACGGAAGAACCGAAGGCTCTTTGGCATATGAACGCCCTTCGGGTTTACCAAATTTGTTTGATCGGGTTCTGTTGGCACTGCTAAAATAGACACCTGAACGAACCCACTTCACATCCTATATTTTTATCAGAATCTCTTATATGAAACGCTATCGCTCTCCTTTCGATAAATACGGTACATTGAATTGAGCACAGCCAGTCGTCAAGTTCTTTGTATAATGTAACTTTTAGGAGTAGTGTAAGAAGTCAAGCCATTGTTTTCATGATCTTGTTATCATTAATATGACAGTAAAATAATAATAATAATAATGAATAATAAGTAATAATAATAATGATAATAGTGACAACAGCGAATAATAGTGTTGTGAAAAGAGTATACATTGTGTTATTTAAATGATTTGTATTGATATAATTAAAACTGCTCTAATAAGGCCAGTAATTATGCTAATAACTTTATAAGAACGACAGCAACAGCGAGGGTTAAAAAGGGCAAGGGCAGCACTTGTAATAACCCTATTAATGTTGTAGAATGTCGATAAAAATCCATTACGTGTGATAGAAGTGAATAACATAACGTGCCTTGGCTTGGCAGCCCTCCCCGGGCCCTGATTAGAATGCCAGAAGGATCAATGAAGTCGCTCTACAGTACGGTAGGGTAATGGCCAAGTGAACATTTCCGCTTTTTACTGGGATCAAGGAAAGCTTGCAAGATAGATAACATATTACAAAACAATAACAATAATAATACTAAGATTAGTAATATTAATATTTTGTTACACATAATAATAATAATATATATATAAGAATAATAATAATAATAATAATAATAATAATAATAATAATAATAATAATAATAATAATTAGTGAAAAATTAATGTTCTTACAAGTTTGTGATTGAAGTATTTTCATGGGAAGAAGTATTTGTTATATTAATATATATATATAATATTTATATAATATATATATATATCTATATATATATTATATATATATATATATATATATATATATATATATATAAATTTGTGCGTGGCATGTGCATGTATGTTTATGCATCTACGTTTACATTATGTATATATAAATATATATTATATACACATACGTACGTATACATTCACAAACGAGAGAGAGAGAGAGAGAGAGAGAGAGAGAGAGAGAGAGAGAGAGAGAGAGAGAGAGAGAGGTAGTTGACATGATTGGACTCCGAGGTATGGTTATGGGTCAGGGGTGCATGTATGTAGGTATATAAGGAGCAACCACCTGAGTGCTATAATTAGGCGTTGACCTTAACGTGACATGAGTCTATTTGTCATGGAAGAACTGGGACGCTCAACACGTACCGTAAACTTTTAATTTAATTTTTTTTATTACTGATCTTTATTTGCTTATTATGAGGACGGTATCGTCTTAATTGTTTTTGTCTTCTTTTTATAGAATCATGTGTCATACACTGGAGCTCTTGATTAAATTCAACACCATTATATTTTGTACTACGCATACGCATATGGGCTTAACACAATGGTTAATTCTCTACATGTTCAGATGTATTATACTATAATGTTTATGGACTATGCAGTTGACACGATTTTCATCGGTAAAACACGACAAATTACCAAAGTTTCCCTAATAGAATGCATGATACATCTAGAGATAGAACTCAGAATAAATGTTTAGAACAAAAATAATGAGGATAGAGTATCCGCAAAGGGATTACGTAACTCGGGAGGGAGAAACGGTTATAATAATGTTAAATCTTTTTAGTTTTTAGGAACAATGACATCCAGCACGGGAGCTGTCGATGTGACATTTAGTGAAAAACTGAAAAAAGGTCAGTGAGACAGCATACTGGTTGAAAGATTTGGAAATTAAGTCGACTAAAATTGAATACGAAAGTAAATTACACATAAAATCTACATAATACGCTTACAGTAGACCACAGATTTTGGGTGTGGAAGGCGAGATACTTTTGTTTTGAGTTGTTTCACTCTGTACCTTCTGCAAAAGTTACTTTGCCTTTGGTCAGTTTTTATCATTAGATGCATTTAATGCTCAATGCTCATGTAATTATAGACCACGTCTGCTCTCCCAGCAACCATACCAACATACATCACAGCGTGCAATCTTACTCTGGACTAGTATCCTTCTCGTGTTGCAGAATAATATTGATATTTTCCCCCGTAATTGCATATTCTTACTAGACCTTGTGAGTACAAATTTGATGTCTTCCTTTATTTCCTTAACTGTATGCATCATAGTCTTGTTAAAAGAAAACAAGTAACTCGCCATGAACACATTCTTCAACGCACCACAGTATATAAAACTAGAGATTCTTTACTTAATTTATCCAATCTGCTGTTGGACCATTGGAGTAAGTCTGTGCGTAAAGTCTGTCATTTGCACTATTCATTCTCGTTGCCTTCTTTACACCTCGTTCAGACTTTTCACTCTTGGTTTCCCGTATGTCTGCTGTCATCACTCACGTTTTCCCGTTCATAAACCCGACGTGCCTCTATCTTAGTAAAAACGTGACAATTTTTCATGTAGGACTTTGCATGTTAATTTTCCATTAAAAAGGGAGACAGGTCTTCCCTTAGTTATTTCTCTGGTGTGCTCAGTTAAACCTTATGTTTGGTCGTCATTCAGGCATATCTGCCTCATATTTGCGACTGTTTTTACTTCCATTCTAGGCGCTTTCGTAACCTGTTTCTGATCGGTGTCCCCATTGGATGCAACTTGAAATGTATATTCGAATAAATAAGCGAACGGTGTGAATTCTGTATTGATTATAAAGTGTTGCGTGACAAAGCCTCTGGACGAAGTTATTTGTCGATAAATAAATTCTCTTACACAGAAATAAAGACACTGGCCCATTCGAAGCTGAATTCGCTCCCTGACACATATTGAAGGCTTGAAATAATAATGGGAATCAGTTGTCCGTTGTTTTAGTGTATTGTTGATCGTATCAATTAAGTGTGATTGGTGCCATTAAGTAGTACATATCGTCCTTTTTGTAGTCGGCGAATAGTCAGCAGGTTCCATCGATGTGCCATAGGAGAGCCGTAGAGCTTTCGATTTGTTGTAAGTTGAAATGCCTACCTACGCACCTCTGTTTTATACGCTAGGGGGTAGTTAGTGATATATTTATTGTTGTCGTTAATTGTGTTTGGATTTTACTTTATGTTTATATGTATTAGGTATGTATGTATGTATGAATATTTTAATTAATGGTAGATTTAGTGTTTCTGGAGGATCATTTTAAATTAAACTTTTAAAACAGTTGGCTTTTGAATGCAAACAGTAGCTGTGAAGCCATTCAATCTTTTAAATGCAATTAGTCGAGATGATATCAATCAACCTTTTAGGTATATTTGAATATATATTTGAATGTGATTTAGATGTAATTATACGACACATTTTTATAATCATGTAAGTAATCAGTGGTTTCAACCCAATCTGAAAATTACAGGTTGTTTGTTGTTTCCTCTCACTTTTCTCTACCCCAGTAATGGGACTACCCTAAAAACCTTCGACAAAATGTGAACATTCTCTTAACTTTCGGAGAAAGAATTCGTCCACCTCTTGCATAGTTGAAAATGGTGGAAATATTGCGTTGTATAAGAACACTGTACACTTAAAACTGACGAAATAAGCTACTTCAGTGAATAGCAATTCAAAAATAAGAATTATGAAATGGTAGGTAACGATATAGATTGTTGTTGTAAAACATAAAATTTCTGAAATAGAACGTAATAACAGTGTACAATTATGTTGTAAAATCCGTGACATTGACATTGCTGACCAGGCCACCCGATGTTTACGAACAATAATCTATATTGTTATTAACTTGAATTCTGGAATTTCTCTTCACTGCAAAAGTTGTACAATAGTTGATGGCTTCCATTTATTCCTACTCATGTCTGTTCTTTTGTCCCCGTAAGCCTAATTACTAATGATTTTATTCTGAAACATGTAGACCAATTGTCTTAAAGTTAAATAAGTTGTCAAAGAATTTCTAAGTTTGTGGGTTCTCTATATAGAATTTGTGCACGGACAATACGCAGTAGAAATATATATAGATATCAACCACACGCACTACATATATATAATATATATATAGATATCAACCACACGCACTACATATATATATATATATATATATATATATATATATATATATATATATATATATATATATATGTGTGTGTGTATATATATATAAGTATATATGTATATATAGGTGTAATATATATATATATATATATATATATATATATATATATATATACACTATATATATGCGCAGTGTCTGTGGTTGATAATAGGTTGATTCGGAAAAAAGTCTTTCTGCTTTCAGTAACTCTAGGAGGAGGACAGTAATAACTACTAGTTGGTCGATGATGATGATAATAAGTAAGAATAATAATAATAATCAATAATAATAATAATAATAAAAATATATATAATAATAATAATAATAATAATAATAATAATAAGCGTAACCTTCCATAACTTGGGTTCTTTTTTTTTTGTGGGGGGGGGGGGGGGGGGGGGGGGGGGACGAACTAATCGTTCCTCAGACTATGAATTATGCAATATGACGTGTGGTCACTTCCGTTTTCGCTTACTCGGGGAGTAAGTCTGCAGACTACACTGTTCTTCTTCTTACATTTGTTGTTCTTGTTGGTGGGGTAGGAAAGCCCTACGGAAACGTTTCTCCTTAAAAAAAAAAAAAAAAAAAAAAAAGGCGCTTTTCCTTTTGGGAAAAAAAAAAAAAAAAAGAATGTTTTGCGTCGAGTTAAAGATACAGGAATTTAGGGTATGATATTTATGATTTACTTATGAGATTGAAAATTTTAAAAAATAAATAATGTGCATGTTTAACAGTGTAGAATAAGCTGGAGGTCGGATCACGCCTTGTTAATTTTTTTGCTAGCAAAAGTTTCCTTTATTGATATTCAGTTATTCTTTCAAGCTGATAGTGGGGTTTGGGGGGGTGGGCGTCGCTCTGCTGTTGAATTGCTGGATATGAATGACTGCATTGATTTTTGTATTTACTCTTTGTATCTCGGTCGCCAGGTTATTAGCGCGACTTGAAACATTCCTTAGTTTTTTTACAGTTTTGTCGACAGTATCATACAGTTAGTCGTGGCTATTGAAGAGTATAATCGATAGGTAATTTAAGGCGCAATTCACGTGTCATGATGTATCGTGACTACGCTTGAGAAATTGCGTAAGCGAAACCTACCAGCCATGATATTGGTGCAGTGTTTTGAGTTTCTTTAATCCATCCAAAAAAGGGCAACAAATGTTTTTTCTGGTACCCAAAAGGTTCGTCTTAATAGTTTTTTTACGGAATTTTCTTTGCAACCGCGCGAAAAAAAAAATGGGAAACGAATTCCTCTGTATTGTTGTGTAAGGTGAAACTTGACTTCCGCTTGAGATCCGTAAATAAACGGAACCGTATTCTCGGAAATGTTTTTTTTTTTTTTTTTAGGACCTTCGTGTTACCAATTCTTCTCGGATATTTTATGTTGCAGTTTGGTCCTGCCTGCCTTCGGATTGTTGAGAACGAGGTCTCTGAGTCATGGGAACAAGAAGAAGAAGAAGAAGAAGAAGAAGAAGAAGAAGACGAGGAGGAGGAGGAGGAGGAGGAGATCAAGTTGTTGAAAGTGATATTCGTATCCCGCGCTGCGTCTTATTGTCAGCTGTTCGTCTGGTTATTAGAGGTTTCTTTATTTACGGCTTTTCGTATTGGCGGCACATACCGACGGCCAACGTGTATGTGACATAGAGAAAAAAATCTAATATTTATACGTGTGCGTGCACGTGCGTGTGGATGTGTTTGTTTGTGCTTCTGCATGTTTCCATTTGAAGAAACGTTTCCGTCATTTTGTATTGGCGGAATCCTTCATGAAGAGTACTCTTGGTTCTCGTATTCCGCGTGTCCTTTCATATTTTAAAAGTCCCGGTCTGTCATTAATATTAGTCTCTCTCTCTCTCTCTCTCTCTCTCTCTCTCTCTCTCTCTCTCTCTCTTCCAAGTGTCCGTCTCAATCTGCATGTCTCCATAGCGGTAACGTTTGTTTCTTTGATTATGAAAGTATTTGTATGCTCTGCTGATTAAGGAAAACAATATTTTAGCTCTATAATAAACTTGGAAGGATTTTGTTTCGTAATCACCATTTTGTTCCTTGGAATATTAGGTTCTGTAATCATTTTTACTCGCATCGAAACCAAACAAGCACAATAAAAGTTCAAAACGTGAGTCATTGTGGACATGAGCTCACCCCCCTCTCCCCCGCTCCCTCATCCACCCCCCCTTCCTCTGATTCAACACAGCCAGCGATTATGGATGAATAAAGATTTGGTTTTGTCCTTGACACCGAATTACTGGGCGTTAGCGTTCGATCAGCGCGCGTGAGGGTGTTCGTGTATTTACGTGTGACTCAGCAAACTGGAAAATGGGTTTTGGTCATATTGCTTCTTTGCTTTTTCTATTTGAAATTTTTGTTTTCTTTGAATGTCTGGACATTGGCCCTTTCACGCCCCCCACCCCCCACCCATTGATTCCTTCCTTGTTTCTTGCTTGCTCTGGCTTGCTTCCTTGATATTGTCCGTAAACTCAAAACATTCCTGGTCGTGAGTCATGTTTTCGGTGCGCACGCCACTCTCGTAATTGCTAAGGGGGAGGCTTTCTGCTCATGCTGCTTTGAAGCCCACTGGCGTTTGTAGTATTTCTGCCATTTGGCTGCCTGGTGGTTGTTGTTGGTGTTGTTATTATTAATTTCTCCTTCCTTGTTGATAAAATTGTGCATGTGTGTGTGTGGATGCTTATTTGTTGTCGATTTGTCTTCTATGTTGTATTTTTTTTCTTTGTCCTTCTTATCAGGAGTCACTCTTTGCTTGAGAGTGATGTAAAGTATCTCATTTATAGTAATTGAATAAAACTTCTATTTTCTTGCCTTTTCTAGAAAATGAATAAATTTATATTTTTATGGCAAGTGTGTCAGAATGTTGAAAATAGGTCTTGATTGTTTCCTTTAGGAAAAACAAAGCTCCCCAGGCTGCTTCACAAAAGAAGTATTACATCGCTCTATATGAATATATCAGGAGATTTGAATAATTTATGATGATAGTGTTCAATAGTCACACGGTCAGAAATCCTTCTCATCCATGTACGCTTAATTTCTACTCCTTACACCAAGGATAACGCTTGTTGGAAGTTCGTTATTTATCAGTAGAAAAGTTTTTAATACGTTGCTTTTTATCCCGGCTTGTCCCGTCGACTAGCTGACAAAGAATTCTTGGAATAATTATTTTAATAACCAATTAGCCGAGCATAAAATTATCGGTTTACCAGTCATAACATGGCAAAGAAAGTTGGGTGGCCTGGATATCTGTATTTTGCTAAAGAGAATGCTGCCAGATTCTCTCTCTCTCTCTCTCTCTCTCTCTCTCTCTCTCTCTCTCTCTCTCTCTCTCTCTCTCCGAGATTGTAACACATTTTTACGTCCAACGTGCTATCATGAAGCCCTTTCTCTGGGAACAGTTTCTTTAGCAGCGATGCAGCCTTATCCTTAGAAGCTTACATCATCCGTCAGGTTCCGCGAAGGTCCTTCTAAGATCCCGATCGTCACGGTAACCCGCTGGTGCGACGCCGTTTTGCGCATAAATAAGAAGTGGCACTGTGTAGTTATCGTGCCATCGGCGTGTGGCACTGAAGGAAGGTAAAGGTCACACTGGGAGCTCTCTCTCTCTCTCTCTCTCTCTCTCTCTCTCTCTCTCTCTCTCTCTCCTCCTCCTCCTCCTCCTCCTCCTCCTCCTCCTCCTCCTCCTCCTCCTCACACTAGTCGTCGAGTCGTCGTGCTAGTCTGCGTTAGGCCAGTGCGGAGAGAAGGGGGACAAGTCTCTCTCTGTCTCTGTCTCACCATCCCTCTAGTCTCCCCTCGGCTTTCGCCTGTTACCGTAGACGGTGGCTTTTGTCCGTTCCCCTCAAATGTTGCCTTTTGTTCCCCCTCCCCCCCTGATGAATAACCGTTCACGTTTCGCATAAAAGGAAATAAAAAAAAAAAGAGAGAGAGAAATCTTCACCAAGGAGTCTTGTCCCAGGACTTTCGCGAGTCATTTCGGACAGGGCCTTTTAGAAGTGGTGGTCTCTCTCTCTCTCTCTATCTATGTACAGTTGATCTCAGTGGAAAGCTTGTGTCGTCGTTTTGGTCCTCTTTATATGCGGGCGATGCTCCCCACACCTTCAGCACCGCCGTCGTTATCGTCATCATCATCATCATCGTCGTCGTCATCAGCAACAGGAGCAGCAGCAGCAGAAGCAGGAGCAGGAGCAGGAGCAGGAGCAGGAGCAGGGCCAGGAGCAGCCTTTGGTCGGATTATTCTCCTGTGCGACCGCTTCGGAAGTTCCATATTCCCTTCTTGTCGGGAGGACACTTCTGGCTAACTTCCCGAGATGAAAACTGGAGCTGCAGGTATGTAGTAGGAGGAGGTGTGTCTGCTGCAGGAGGAAATACAAAGGGGAGGCGGCGGCGGCGGCGGCGGCGGCGGCGACAACGACGGAGTCGGTAGAGGAGGGGGGGAGGGACGAGAAGGAGGAGGAGGAGGAGGAGGAGGAGGAGTTAGTCTTGTGATCAATTATACTCCTGAAGGAAGTGAGAGAGAAAGAGAGTGTGTGTGTGGTTGGTGGCGGCCGGGAGGCGAGCCCTGCATTTGCTTTCTTACTCAATAATGGATTTCAAGGTCGACCGTAATCAATCTCCAAGAGGGTCAGTCAAGGAGTAGGAGTAGATCGCAGTGTATTCTAACACCGCGTTCTGCCGTTCATTTATTTTCGAGCGCTAATACAGAATTGTTGGTCTCGTCTGTCTTTCAATGTTTACATATGTGAGACGACTGTTGTGGAGTCCGGTGACAGAACATGCGTTTGACATTGTATGTTTTTTATGCACTGAAATTTAAATATAGATGAATGAGATACGTCAGTCAACTGATAAGGTTTTTTTTTCAATCTGATATAGGGAAGTTCGCCCTTTTTGCAGTCCTTCTCTATACATAGATGTGATGTAGCGGATTTTCTTTTGTGTATGTATATAGTGGAATTATTAATATGAAAGATATTGTAATAGTGGTTTAAATTTTATCTTCCGTGATTTTTTATCTGCTTTGACTTTTGTAGGGGGCGTGGGATGTGGAGCCAGGGGGGTGGGGGGGTGGAAGTTGGGAAAATATTCTTTGAGCGATCTTATTGGAACGTGTTTTTTCGGTTCGGTCTGTTGTGGATTCCGGCATTCCGGTCATGTCGGACCCGAGTCGCTTCAGCCGCAAGTTTTTTCGGTCACTACCTAACTTGAACTAACACAACTTAACTTCCTAGTTTATCCGAACGTAACCTAAAGTAGCCTTACACACTGCCTGAAGTATTAGGCACCGAAATCACTTGAGGCCAGTATGATACGACCTGATCCGGCCGTTTTCGGAGTGGGAATTTTCTTCTGATGTTTTTGACTTTCCTGCGTTTTTTTGTTCAAAGGGGCTGATCTTATTTCCTTATAGTTTTACCTCATTGATCGTTTTTATTTTTTTTTATTTATACCGTCGATATTCGTATAAATTTACTTCAAACATCCCTTCAAGTAGTGGATATTTTGTTTTCATAAGGGTTTGAGATATCTCGTTGAAGAACAATTTCCTCTTTTATGATTTAAATTTTTTCCATATTTAAGCTAGTCATTTTCTCCGTTCGTCATCAGCGATAATTTTTCAAAATAGACTAATTTAATGCAGGGCACTTTGGGACATTTGTAAGGTCGTGTATATGTGTAATGATATGAGCTAATTTTATGTAAATAAAACTGTCGCGTAACATTGCGGAGCGGTATTCATGCCTCACCGGTCACATTCACCAGGTCTTAGTTAATACAATTGCCAATATGTCACATTTTCAACTCGTCTATTCCGCAATGGGCAAGAATGCTTTTTCCCTTCACACTTGAATCCGAATTTGTGAATGCAGTGAAGACGCTGCACGGAATAGGGAGAATTAGCAGTTCGTCACGAAATATTTAATGTTTATATTGGTAAATTTGACTTTCGATGTACATATATTTACAAACGCAATGCACAAAGAACTTGGAAGTTGAGTTAGGCTAAATCTTTTTCTATTTATATGGTTGGGTGTCTTCCTATTGCTCAGTTCCGTTTAAAATGAATAATTTTATTGCCTCTTGGTAAGGTTCATTAAATGGTACTACTTGGGTTACAAGTGTTTTGCATCGAAAGTGTACTTTTGGGCATTTTCTCTTCTGGCATCTTTTGCTGGGTATGCAAGCAATCTGCTAAATTGCGTTATGAAGATGGTGTACAGTTGTTCGTTCTAGTTGGGGGTAGGCTAGAAGCTCTCTCTCTCTCTCTCTCTCTCTCTCTCTCTCTCTCTCTCTCTCTCTCTCTCTCTCTCTCTCTCTCTGTGTGTGTGTGTGTGTGTGTGTTTACCTTTGATGGCGTGATGTTAGTGTAATTATTTAGGTAAATAAAATCAATGGGTTAAAAGCTTTCTAGTGCTGCTGCAGCAAACTGTTTTATGTAATTGATACAATAAATCTGTTTTTTACTTTGTAAAATGGTCTCATTCTTTGTTAAAAACGCTGTAAACTGGCGGTGTCATGTTTATTGTAGGATCATATTTACGAGTTTTTCTTTGACTTTGGAATGAATCTTTGACTGTTCAGTTATGGCTAAATATGTACATTTTCGAGAGCAATGCTCAAATTCTATTTCATGCTTTTTTACTGAATTTGAATTGCCGATTATTGCCAGATCATCTCATTCATATTTAGAAGTTATGGATTATCTTCCCATTTTTCGTTGTTTGGACTTCTTTGTCAAAATAGGATGTGTAGATGCCTCATTTCAAAGGGATGAGAACTGATAGATTTGAAGTAAGAAAACCTTACCAGTTGCAAGAGTGAAAAAGTACCCATTTCACCTTTTGTTTTTGTTTCCCGATTCCTGGTACCAATATTTCACCATTTTGAGTATTTAGTTCATAAATAACTGATGGTTCTATTACCAATTTCCGATATGGGTTGCCATTCATTTCAGAGAGATTTGCTCCCACTCTCTTAGAAAACATATTTGGATGTAGTTAGCGTTCCCATTTGTGCACAAAAGTCTGAGTAGTTTATCAGAAAAGTATTTAACTGTACACATTATTTTATTATTATTTATTAATATTAAAAATTTGTGTTGCTGTCCATGTTTTGTCCTTTGCATATACTACATGAACCCTTTCGCAGTTTCGTTCACTCACGCAAATTTTTGAGCGGGCGGGTGGTGGTGGAGACAGGGTGAGAGGAGGGGGGGGGGGGTGGAACGATGGACTTTTATTGTTTCTATGCAGTTTATTTGTTCTTTTTATTGAGTCACGGTATCATATGAATATAACTTTGTAGCTCTCGGAAAAAAAAAGTTAAAACACGCCTTTAAAAGGAAACGATAACTTTGGAAGTTACGCTTTGGAAAAACAAGTTCTCAAATTCAAAGAAACACAAAATTGGTTATCAAACGTTGTACACTTTGAGGTATTTCTTAACCAAGAAGATAATAATTCATCCGGCCAAATAGAACGGAAAAGTTGTCGGTTAGGAAGACAATGATTGGTTAATAAAAGCAGTTAAGTAAAATTTCCATAAAGAATTCAGACCTGATGACAATGAGTTGTGCTCAGCTTTTTCTGGAAATCCCATTTTTTCCAGTTAACTATGAATTGTTCATCAAGTGAAATAAAGAGATAAAGAGAAATCATAATTACTACAAATATATATATGGCCTTCCTATATGCTGCCACACTATATTTTTATGGCACCCTGTTGTGGCTTTTCCATTTGCTCATGTGATTATGAATCATGTTTATGCCATACTGCCTTTTCTTCACATTTTCATGTGATTATGAAATGTCTTATAAGTTTTCACATGTTTGGATTATGAAAGTTGTATGTTATATGTGTTCACTTGTTTGTGATTATGAAAAGTTTCATGTTACAAGTGTTCACATGTTTGCTATCATGAAATGTTTTATGTTATAAGTTTTCACATGTTTGTGATTATGAAATGTGTTCGGCGTATTGCTGGTTGTTGACGTTTTCATGAGGTTGTACAGTATGCCAACTTATTGTTTGTTTATATTTTCATGTTTTTTGAAAAGTTTGTTTTTATTGTGGGTCGTTTGTTGGTATCTTCAGAATTTATTGTAATTATGATGGTTTGGACTTATTTTCGCCTCTTCATATTTTCATGTCTTCAGTGAAATTATATTGTTTTTCCATATTTTCATGTGATTTTGAAAACATGCCTCTAGTGAAATAATATTGGTTTTTCGTATTTTCATGTGACTTTGATGATATATAATATATATATATATATATATAAATATAGTATATATGTATATATTCGTGTGATTATGAACCGTTTTATATTTAGTTCCGTTTCCTTGTAGTGCCATATGATGTGTAATGATTTATACATGTCGCTTTGTGACTGTAGTGTTTTGATGTCGTCTCATTATTCACATTTGTGCAATAGGCTGCGTTGTGCCACAGTAGTGGCTTTTCGCATTTTCAAATAATTTTGAATTGTTTCAAGAGAGATGGAATGTCTATTTTTCTTACTTTTGTAAACAGGTTTGATTGATTTGTGGTTTTCGTATTTAATTTTTGAAATGATTTTTGTGTAGCGTGCCACCATTTTAACTTGTAATGGACACCACCCCACCCCCCTTTTTTTTTTTTTATCCAATGGTGCAGTGACATTCCATTTTGATTATATGAAAGAAAACTCAGTAGGACCGGTAAATAAACTTTGTGATGAGTTGATAAATTGTAAAGATCTGAATTGAAAATGACGAGCAGTATATGAGCGAATATGTAATGACGTACTTGAACGAATACGTTGATGAATAAATAAGCATAGAAATAGGGAAGTGTTGGAATAAATGGGTAGGTGAATAAATGACCAAATAGGCTCCATTTGTATCCAACACATCAGACTATTTATATTCACCCAACTATTGTGATCTCCAGTCCTTAGCAAATTCCTTTGTCTCATATAATTGGGACAATTCTATTTATACCTGTTTTGGGATGACGCGCCTTCTGCGTGGCTCTTTGTTTGTTTGCTTGCGTGCTTGCTTGCTTGCTTGCCTTGATTTTAGACGACTTATTATTTGGTTTAATTATTTTAGCGTTCTTTTATTTCCCTTTTCATCTTTTTTGGTTGTTTTTAGTCGTTTGCCTTGCCTTTGCCTTGCCTTGTTCATCTTTTCAAAAGAGAAGTTACCCGCGTCTTTTTTTTGTATTCCTTAAAATAAGCTTTAATAGCCATTCGCCTAGTCTTTCTTCGTCTCCCTCCATTGTAGTTATGTACCCACATCCCCACATCTGTTTGATCAGAGAGAGAGAGAGAGAGAGAGAGAGAGAGAGAGAGAGAGAGAGAGAGAGATGACGGTACTGCCATCACATCCCTGTTCCCCTTATTATCAATTTCAAGTTCTTATTGAGGAGGACGTGTCTCCCTATTTTGAAAGACCTATTTTCAGACCCTACTCTTTATCTGGCCTCTCAGCTGTCCACTTAGACATTGTTTTTGTTATAGTGTTACAGCACAGAAGACTTTCCCCAGGGAGCTCTCCCTGTTATTGGGCTATTATCATAATGGTCACCTATATGTCCCTTTTTCTTTTTTTCCTTTAGATCTCTTTTCTTCTAAAGCAAGTGAATTTTAGTAAGTCTCTTCTTTGTCCTTTTATTCCTACTCAGTCACTTGCAAATTGGCATTTTGATCGTCAGCCCTCCAATCATCAATCATACCAAATTGCAGCCCTCTAGCCTCAGCAGTTTTTAATTTCATGTAAGGTCAAAGTCAGCAACTATCGTGCGTCTTTCACCGCTATATGTGCCAACTAGACAGGACACCTCCGGGTCGTGACTAAAAGTTTCATGTAACATTATACACTGTACAGAAAACTCGACTGCGCCGAAGAAACTTTGGCGCTTGTCATTGTGGTTTTAAGCAGTCTTCACCCAGCAGCATCTCTTGTTTTTGCTTTTTTCCTTCGTTTCTTCTTTTCTTTCCCAAATCAGGGATTTTTTTTATGTGTTGCTTCTGCGTCCTTTTGACCCCAGATCATGGGTGGTGATTCTGCTAGGCTTTTCTCTAGCCTCTCTCTCTCCCTCTCCCCCTTTCTTCTCCCCTTTCTTCCCTAGGTTTAAGGGTATCTATGGGAAGGTTAACCTTTCTTTATCCAGCCATTGTTGCCCATAATTGCTTTGATTTTATTGTCGTTGAAACATGATTTTGCTTATTTATCTTGTCTGGGGTATTGTCGCGGGCAGGGCGTAGTACTGTGTGGTATATGCTTGTTTGTGTATTTGTCAGAGAGAGAGAGAGAGAGAGAGAGAGAGAGAGAGAGAGAGAGAGAGAGAGAGAGAGAGAGAATTTTACACCGGTCTTGATTTTTATGACTGAATAAGTTCTTGTAGATGTTCTGCTCAGCCATAATTCTCATTTGCAACTCGGATATCTACTTCGTTTTATTATTTTTGTTATTGTACCTTTACGTTTTCAAGTGTTACTTTTACCTGCTCGATTCTTTATCCAAAAATTAGGTTTCACTGTTTTCTTTAGGTGCATGGGAAGAAAGTTATAAAGGATTTTTTTTATGCAAGGGCAAAGAAAAAAAGTGGGCATTATAAGCCCGTCCACACTACTAGATAGCTGTGCCTGTGCCTTTGGTACCAACAGTTTAAGCCATTATCCAAGTCTTTAGCTTCAGCACGGGCTCTTGCTTCTACTACTACTACTACTGCTACAACACACAAACGCTATATATATACATACATATATATATATATATATTTTATATATATATATATATATATATATATATATGGATAAATGGTTATAGACACATTATTAGAAACTGTTCCTCCCAAGAGTGGGTGGCCTTAAAGAAGTACATTATAGAAGGAGCTGTCACACTGTTACATTCGTTCCGCAACTGCTGATTATGAGTGGAATTCTTATGAATAGGGTTTTCGTAACATCAGCTGATGCAAGCACTTGTACAGAAAGTTATCAACAACACATCACCTCCGAATTATAATACAATACGTAATCACCTCTATCTGTTTTCATTTGAATGAAGTATAGCAGCCCAGGCGTAGCTAGTGACCACGTGAAAGCCAAAGATAATGCTGGTAGATGTCGCCTTTGCGGCCGCTATGCAAAAGACGTCACAAAACGCAGGTCATAGGCCAGAATATTCACATAAATTAATTGAATAGGTCGTGCACTTTTGGCTCCTAGTTGCCATTTTAATTACGTGCTAATACAAACGGAAAACAGCAGTCCGTCAAATGGCACTTCAAGTATATTCTTTCATATTTGTTCACAGGAAATCCGGCAGATTTGGTAGAATTCCGCGTCATAATTGGGAGCTATGCTTACACGTTTGTGAAAGAAATTTTTTTTTTTTTTTTAATTGATTTGGTAGATATTTTCAATTTTACAGTATGTGTGCTCGAGATATATTTTCATGCACACCACACACACATACACACACACACACACACAACCACACACACACACCACTCCACACAAACCGTTTGTATGTATAATATATATATATATATAATATATATATATATATATATATAACTTCTGCTCTTAGGATGCCGTGTTCCCTAAATCTCGGACTCCTCTTGATAGGTTACAAATTAGGTCACGAATCATGTTTCTTTTCATCTCTTTTGCACGGAGAGAGAGAGAGAGAGAGAGAGAGAGAGAGAGAGAGAGAGAGAGAGAGAGAGAGAGAGAGATACCAAAAAGGAAGGGCGAGAGTTATAAAAAAAAGGGAGCATTTTACTATGGAATTGTAAAAGGGCATAAGTTAACTTGTAAAATGTTTTTTAACCAGCAGAACTAGCCAAGTCCACCTTTTTTGCTTTCTTCACTGGCATTCGTGCTTGTAATTTTTAATTGCGTGTATCACCATCATTCTACACGTGTAACAATAGTAAAGGAGTGAATCTACAATTCTTATGTTCCTTTTTTCTTGTTTCGTATTAATAATGTTCTAACTGTTGTTGTTATTGTTGTTAACGACCCCCTTGCGATACATCAGTTATTATATATTGATCTTTACTAAATATCCCCTCAAATGTGGAATCCTATTTTGGCACCTCACTTCTTGTGCCACTTCCCCCTGTTCGGTTCCTCTGTGGTCTTCCCGATGGCGGTACTTTCGTTTTAATGATGTTTGTTTCTGGAGTCCAGTGATGACAGTAGCATCTTCTGCCACGAGATGCCTCCGTCCCGTCTTTGCCTTATGCCTCTTTCCGTGATTGGGCACAAGACTGAATCAATAATCGATAACGTGTCCCTTCGAGAGAGAGAGAGAGAGAGAGAGAGAGAGAGAGAGAGAGAGAGAGAGAAAGTTTACGTCACGTTAGAACACATGCATTAACCAAACATAAGTGAATAGAGGGTTACCGAGAATTTTAGATTTGAGAACAAGTAGGTAATAAATATCAAATTGGGTTGATGGTCAACATAATGTTACTGAAAACAACTGCAGAGAGAGAGAGAGAGAGAGAGAGAGAGAGAGAGAGAGAGAGAGAGAGAGACTGACTTTAACGGCATATTAAAGAACATGGAGCGATTCTTTCTCATTTTAATTGGTTTTAGAGCCCTGGCCTTCTCCCCCACCGGACCAAACGCGCGCACACACACACACACACACCTCTTTCCATCTCTTGTGTTGACTGCAGCAGCAATAAAAATGGCATGGTCCTTGCATTCCTCCCTCTTCCTCCTCCTCCTCCTCCCCCTTCTCCTCCTCCTCCTCCTCCTCCTGTTCTTGCAAACGTCAAGTGTGTGTTTTTGGGGGACATTGTTCCATCTGCACATAGCAATGACGGAAATGCTTGCTCTTTCTCTTTAAAAGCATCGCCAGGTGTCCGAAACGGAACGACGAGTTTGCCTATTTTTACATTTTTGTCTTTCGGGAATAAAAAACGTGCATCGAGTTGTATTGTTTAAGTGGTGCTATTTTTAGTTTTTTCAACTTCAGATAAGAAAATTGCACCGAGTTTTATTGTTTTGTGTTTGGGCATTTTTTGTTTTCCACTTCAGGTAAGAAAGTTTTGTTGTTAAAGGTTTAGTTTTTCAGTCATCAAGATAGACAGTTATATACTTGTTTGTTGCATTTTCTGTCTTGTCAATATTTATGACAGAAAAATTGATTTAATTTTTTTTTTATTGGTTTGCCGTAATAAATTTTGGTTTTCTTTCGTTTTATGATGGAGAGTTTAAAGAAATTTCAAGTTCCCTAAGAAAAGCATTGATTTCCGTTAAATTTCCGTCGTACTTTGACTTTCTTGCTAGCCTTTTCTTGTTTATTATTCATTTGCAAATGCCAGTCGACACTGGTGTGACCATTACGTTGGTCGCTGAGGACTGCGTATAACTGGTTCTGGAGAGCTGTAGCTTTTGTCGCCCTCCTCCTCTTCTTACCCTTGCATTGCCCTTGGACATATCTGGTTGTTGTTATTATTATTATTTAGAAAGTAAACTCATATTCATATAGAACAAGCCTACAAGGGCCATTGACTTGAAATTCAAGTTCCAAAGAATATGGTGTTCATTTATCATGTGACTTTTTATTGTGTTTTTATTTCGTGTGTCTTTCTTTTTGCTTGCTGCTCAACCTTTCGTGTAAAGGGAGGTAGATCAAATAAAGAGTATATAGGGTGATTATTTCTTCAGCAAGACCGAGATAGATTAATAGATGGCTTGGCTGAAGGTTACTTCAGTGGGCCCCACATGATTCGGATTATAACTGATATTTTTTCTTCTGTCTACGCCACCTGCAATCTAAAACAGTCAAGCAGGAACCACAAACCTAAGAAACTGTGTAGCTCAACAGAGGCGCACTTGTTCTTCCAGTCATACCCATAATGTTTCTTCCCTCATCCCTGGAAGGAAGAAATACGGGTGTGCATGGGTGTGAGCGGAACGCACCACCAACCACGGGCGCTAGGAAATTAAAGGATGGGTATCCTAGAGCAGCTCAGTGTTTAAAATGGAGGAGATAAACATAGCATTACCCTCTCAGTTCACTCCCCCCCCCCCATTTTCTTCCCCTTTCCTCCACTTAGCCATCTTCATGTTCATCACCCTCCTTCCCAAAGCCCTTCTCCTGAAGATCCCTCCACCTGAAGAAAGGATCCCATTGTGAGTGGTGAGATGGGAAGTCAAATGGGACCCACCTGCCGTTTTATTTTTCATTTCAGTTTTTTTTTTTTTTTTAGCTGGGGAGAATATTATTTGTTATATATTCTTTGGAGGGATCAAGGTCCTTGACTTGAGCACTAGCATGAGAGAGAGAGAGAGAGGAGAGAGAGAGAGAGAGAGAGAGAGAGAGAGAGAGAGGATTAGCGCTTGCGCAGTTTGGCTACCATCTGCAAGGGTATGGATGAATAAACCTCCTGATACCCCCTCTCAAGATAACCCCCTTTTGAAATGGAGTGGGCATCAAGGACCTGAGGTACCCAGGTTCTTGGAATCCCCCTTTCCTCATCCTTGGTCCTTCCCTGTACCCCTAGTATGGGTACGGTTGTTTAAGATGTAAAATGTATATTTGTATATACTTATATGTGTGTAGCAGACTAGCTGTTTGTAATTAGTATGTTAAGTAGATTTCTGTGGAAAGAGCCTGTTTTCGTTGTATTATACTTATTTACCACGTTTTGTAAAATATTTAATGTCATGGACATGTGCTAGCGTAAGTCTGGCTAAATCGAAACCAACCCCAACCCCCATTTCAGCTGTTGCTGAGCCTCGTTCGTTTCAGTCAGTTTTGAGGTCTATAATCTAGAATTCATGTTTGTAGGGTAATCGTGGATGATCAGTACTTTTTCTAAGGAAAAATCTCTCTCTCTCTCTCTCTCTCTCTCTCTCTCTCTCTCTCTCTCTCTCTCTCTCTCTCTCTCTCTCTCAGAAAGTCAAAGTCTGACCAATTCTTTCTTCAAAGCCAAATTTTTCGACATTTTTTTTTGAAGCTAAAGTAAATTAGCCAGTAATTTTGTCGAAGTCAGAATCTGACCTGTGCCTTCAATCATCTATCAGTAATATTTTGACGGCAGAATCTTTGGCCAATGGTTTTTTGAAGCCAAATGTTGACAAAGATATTGACCTTTTCCAATATCTTTGAATGATATCTTTCCAAACCTTTGAACGATATCTTTCCAAAGCAGGATTCTTGAACCGATTTATTTATTTATTTATATATTTATTTTGAGCCGAAAATTGTTACAAATACTTTTTCCGAAGCCAAAAACACCAATATTTTTGTGGAAGCCAAAGTCTGACCAATACTTTTCAAGGCAAAAACATTTAACCAGTGCCAAACTGTGGACCCACAATCTTTGACCAGGGCTTGTCAAAGTCCAAAACTGTGACCAGTACTCTTTGTCGAAGGCAAAATCTTTAGATCAGTACTTCTTCGAAGCCCAAACCGTAGACAAATACTTTTTCGAAGTTTTCGAAGCTAAAATCTTCAACCAATTTTTTTTTTTTTTTTACTGAGGCCAAAAGATTATTTGCAGATCACCGGCTAGCAAAGATTTTAAGTTTTTCTCCATTCCAGTGCAAAGAGGGAATGTTATAATTTCTTGTGAATGTGGTCATCCAATTTAACCGAGGCCTTTTAGTTCTCGGTTAAGAAGTAATGTGCAATATGGCACAGTACTTGTAACTCCAGCAAGTCTCTCTCTCTCTCTCTCTCTCTCTCTCTCTCTCTCTCGAACGAACGAACGAACGAACGAACGAACGGGCCAAAACACTCGACTAGCAGCCATGTACGTAACTAACTACTTAATTTGACTAATGCTTACTAGTTATTGAAGGAGATGCTTTATATCGTCCTCTTCCTTGTCAGTCCCGGTGATTGGATTTTTTTTTTTTTTTTTTTTTTTATTTTTTTATTTTATATTTTTGGCTGAGTGAGAGTGGTAGGTACTTCAGCAACGAGAGAGAGAGAGGATAGGAGAGAGAGGAGAGAGAGAGAGAGAGAGAGAGAGAGAGAGAGAGGGGGGGGGGTTTGTATTTTCGGGTAGACGTACGTATCTAGTGTCAACCCGACTTCGTAAGATAGGGTAGTCAAAGATCACTGGAACAATCGGGTTGTTGGTCGCCTTAATTAACCAGGTTGATTGGTATGTCGGTGTTGCATAGCCCATTTGTATATCAAAGTTAGTCATGTCTTGCTGGTGTCGTGGGCTGAATCACTAAGATTGGGTGCTAGGCTTTGTGGAATTTCTTACGCGTATGAGGTATGAAAGGAGGACAATAATGCATCCCATGTATTGAGTGTAGTTGTACAAAGAAATGCATTTCTATCTCATTAGATGAGGGAAATTTCTGATTTTAACTGTAGGCATTTTTTTAGGATTGTTCCAGTTATCATCAACAGTAGTGGTATTTCAACAGGCAGGCTTGCTTCGTATGAAATCTTGTGTCAGGGATAATGAAGTGTAGCATTTTTTTTATTGTTTGGTAAGCTTAAACAAAAATGATGCTACGCATCAATTGTTATGTTAAATGAGTACGCCTGATTTTGGATGTTGGCTCTACAAAAAGAAAAAATAAATAAATAACAGTCTAGAAGCATTGATATTTAGCAGTTCAGGCAAAAAATATGGCGTAATTATTAAAACATAAGGTGGGTCGAAATGAAGAAGGCAATCCTTAGAAAAAAAAAATATGAAGACAAACTTCACTAGGTGAGAATATTAAATCGACGTTGTAATCATTATTTTTCAAAACGTGTGCAGTCGACTTCGATGGACCTTTTCTCGAAGAACTAAAAAAATCGAGAAATTTTGTCATGCCATATTTTAATTGGATTACCACTGTTAATTCCGCCGAGTTATTAACGTGTTGAAGTTTTTTTTTTAAATTATGTCATGTTTCTGAGAAATACTGACAGTTTTCTTTTGAGCCTATTTTTTACATTACTTTTTTTTCGAAGCCTGAGTTATATAATCTATGTTTGGAGTCCTTTTTTGTTGTTGTTGTTTTTTAAGGCTTTTTGTTGGAATGTTCATGTAATTTCTATTTCTTTGTTATGACCTTTATTTGCTGTGAATTGTAGTTGTATAATTAATATCTAAAAGTCAATTGAATGTTATTTGAACAGTTGTACAGAATTATTTTTTCAATGTAGAAGATTAACCGTGAATCTACTTTTTACATGAAGTATGATCGATTGTACTATTTACTTACTCACTTTTATGTAATTTTTTTGTGCCAAAAGACCCTTGAAATTGTATATGTTTGATATTGTGAAGTTGCAATCTGCCATGTAGTGCGACATTCCAGTTCTGAATGTTTCGTCACGCTTGTGGTAAATGCATGAGATTCTACTCTGTTCAACATGGCCACGAGGATTCTTTTGATGCAGGAACACGTTCACAACAATTTATTATTGCAGTGTAAAAGTTTTTTATAATTTTTTAACGGACTGCCTATGTTTTTACTCTTCCAGTGTTTTCCTTATTAATTAATTACTATTACACAGGACCTGTCATATGATTACTCTTGTGTTTTGAATTTGTTTTTTTAAAACTTTGCTAAGATCTGGCGTTTTTAATAATAGACCTCAAGCTTTACTTTTGTTTTTAAAAGTTTTAGGATATTTTTAAAATTTTCTTTGTTTTCTTCTTTGTTCGTTGAGTTTTTATTTTTTTTTTTAAATTCATGTTAACTTTATTAATCTTACTTACCATTGACCTCGTTTTTTTATAGGTTACTGTTACCATTGTAACTTGCAGTTTTCCAATTCGCTAATTTTCAAATGCGTTAACTTTAACTTTGTGAACTTTTATCTCTTGCTTTATGTCACTTTTCATTTGTTTGTCCTTCCTGACCGTAATTGACCTAACTTATCCTTCATTTTCGTAAATTTCCCCGTCATATTTATCGTTACCTTCTTCATGATTTCCATTGTTCAGCAGAGTTGTTCTTGCTCTCTTTCCTCTGATGTTAAATCATTGAAATATTTGTATGCATTTGTTTCAGCAGTTCCTCGGTTATCCCTTGATTTCTTTTGCAGCGACCCTAATTTCCACCAGTTTTTTCCATTTAAATATTTTCTTTCTTCGTCCTATTTCATCAGTATGATTTTCATCCCAGAATGTAAATTTGGTTTTATGACCCAACTATCCGTTTTTGCCTTACCTTAATTTCCTTGTCTTCTGTCATTACCGCAATTTCCTTCGTCAGCCTCCTTTAATACTTCTTCATTATCTGCAATTTTCATCTCCGGTTTCTGGGTATCCTTTGTCTTGTCCTACTCTGAGTTTTCTTATAACCCTGCATCCTCCCATTGTCTTAATGTGCTTTTATTCAGTTTCTCACTTCCACCTCGGTAGATACTCACATTTTAAAATATTAATTTGATTTTTTTTCTTGGGTTCTTGGGCTCCGAGTATGTGATGGCTCAGAGGTTGTTTTGAAAGATACTCAAGGAATACAACAGCCGATGTTTTCAGTCACTTGGATTTATTTTTGGGGAATTTATTTTTCAGGCGTCTCCTTTTGTTGGGGAAGGAACGGTTTAACTAACTTTCCAGTGGATTTTTGTTTGGTGCTCAACTACGTAAGTGTTGTAGACTGCACCTTTTGATAGGCGTGTTATACATTATATATACTATATATATATATATATATATATATATATATATATATATATATTATATATTATATATATATATATATATAATTCGGGGCTGTAAGGATATTTCTCTCTCTCTCTCTCTCTCTCTCTCTCTCTCTCTCTCTCTCTCTCTCTCTCTCAGCATCTTCGCTCCTCCTCCCGCTAGCTGTCCCTAAGTGGCTAGATCAACCTACAAATGCGTCTCAGCGTTTCCATGGGAACCAGTTGTCGAGTGTGTGTGAGTGTGTGTGTGTGTGTCTGTGTGTGTGTGTGTCATGCTGTAGGGAGGGGAGGGACCCTTTCATATATTTCCCCACCGATTTCTTACAACTGGTAGTTATTTATAGCTCGTGCAGGGATATTAGAAGGTGAATTTTCCCCAAGCGCGTGTTGTTGATCCAAAGACAGAGGAACTGAGGATATCTCTAGGGTTTTTCATTCTCGTTTTTACGCACATTTTTTTCTACCTTTGATGCAAAATTGGCGTTTATCATTGCGCCACACGGATGCTACGAATAGCGTTGGTTGGTCTTTCTATCTATTTTTTGTTGCCAGAGTACCATATAAAACCATTACGTGATGCTCTTTATGGTGCTGTGCGAATTTTGCGAGACATATTAAAAGGGACCTTTTTTTTTGTTTTTTTTTTTTTTTTTTTTTTTTTTAATCTCCGTGATTTGCTTATTTCAGTAACACGAGGCTAAACCTTTCTTATAGTTCGGTAACTTTGCCATTTCATTCGCTCTACCGCAGCTTCACGTTTTCCATTTTGTTATTAGCGGCGAAGATGCTGCCGTAGGCATCTTTGCCAGATGACCCAATTCTGGTTAATCATAGTAGACTCGATTTCGTTGTCCCTTTGGGAGAAATGGAAAAGTCATGGCCTTATCGACGCATTGATTTTTTTTTGCTATAATTCTTTGTTCCTCGAGCTCCCCCCCCCCCCCCACCCCCCCCCCCCCCCCCCCCCCCCCCCCCCCCCCCCCCCTCCTTCTCGTTGCAGCAGGATTCTGCTCTTCCTATTTCCTTATTTCCCGGCCCCAACTCCCAATTCCCCCTTTCCCCTTTTTCCTCCCCTCCCCACCACCATTCCGTTCCTCAATCCCTTCTCTTCACTCTTCTTGTATATCGCTTTCTACTCCATCCCACTTTTTTGTATCTCCTACTTTATTCTCGCCCTTTCTTACATTTCGTCTGCTTCTCCCACCATCTTCTCACTTTTTTCCTCATGAAACCAGAAAAGCCAGTCTGCTCCTCCTCCTCCTCCTCCTCCTCTGTTCCCCACCTCCCTATACTTTCATCCCCCCTCCCCCCTTCCTAAGATGCATTTCTATGCAATTGAATCTTTTGGTTCCGCTTAGGATTGGATTGAGTGACTGTGGTTGCGTGAGTGTGTGGGTTGCAGGTACGGTGTGAGCATTGAATAGTTTTGAATTTCTCCCTTCATTTAAATCCTTGTTATGGTATTTTACTTTGATGTATATGCGTTTTTTTTATTGAGTGGTTATTATCAAGTAATTGTGATTTGTGGGAACGTGTGTAAATCTGTTTGTGCATTATTTGACTTTGGCTGCCTCCTAACCGATATTTTGGTTGACTTAAGTAGTTTGTGCGATAGTTGATAAGGGGGGTGTTTGCACTCCTCCCGTGATTTGATTTTATCGAGTATTGGAGTGCTTTTGTGAGTTCTTTTAAGCTGGCACGTCAATTTTTTTCATTCTCTGTTATAATGGAAATTATCCTTACGAACACAGTTTGAATTTTCTGTAGGTGCCAGTACATTATGCATTTCGAATTTGTTTAAGGAATTATTTGTGTTTGATAAATTATTTTCGTTAATACTTTTGTTATAAAACTGAAATATTTGTATCGAGTTTCGTTTTTTGTGAGTTTCAGCTAATCCGTATGGCATGTGCAAATTTGACACATGAATAACTTGTATTCCATGTGTTTTGAAACCTCTAGACTTTGCCATGAACATCACCTTCCTTTAAATAAGTCGATAAGTCTATAAATAAATCAATACCAGTATGTCTTTATTTTTTCCGTAAGTAGTGCGCATGAAAATGATTCATCTATATATTACCTATATGTTACGTGCGTCAATAACGTTAAATACGTCATAAAGCCAATGACGTCATACAAGAGCGTCCCCGGTGTCGGATTGGTTGGTAGATGTTTCTTGTGTCGTCGTTCACGTGTTGCGAGAAGCTTCCGCGAAAGGGATCATCAAAGACGTTAATCGAAGCCGTGGGTTCTGTTCAGGGATTCAATTCCGAATCAGGATTACGTTTGGAGCTGACTTTTAGGGAATAGATTCTAAATGGGGAGTGAGTATATATTTCCCCATTTTCATTTTAATGAGAGGATCCATTTATAATGAGGTAGATTGGATCCATTTATACTGAGGTAGATTGGATAAAAGGAAATACCGTGGTGATTCGAAGCTTTCAGATTTAAGCTTATACTAGGATTATAGGGATTACGAAAGTAATGAATACTCATCCGTCATTTTCATGAGAAGTATTTCAAAGGTCATTTTTGAAAAGGTACTTTTCATTTCTGAAACTATAATTTCGTAACGAACTCTTGTTCGCTTCATTTTAAAGAAAACAACCAGCTGTAGTCTTGGCCTCTCTCTCTCTCTCTCTCTCTCTCTCTCTCTCTCTCTCTCTCTCTCTCTCTCTCTCTCTCTATTCTATGCAAATGGTGTTTTTTTCGCAACTGAGGAACCCATGTTCGATCGATGGTGTGGGCGATAAAACATTTAAATATGGGCATGTTTTCTTAAAAATCCATTTTGTGTGTGTTTTGTTTTATATACTAGAGATGGGGTAGAGGTAGGAGAGAAAAAAGAAAGAGCCAACATCGAACGTGTCCATATCACTCTCTAATCAGAAATGATTCACACTCCTGTTCATTTCTTTTATTATTTAGGGAAATACATTAGCATTAAATAATTTAGATAAATTATCAATATATATATATATATCATAGATAATATATACTATATAGAGATATATATAGAATATATATTGTATGTATGTATGTATGATATGTATGTATGTATTGCTATGGTATGTATGTATGTATGTATGTACGTAGTGATCCGTGGTGTGTGTACGTTTGGTGATATGGTAGTTATGTATGTATGTATGTATGTATGTATGTGTGTGTACGTGTGTATGTATTTATGTATGTATGTACTATGTATGTATGTATGCAAAAGTGATAAGATAATAATTATTATGTTATAATTTTAATGGAGATCTTTTAGGGGACCACCTTCAGATTTCCTTCACATTTCAACGTCCTCTTACATTCCTAGAATCCACTGCTTTGAAACCTTCCAATTTTGTTTTTTTCCTTTAGACCAGCTCCAGTCCTCCTCCTTCCTCCCTCCTCCCTCCTGACCCTGTCCTTTCACGCCTTTTGTTTTTTGTCTTTCATAGCGTGCTAAGATTTAGGCGAGTCTTAAATTGCAAGAGAGAGAGAGAGAGGAGAGAGAGAGAGAGAGAGAGAGAGAGAGAGAGAGAGAGAGAGACATTAACTTGATGGCACTTCTCATGGGAGTAATCTCTCGTCATCATTGTAAAAAGGTCACGAGGCCTTTGACCTCACAAAACTGTTATGAATCCCTGAGGGGGGTCCGGCAGGCTATACCTATCCATAAAAAAAAAAATGAAAAATGGCAGAGGATTGTCTTTGTGCGCCGGTAATGCAGCGAAGAGGTGCCTAAAAGCACAGTAGAAGATTTTTCCTTTAGTTCTTTACGAAGTGTAAGAACTGCTACCTCTTGCAATGCTTTCCTCATTTCGCCTTTGTTTTAATTTTTCAACCGACGGGTAACTCCTATTATTATATATTTGTAAAATGCTTCTTGGAATAAATTGTTTATGCTTGGCTTCGGCTGATCATCGACAGATACCCTGATTGGGACGTGAAAAGGATATGGGAGGGTGGTGTGAAATTTGGAAAAAGTTAGTTAGACAGGTGGTACCACAGAGGACCGTAGAGAAAATATTACTCATAATATCTCTATTAAAAGAGATGTCGACAGTATTTTTCGGTTAAGAGCTCAGAGAGAAATGCAAGGAAGGGGTAAGGTCGGAAGCGTTGAATAGGTAAATAAGACTGATTGTGATCCAGCCCTGTCTGGCAGAGAAAGGTAATTGGGGCCACCACTTTTAAAAGGAGATTTATGACGTCTGCATTACATATATATATATATATATATATATATATATATATATATATATATATATATATATATATATATATATCATGTGTGTGTATGTGTGTGTGTTTGTGTATAATGTGTGTACCTACATGCATACATTAAAAAAGTTTTATAGCATATATTTGCAAACACTGAATTTATTGCAACGATAGCCCCGCTTTGTTTTCTGTTGTTTTGTACATTTTGCAGAATTTTTGCTACTACCTTAATCTGAGCAGGAGTGGATTTACTAGTATTACTTTTGTCGTTATTAATTCAGAATTTATTTCCGTAAAATTAAATACTAAAAGTTAATATCCATGTGCGTATGTATTTACTGCTAGTCCTCTTCCTTAGTTCCCTTACTAATAAGTACCAACACCAAATCTTTGTAAAGATGGTTAATTCTCTCTCTCTCTCTCTCTCTCTCTCTCTCTCTCTCTCTCTCTCTCTCTCTCGTCACCACGCAGAACCGGGGAGAGAAACAAGCCTTAAACTCTCAGATTAATTAGTGTTTGAAGAGAGACAACGGTGGTGTAGAGTGGAGAAGCAAACGGCTTACGTGGGAGTGAAAGTGGTGACGAGGATGATGAGGTTTTTGGCACAAGTGTTTTTTTGTAAATTAATTTCGTTATTCTTTTTTTTTATGGAAGTGGTTGGTCATGATACAGAAAATGCTTGAAAAAGATGATAGAGGATTTTTCTGTCGCTGTCAGAACCAAATACAGTTCCAATCTTCTGGGGAAAATTCAGAAGCTGCTCTCGGACTTACTTTACGGAATAAATAAAGTTCCTTGATTGGTCATGATGGCTTGTTAATGGGCGTGTCCCATTTTTTCCCTCCTCGAGTGGTGCCAGCTTTAGTAAAGGTAAAGTCTTATCTGGGTATAAACACTAATCCCAGTCATTTCTCCTCCAAGTACAGTAGGAAAAGCCATAATTATGCGTGTAAACTGCCGAATGGGTTCGTTGCTTTCACTTCTCTCTTGCTTTATTTCGTTTTTTGCATTTTTTCTTGAAACGCTTTAATTGCATTAATATGTTCTATTCTCACTCGCTTCGGCTACTGGCTGTGCTCCTCCCCACTTACTTCATCCAGTGCTCTGAATAAGAGTCATTTTACTTAATACATTGCTTATGAAATAGAGATGTGGTACACTCAATTTTAATGAGTGATACTCTCAATTTTTATGAGATTCATCGGCTAACCCTATTAGAAATTAAATTTAGTTTCATTTAGAGACTGAATAAGGGAAACATTAAAGTACTGGAAGTATATTTAGCAACACCATATTGCTGTGCAAAAGAATCAGTGGACGTTGTAGTTCTTCTCGAGTCCAGAAACCTGTGGTAAGTGCGCCCTATTAGGTGGGCGTGGTTTGTCTTGGAAGGTTGTAGAAAACAAGGGAGGAGTAAATGTTAATTTAGCTTGAGAAGAAGAGATGAACGCAGTTTGAGTGCTGATTTTTTAAAAACTGTTTTATGACTCATCAGAAATTTTTATAGGAATATCCCGCTGGATAAATTAATAACTACTTAGTGCGGAGTACAAAAGTTATGGTTGAAAATTATAATTATAATTATCAGTTATGATTGCCAAAATAATTGATTCTTCCCAAATACATCGTGAAATGCAATGTCTCAGCATTGAAAGTGATTATTTTGGAGGTTGAATTTCGATCATTACTGTGGCTGGGCAGTGAGAGATCATTTCATAGAACTGATTTATAGCTTGTCATGAAGTCTTGATTTTGACTTTTGA
>NC_061107.1:90586527-90591527 GCF_015104395.2 Macrobrachium nipponense
CCGAACCAGATGTAAGATATGTAAGTAAGGTAAGGTCTCTCTCTCTCTCTCTCTCTCTCTCTCTCTCTCTCTCTCTCTCTCTTTCGTATATGCAGTCATGTGAAGAGGCCCAAATTCAGGTCTTGCGGGTTGGTTTTGGTTCATCTGTATAAACAGTGATTTATATTTAGTGTAACCCTGAATGAACACTGAGAGGAGAGAGAGAGAGGAGAGAGAGAGGAGAGAGAGAGAGAGAGAGAGAGAGAGAGAGATTACATTTAAATGAAACAATTTTATATATGTTTCAAAACGTTGCTATTTTTCATGAAGGCAAAAGCTAAAGTGTAGAAATTTGAAAGTATAAATAAGATGCGATTAGGAAAATATTGTTAGGTGTTGAGATGCAATTTTTTGTTTTATATAGGCATTATTAAATATTTATATGTATATGTATTTGTATTATGTATATATTTATTAACAGCTATACAGTATTAGTAATAAAATTAATGACAAAAATTAATTTCACACTCTACACTTTCATCAAGTCATCTCGGTCATTAATTGATATAAATTGGGGAATTTAGAATCAAGGATTATGGTAAAGTAAACACTTGCATTTGTAAGTATTAAAATATTGGTACTATTAATTATGAATAAAAAAAGTGCTTGAGGTGTGAGGTACAAAGTCATGAAAGTAAAAAAAAAAAAAATTTATTATGTACACATTAGGGAGTTCTATATAAATCAATGAATCTATATAAATCAATAACCTTTCATTTTCTGTGTACCTCAAGCAAAGTCACTTAAACCAAAGAATGGAAGGTCTTGGTATTGATAGGTCATGGTTCAGGTAAGCCATGGAATAGATAGGTAATGGTACAAAGGCTATAGCATTTCTTTAAACTTAGCAACACTTATGTTAGTCAGGAATTTTGATTACTGAAAAAATCTGAAACATGGGATATATATATAATATATGATATAGTATATGATATAAATATAATTTTATATATAATATATATATATATATATATATATATGTGTGTGTGTGTGTGTGTGTGTGTGTGTGTGTGTGTGTGTGTGTGTGTGTGTGTGTGTGTAAGTTAAGTGAGGATTTTGAATTCGAAGTGTCTAATATTCAGAAAGTGTTTAGCAGTGACTGTTGGGTATTTTTTTTTTCTGGAGCCACAACCGTTTGGGAAAAGGGCTTCGTGTTGAATTGAAAAAAAAAGAGTAGTGAACTGCACTTTGAAGTTGCATTGCAGACGTATTCATCAACATCCTCAAAGGCGATGTCACACGGTCACATTTTCTAGCATTTACGGCCAGCCAGAGATCGGCTGCTTTGTTTGTCCTGTCGGCATAATATTCTAATTAATAAACCTGTGGACAAAATATGTAGAATTAAGTAGGTATATGACATGGTTAGTTACATATGCGATTGCGTCCTGGAATTATTTAAAAAAAAAAAAAAAAAAAAAAGTTTTCGGTATCAGACTAATCTACCCTTGTGAAAAAGTAAGCACCTTTGGTATTCTTATTGTTATCACGGCATCATTAGATGCTTAAAAATATAATAATGATAATAAATCGTGCGTGTGGCAGGTCTTGGACACTGCCTGGAGGACTGTTCCACGGTTTTCCAATATGGAGAGTAAACACCTCGCACAAAATAAAAAAACAAAATATATTTTAAAAAATTCCGCTATCACGGTACAGATTATGCAATTTTATAAGTTTTAGAGGGATTGGGAGAATATTAATATAATCAGAAAATTGAAACTGTGTATTTAGCTGGCACACTGATCGAAAAATACTGATTTAGGTACAAATTCCTACATTTGTTCGGGAATCTTAATCGAGTTTATCTAAATGCCTCCAAAATACCCAATGAATTTATGACTGATTATCTTTCGGCCTCCATAATACCCAATAAATTTATGACTGATTATCTTTTGACCGTATATTCACTTATAAATAGAGACTTGCTATGCTTGTTACAACGACAAAGTATGTCATATTACATGCAAAAAGAGTAAAAATAGAGATAAGATTTATAACGTCGAATACATTATAACACAATTAATCAGTCGAGATAATGACCAGTTTGGAAGAATTTTCTCTACAGCTAGTCAGTAAAAAAAGAAAAAGAAAAAAAGTACCATGTAAATATATCATAAGTGTAGGTACACAAGCACAAACATCCTGTGACACCTCTTGCTGGTTTTAATCCCGGCTAAATCAGTTTTGGCATCGGGAGATTAACTTTCCCCTGTTTTGCTCAAATCCGTCTGGTTGTGTCTCCCTATCATTAGAAAGGGTTCTTTTATGTGTTTTGAAATGAACTATTGAGCAGAGGAAGAGCTTTGTGGCTATGCAAATTACGTAATGTATGCGGTATTATGTTAGTGTATTCACTGCATCTCTCCATTTTTTTCATATTTAATAGAAAATCAGTGATAATGGTCCTTGGTGTTTTCATTTTTATGTATGGGATATTAAAACTTCAGCTGTAGTTTAAAGTTTTTGAAAATAACAGATTATATTCCTAGTGCAAAGTAAGAGAGAGAGAGAGAGAGAGAGGAGAGAGAGAGAGAGAGAGAGAGAGAGAGAGAGAGAGAGAGCTATGTATGAAGTGGTGGTATTTGAACTAAAATATTGCTCCTTGCGTAGTTTCTAATTTACTTGACAAGGGCTTAAAAACATGCTTCCTCTACTCTCATGTTTAAATGTAATTCAACTGTATTTTTTTTTTTCTCCAAGTATGGGGCAGACTTCTGTCGCGTTAAGTTTTTTTTTTTTCTTCTTAATCTGTGACCTTAAATTTGCATTTTTGTTTTTGTTTTTGTAAATAATATCAAATGATAGAAGCGCGTCCGTAACTTTGTATTTTGTATTTTATAAATGGATGTGCTACAGTCTGTTGCTCGAGTTTCATTTAGCACCCACACGGCATGAGTTAGCATCTAAGCTGGTTTCCTGTTATAAAGGTAGGAAAGTTGAGTCATTGCAAAAATGTCCTTTACTTTCAGTCAAAAGAACTTTGTGAGGAATCGAATTTTTCATTCCTCCTATTTATTTGCAAGAGATCCTGACTGATAACAAGCAAGAAATCAGAACGAAAATAACATCTTGTGACGTAGTCCTGCACTCCGCTCTCTCTCACTCGCTACAACTCTCGTCTAATGACTGTATCCTGTAACCCTATTCGTATATATATATATATATATATATATATATATATATATATATATATATATATACATAATCATACATACATCATCATACATACATACATACATATACACATATACATATACACACACACACACGCTCGTACGGATTTTAGTTTTCGTACAAAAGGCATTCAGAGAAACGTAACAGTGGTAGCAGACAGTCACTTCCGGGTTTTGCAGTGACCTTTATCGGCAATTAATTCCTCCTCCTCCTCCTCCTCCTCCTCCTATCTCACTTACCCCCCTCCCCTGTCCTTGTGTCGCCCTTTCATCATTACTCTCGAAATATTCTTGTGTTGATCTTCCCCCTGTCAAGTAATGATGCTAGGCAACCCTCTGGTTAGGGAGCAAGAATTACCTTGGTTACAAAACGTCTGAATTTGAGAAATGGCATTCTGACATTTCATAACTCCTCTCTTTAGAGAAATGGAATGTATTCTTACACAAGTGACTTACAGAGATAGAATTCCGTCATAGCATGACGCTCTGAATTAGTCAAGAAGAATTCAGTGATTCCATAACCCTGGAATTAGGGAAATGGATTTTAGATGCTCCAGGAGTCTTCAAATACAGGAAGGGAATTGTGTCGTTACACAACACCTGGAATTTGGAAAATTGAATCTAGCCAGCATAGGACACGATAAGTGAAGGAATGTAATTCATTTATTACATAACTTTAGATCGATGTATTTATATATTGGAGACATGTACCACTGTCGTTTTGGATGTCAACACCTTGGAGACAAACACAAATTCAGGAGCTGAAGCCTACAAGTTTTATGATTTCAAGTGATTAGGATTCTCAAGCAATTAATTGATGAATAGTGAAGCACTCTTCATTAATAGTCCCAGTTTGGCTTCGCTTCGAGCTGTACGAACCAGTGGTACATCACCGTATGCGAGGCCTTTTGCGAGCATGTAAGGATGCTTGTGACATATTAGGTCAAGTTGGCATAGGTTCTGAAAGGTAGCATCAGTCCTAGTGTTATTTCCCACAGTGCGGACGCTCCCTTCTGTAATATTATTTGAGCTGATTTGAATTACAGGGCTGATGAATTAAAATCTGAATTCACCCAGATGGCTACAGTCAATGGCAGTAATTCATTCATGACAGTGTATGAATTGATGAAATTGCCCTTACTGCCGTTCTTATGATGTGTATATATGTTATATAGTATATATATTATATATATATATATATTATATATATATATATAATTTGTTATTCGTATTCCTTTTCCCTTAAGAGAGTGGAGCCAGTAGGTGTTTCTCCTCTTTTTTTCCGACTAGTACGTATTTATAGGATGAATTTACAAGCGCCATAGTGTGTATACACACATATATATATACATATATATATATATACACACACACACACACACATATATATGTGTATATATATATATACTTTACTTGTGTATGGTCTTGTGCTTTATTACTATTTTTATGCAGCGGTTTATTTCGTCTTCCAAATGCTAAACTTAGCTTTCAAGCTTCCCAAGCGACGAAGCGAAACCTAAAAAGCAGAGAAGAATAAGAAGGCGAGGAGAAGGGGGAGGGGAGGAGGAGGAGGAAGAAGAAGAAGAAGAAGAAGAAGAAAAAGAAGAAGAAGAACTGGTTTGACTTGTGTATTAGTCGCTCCTCAAACTTTATAACTTGCAGAGAGCTCCAGCCTTTAAAACCAGCCGACCCAGCATGAGTCTTCAACACCTCTTGTCTAATGCTGTAGCTCATTTCAGCCTCTTGTTCTCAGTCCTGAAGTGAAATTTAGTCTTTTTTTTTCGG
>NC_061107.1:90594027-90596527 GCF_015104395.2 Macrobrachium nipponense
CCACGAGCGATAGGGAGTCTCTCTCTCTCTCTCTCTCTCTCTCTCTCTCTCTCTCTCTCTCTCTCTCTCTCTCTCTCTGCTCAGTATCCCCCGGGTTCGATTCCGGGCACAGGAACATCCCTCCTCTCTTTCCTCTTGTTATTCTTGTGTTTCTTCCCCTTCTTCCGTGTTTTTGCTTTCTATTTTTGCAAGGCTAATATTATCGCTACTCCCCTAAGAGTTGTTCTTTTTTCCCCGTTCTCTCTCTCTCTCTCTCTCTCTCTCTCTCTCTCTCTCTCTCTCCTGTTTTGCGTGTCTCTTCCTCTTCCATGCGTTTGTTGCATGTTTTTATTCCAGTCATAAATTGTTTTATATCGCTTTGTGAAGTATATTTTTATTCGTGGCAACTATTCTCAGATATCTATTTTTATTTGTTTTTTTTATTGATAGTTTGTTGAAGGTGCTTTTATAATAAGTTTCCTTTTGGCATCTGAGGCTAATTTTCACCTTTATTAAATTCGGATGTGCTCTTTTGAAGGCTTTTGTTTTGGCTAAAGATATCATACTGCGTCATAATCAAAGGTTTTGAAGCTTTGTTTAATAAAACTGTAACATCTGTGTTTCTTTATCTTTAATCTCTTCGTTATTTTCCATAATTCTTTTATGTTTCATCTGTCGTTCATATCTTTGTCGCTACACCGGTTTCCTTCCATGTTATTTATTGTCTTTTTATTTATTTATTGTTTTGCTATGTCACTGTTTTCCTGTTATTGTGTTGTCTATTTCTGGGTTTTATTGGAGACTTTTCTCTCCCGTCACAGCTTCAATTCAAGGTCACTTTTATTTTATACTCTTTGATTGTTGCGTGCCGTGGGTGTTATTCACTTATTTATCTGTTTATTATTTGTTTGTTTGTTTGGTTGATTGGAACGATTCCTTGATAAATGCTTGCACATGAGAATTCTTACCACCTGCTATCATAGAATTTGTTGTTTTTCTCCTGCTTATATATATTATTTGTTTATTAAGTTAATGATGTGAGTAGCCGAATAATTTTCACCTGTTTCACTTATATCCGATCTCTTGGACACTCTCCGATTTTGCCAATTAAATGAGTTTCATTCCTCCCCTCAACACACCCCCCCACCCACCCTTTCGAAAAAGAAATATTCTTTAGTGAATGTTCGGGAGTTTTTGAGCTTTCATAAATTTTTATTGTTGCACCTATTATGGATTTCTTTTTCATTAAATTTGCCTTATCGCTTAATCCACGTTTAATTTTATTGATAGTCGCCTCACCTGTACTTTATTTTGCACTACTGTTTTATTGTTGTTTCCTGGTAATCGCTCGCACCTCTATTATTTAGTTATTGATTTTTGGTTTTTCATGATCTTGTAGCTTTTGAAGATTCGCTTTCATGCAGAGCTCTGGCATTGTTTGTTCACTCTTTTACTAGATTTGAGTTTGCTCCGGTGTTTTCTTTATTTTTTTTGTGTGTGTATGAAATTACTTTGTATTTTCACACACACACACCTGTTATACCTATTATTATTATCTTTGTTTGTATCGTTTTCTCTTGCGTAAACTAATGGCGTTGTTGCATCGTTTGTCATTCCAAGTTTCAGTTTGGTGCTTTGTTTCTTTTCTCTTGTGCTGCTTCGTCTTTGTTGTGTGTTCATGTGTCTTTTTTAATCGTCATTTTTATTTAGGTTTCCTTTTCTGATATTTAGTATATGCGGTGCCCCCCTCTCTCTCTCTCCCCCCCCCTTCGTCTCTCTCTCTCTTCCCTACTCTTCTCTCTCTCTCTCTCTCACAATATTTCTCTCACGATTTGCTGCAGTTCACTATATCCATTTTCTGTCATTTATCTTAGTCATTCCCCGTTTGTCGAGAGTCTTAACTTGATCACTGGAAATAGTCTAGTATCTATCGGTGTCTTTTGCTTCTCGTATTTCTTGCCTCATTGTAACTTGGCCCGCTGCCGTAATACGTCTCTCATTCCTTATCGTTATTCATCTATTTTGATAATTTTCGGAATAATTCTATTCCATTCATACTTGATTTTTGCTTCGTTATGTTCGAGGAGTCCTGTTCGCTAATTGTATTCTGTGAAGTTATAGAATTTGCCTTTCTCAACTAAAAGATTTATTAAGAGCACACATGGAGATTACCGGGGTCGATCCTAGTCACGAATAAACCCTTTTCCCGAAAGAAAGAAAAACACTGTTGTTCTCAGCAGTGCATTTGGTATGTGGCATTGAGTTGGCTGTGATTGGTCTGACTGAGAATGCAGAATGATATGGGCCTAATAATATCAACGCATCATTCCTGTTTCCAGGAATTCCTCGTATCTCCCTCAACTTTCCCTTCGTCCCTCATCTGGTTTCTACCTATTCCCGCAGTTCATCTTTATTCCCCCACCCACCCTCCTCCGTCTCCTCCCCCCTCTTGTATTTCTAAATCTGTTGTTGGACAGGGGCTGCCCTCCTCTCCCGACCACCCTATTCTTCCCCCCCTCCC
>NC_061107.1:90599027-90606527 GCF_015104395.2 Macrobrachium nipponense
ATACCTTATCTTCCCCTACACAATAGAGCTATCTTCCTTGGTCTTCCCTTCTTCCTTCTACCATGCACTTCCATTTCCATCGTATGTCTTCCAACATGACGTTCCTCCCTTCGTAACATGTGTCCATACCATCGAAGCCTTCCCTCCTGTATTTTCTTCGATATTTCAACTACCTTTGTCGATCCTCTTATATACTCATTTCTTATCCTATCTTCCTTTGTTACTCCCGACATCCATCTCAACTTTCTCATTTCTGCTACATCCATCTTCTTCTCCTCTGTTTCCTCATACTTGCTATTTCTGTTTCATATAACATTGCTGGTCTGACCACCGTCCTATGAAACTTTCCCTTCAATTTCAGAGGGACCTTCTTGTCACAGAGGACCCCTGATGCAGACCTCCAGTTATTCCATCCAGCCGGAATTCGATGTCTCACCTCTTGGTCCATGCTTCCACTATCCTCTAATACGGACCCTAAGTACTTGAACTTCTGTTCTTGTGTGTGTGTGTATATATTATATATATATAATTATTATATATATATATATATATATATATATATATATATATATATATATATATCTAATAAAAGGAGGCCCGCCCATAAAAAACACCAAAAATGTAGAGAGAAAAGTACTATATTTCAGAGACTGCTGTCTCTCTCTTCAGGTATACCTGAAGAGAGAGACAGCAGTCTCTGAAATATAGTACTTTTCTCTCTACATTTTGGTGTTTTTATGGGCTCCTTTTATTAAGATGGAACTCTGTTGTTACAGAAACACTTTTACCAGTCATATATAGTATATATAATATCTCTATCTATCTATATATATATATATATATATATATATATATATAATATATATATATATATATATATATATATATAAAATATAACACAGACATGTTACTGCATGCAATTTTCCTAATATTTCCGGTTAGTACTATTGCTAGTAATATTACGTTTCATTGATCGTGTAACAACAATTTAGCTATATGTCTTGACTGAAACGATGACCACCAAAAATGAACGTAAATTGAAGGAAATAAAAGAAAATACTTTAAACTTTTTTCTTCAATATGAAAGATGTACATCAGTTCACGGGTTCAGAAAAAAGATAAAAGAAATTAAACGAAAATTAAAAACACGGTACAACCCCTTGTCCTCGCACCCTCTCTGAAAGCAAACAAAAACTGTAGATGCGCTAGCAGACCTACAAAAGCCGTATAAGCATGGTAAGTCTCCAAGAAGAAAGTCAGGTAACTGATATTCGAGGCCTTAAACTAGGAAGCAAGGACCTTTTCCTTTTCGCTCGAGAAGGTCTCCGAGTAGCATAGCATTAGAATTTATTTTCCTAATTTATCATGACCTTGATTGTGACTTGAGTCTTTATACAAGACTGAGAGAGAGAGAGAGAGAGAGAGAGAGAGAGAGAGAGAGGTTATGTCCTGTCCGGAACTTCCTTAGTTGCTGAGTTGAGATATTGTGTAAAGGCTTTTCCAACTGCTTAATTGCTACATCTCTCTCGATAATGATTTTGTCCATAGGGTTTGTTCTCTCTCTCTCTCTCTCTCTCTCTCTCTCTCTCTCTCTCTCTCTCTCTCTCTCTCTCTCTCTCAACACAATACCAAATTCTTGCACATACCTTGAAGTCATTGCCGTGTAAACGAAAGGCGCTGCCAAAAAAGAAAATAAAATAATGCAATTTGAAGCGTTATTCATTTCACCAAAAAAGCTATAATAATATTAATAATTATAATCATAAGTTATTATTATTATTATTATATTATATTATTATTATTTATTTTAATTATAATCATAAGTTATTATTATTATTATTATTATTATTATTATTTATTATTATTATTATTATTATTATTATTATTATTATTATATGTCGTTTCCTGGGTGTTGCACGTAGCATCATGAACTGAGAGAGACGATTAAACCCTCCATCCGTCCAGTCCGTTTGACCAGCTGTATTCTATACGTCCGTTCGTCTCTTTGGTGGTTTCTCTTTTCCGTGAGTTCGTTCGCGCGCAAGAGAGAGAGAAAGAGAGAGAGAGAGGAGAAGCGGGGGCGGTGGGAGAGGCTGTTGGCCAGAGGGATATTATTACACCGCCTTTGAAACGAGGTTAAGGCCTCCCCTCCCTCTCACTCCCTTATACCATGCCATCGCCCCCCCTCCCTCCTCTCTCTCTGGCATCCAGCATCTCTCTCTCTCTCTCTCTCTCTCTCTCTCTCTCTCTCTCTCTCTCTCTCTCTCTCTCTATCGGCCACCTACTTCTAAGTAACCCTCTTCCCTCTTGGTTTGAGTGTGTTTATTTCGTTTTCCGTCTGCTTATTTGTGTTTTCTTTCCACCTTCTTTCCGTTCATACTGCTCATACTTTCGCTTTTTTTTTCTTCAGTTCTGGTATTCAGTTACTATTTGGACTTAATTGTCAGTACTTTCGCGTTTGTCAAGTTTGATTCCGCGCAAGTGTTTGTCCAGGCAGATTATGACATTATCTTTTTCGACTTCAATTGTTCTTTAGTCGTTAATACTTTTCATTCAGTTTCCTTCTATAACCCGTTCCGGTAAAATTGGACTTTAATCCAATTCCTGAAAGTTTCAATCTTTCCTTGCTTTAGAAGTCCCCTCTCCATTTCCATATCCTTGCTGTCTTTGTATACTTTAGAAAATCGAAAATAAAAGACCTTATTTTAAGTCTCTTTCTGGCTGTTTATAACGGTGAAATAACTCAAGAAATGACGTCTAGTCACTTTAATTTCGAACGATGCGAGTACTAATCCATGTCCGGATATTTGTGTGTTATATGGATGTGCCTATTACTTTCATATGTTTTTCTGTGCTTGATGTCATATTCCCTGGTTGCGCGCGCGTGCGGAAGACATTCACGCTTCAGATTTCTATTTAGTCCTTATTTTACGGATGAAGTTGATAGCCCTATTCCCGGGCCTTTCTTGGGGGATCGCCCTCCCAAATTCCAACGAGATCTAAGATATTTATATTCATAAATTCCAGTGAATTTATAGTATATGTGAATTCATTGGAAATTTAGGAGTTGCAAAATGCATTTTTATGATTTAAGATGAGAGCAGATCTAAATGGGATCCGTAGTGATATTCTTAATAAATTCTTTTGAATTTCTATGTATGAATTCATTGGGAATTTAGGAGTTGCAAAATGCACTTTTATGATTTAAGATTAGAGCAGATGTAAATGGGAGCCGTAGTGATATTCTTTGACGAAAGGAGGTACATCTTTATCTTCGGAACATCTTCTAACGGTGTAAATGGCAATTGGTTTGGTTTTTTTGTTCACCAGTGTATCCAGTAATTACATAACAATCATCGCCGAGGGTTCAGTGACAAACGCTTGAATGCACGCCAGGGACCAAAGAAGGCTCTCTCTCTCTCTCTCTCTCTCTCTCTCTCTCTCTCTCTCTCTCTCTCTCTCTCTCTCTCTCTCTGAAAACCAGGTGAAGCTAATATTTCAAGGGACTTTAAATGGGAGAGTTATAAAGAAAATGTTGCTAATCATGGCAGTAATCTCTATTAATGGTAGTTTGCTCACGTCATAAGGGGTCTTTTAAGGCTTATTTGAAGTAGGTTAGTGTTTCTTTTGTATGTATATTGAGTAAATGCGCAGTTTATGTCATTAGAAAAAGGAACTTATTTTTTTCCGCCGAGTGTCACGGTATCTGTGTAGAGCGACGAAATATCAAAATGTTTCCTTGGTAAGAATTTATGTGCTGCCGACTGAGCTCGCAGAGCGTTGTTAATTCATAGATGATGTGGTTACAAAACGTTATTTATTCACTAGTCTTGTTTAATCCGCTCTTTGTTCTAAAGTGATGTGTATTAGGTGATATTCTCCGCTACGCTAGTTATTCCCAGAACAGACACATCACTGTAATTTTCACAGTTGTTTTTCCTTTCCCCGCCTCTATTTACTAGTTTTTTCTTTCGCTTCCTATATTTATTATTATTGTTATTATTATCGCGGCTCTTGATTTTAAAACAGTTTGGCATGCGCTGGCACACCTGCATTGTTGACCGCATGATGGTGGCTTTAGTCAGCTTACACCGGTGATGTGTCGTTAATCTCTTGGTTCGGAATAAAAAAAAAAGAAAGGATTGTATTATTTACTATCCCGAGTTCGAAAGAACTTACATCTCTGATGACTTAGGTACAAACCGAGGATTGCAATGGTTTAGGTTAGAGATGGGGTGAATATGGTATTTACGGGGTTGTGTGTGTATATATGTATATATATATATAAATGTGTGTATGTATATGTATATATATAAATGTGTGTATATATATACATATATATATATATATATATATATATATATATATGTGTGTGTGTGTGTGTGTGTGTGTGTGTGTGTGTATACATAATTATAATGTCTGCGTGTATGTTATTGTTGACACGTGAATATCATAAGACATTTTTTACAAGATAAGAAAACTCGGTTGCAAAACCATTGGTACAGTACGTTATCGTGAGTTTGTATGGGGTTGTATTTCTGGTATGGTAATTTCATGTGCAGTGCTGTATTGTAAAATGAGGTACTGCTGGCAAGAGATGTTCTGTCACACGTCTTAGAACAATAATCTTTGTTAAAGTCATGTTTGATTTATAACTTCATTCCAGTTGTCAAGATGAAATTTTCCCCCTTTGGTGACGCTTAGAATGTGCCTTTGATGCTTTTTGTGAAGGATTGTTTAACTTTAATTGATTTTTTATTACTTCCGGGTAGGTTGGTTTTGGTAGCATCGGGAGATGTCCAGAATAAATTGCCTCATTTATTCTTAAAGATACCCATATTTAATGGTACATTTTTCTGTCTAGATATGATGATAATGTTTGAGGAGGAGGAAGGAGAGTGTTGTTTGATGACCAGATTCGAAACTTTTACATGCTGCTCAAAATTGCGAATGTTCTTTGGTTTATCCAGTGAAAAATGTTCCCTGCCAATGTATTGACTCTTTGCAAGGTTTCATTTCAAATGCAGGATGTTCAGTTTTTCAAAGAATCATCTCCTAGATTATTAGGAAGTATAGAAATCAAATAGATATGTTTGGCCGTTGTATATCCGTACATCTGGTGAATTAAACCAGGAGATTTTATACATATAATGCACAAGGTCAAGAGCCACATTGCGTCACCCATGTAGTGTAGGGGTTTGTGGTGCTTACTTCAAACGTCATGTGGTATTGGAGAACGTCAGTACAACAGTTGAAGGGACCCTAACTCCAAAATATAAATATCAACTCACTTACAGTTTAATCAAACTATAAGCCTGCCGTTCACGTCTTTATAATAATATTCATAATTATTAGAAATTTACTACAAAAAAATCAAAGATGTAGAAAGCAAAACTAATTTAACAAAAACAAAACCACAGAAACGCGGTCTCTCTCTCTCTCTCTCTCTCTCTCTCTCTCTCTCTCTCTCTCTCTCGTGGACGGGGAATAACACTTAAATCCAATCAAAGTAGTCCGTGACCATAGAGTGCCTTGGGACAAATGGGGGCACCATGAAAATTAAATTTACTTAAAATGAATAGAAAACATTTTTTCTGTCATTCTCTTTTCCCATCTCTGACTTTACGTCTTTTCAAGGGACAATTGGGTTCAATGAACCAAATCGGAGAATTACAGCTTAAGGTACAGTAGCCTTTATGCAAAGTAGACAAATTACATTCGATTTATTCAACCAATAGAGAGAGAGAGAGAGAGAGAGAGAGAGAGAGAGAGAGAGAGAGAGAGAGAGAGAGAGAGAGAGAGAATTTTCTGTGGTGTTAGGTGTGTCGATATCTATATTTGTAGTTAGTGCTCCAAAAATTTATATATATATATATATATATATATATATATATATATATATATATATATATATATATATATATATATATATAAACACATATACATACATACATACATACATACATACCATTGCCAGAAGGGTGCATCCAGATTATTTATATATACGTATGTTAGTAATGTGCTTTGCTTTTGTTTGTTTAAAGACTTTTTTTTTTTTTTTTCAAACATTTCCCGTCAGTTCTTGATGTTTGCTTTAGACAAGATGACGTTTTTGCTAAATAATCTACCTGGATGGACGCATTTTTCTTTTCCGTGTGAAAGGATCCTCTCGTCATTCTTCCTTTTGGAGTCGAAGTTTTCCAAGAAAGGCAAGCAGCCCCCATCATATTGTAGGATTGTTTAAAAAGTGAATAAATATATGGAGCGCTTTTCACAGGTGATGACAGATATTACTTTATTCTTAACAAGTGCATAATACAGCACTGTTTTGTCTGACTCGCCAGCTCTCTTCTCTCTCTCGTCTCGTCTCTCTCCTCTCTCCTCTCTCTCATCTCTCTCTCTCTCTCTCTCTCTCTCTCTCTCTCTCTCTCTCTCTCTCTCTCTCTCTCTCTCTCTCTTTCCATTTTCCTTCTATTGGGAGATATTTTCATTATTTGTAAGTCTTCTTTAAAACTGATATATCAGTTTCCGCTGTTTATTTGATTGAGTCTTCACTCTTGTAACTGTCGTTTTCAGTCATTTAATGGTCATTCTAGTTTTCAGAGCGTTTTTTTTTTTTTTTTTTTTTTTTTTTTTTTTTGTACGTCGTAGCCTTCGAGTTCTTTTCTATTATGTGTTTTTCAAGTACTAATAGAATGACTGATTATAATCTGTTAGATAGAACATGTACATTAGTACAGAGGATCCTGTCTCTTAATTTTCTTGTTTTCTGTTTTGTATGCAAGGTCACTCAAGGAAGTGTTTTAACTCGAAGAAAGAAAGGTGTTAATTTATTATTTATATATATATATATAATATATAGATTATATAGATATGATATATATATATATCTATATATATATATATATATATATATATATTATATATATTATATATATATAATATATATATATATATTATATTATATAGATAATATATTATGTGTGTATGTATGTCTGTACATATATACTCTATATGTTTGTATATGTGTATATATATACATACATATACATTTATGTTGATCATAGTAAAGTGGTGAGAACGCTTACCTAAACTGTGGATCGTCCTTCATCACACACACACACACACACACACACACACACACACACACACACACACACGAGATGCTGCGTTCGGCTTCAGAATCATCTTGCAAGGACTTAGAATATTGGTGAGCATTTCGTTGTACGGATTCATATGTTGAAATTGTTCCTTTGAAAGAATGGTGCTCCCAATAAATTGTTATTTTTCGTAAATCAACGAGTTTCCAAGTTGGTGAATCATTCGTTTGCTAAATCGTTCATCTGACGTGTCTCTCTCTCCCCATTGATGATTCTTTCACCCGAAGTCATTCCTTCTGCCATATGAGATGATTCATTCGGTAAAAACACGAGATACCTTTGTACTTTTGAATCAAAGTCACCCACTGTAATATATACCTCTTCTGTGTCTCGTGATCAG
>NC_061107.1:90614027-90634027 GCF_015104395.2 Macrobrachium nipponense
TTCTCTTCTTCCATCGTGGCTCTTACAGCACTGTGGCGTCCTTCCTCCTCCTCTTCCTCCTCCTCCTCCTCCTCCTCCTCCTCTTCCTCCTCCTCCTCCTCCGCTTTTCTTTCTTTCTCCCATCCACTTACTGGTTTATACAGGTGATAGATACTTGTAGCTGTTTATGTAATTCGGCCTCAACTCTAGACGGAGCCAGTCAGCCATGTGCTTCTTGCAGTTTCTGAGGCTCTGCTGTTCGGACTTGTTCTCATGTAGAGGGTGTTGTGTGCTTGTGTGTTTGCTTGCTCATCCTGCAGCTACAAATATTGGACATTCCTTCCGGCATTTTCTTGCTCTCTTTAACTCTTAGTTACGAGAATCTTTTGTTGTTAGATAGACAGTTAGACGGTACAGCGCATCCAGTCTAAGTTAAAAAAAATGTCTCAAAGTTTCTGATAGCCTTTTGCTGTTTTCTCATGTCGTTTAAAGCATATCTGATGGATAGATAAATAAGAATAGATAGACAGGTTGACGCTAAAGTGCATCAATGTTCTGTAGTACCCGTGGTCAGATAATGTACATTGTCCTTTGTATCTGTGTGAGTTCATGAAGGTGGTGTGGTGAACAAAGCTTCAGTTGAGACTAGAAGTGTGCGATAAAGTCGTGGGAAATTTACTGATCGCTGACAAGGGAAACTGGATAGCTAGTAGGCAAGAATAGATAGTTTCTATCATGGCCGATACTGTTAAAGTTGATTTATGCCAGCTCGTGGAAAGCTAATATAAATTACAGACGAGGAGTTCAACCTTCTTCCCAGTCTGGAGATTATTCACCATGAATACTGTGTGGTCACGGGGTATGTATTTAGGAAGATCTGAAAAATTATGCTTATTTATTATAATAGATTTGGTAAAGGTTATTGAGGCATAAAAATAATAATGATGAGCAGTCGTGTCTGTTTAATGTTCGTGTATGTATGCATTATGTATACAGTGTTTAGCCTACGTGCTTTGTAACCAATCTTGTGTATGTGTAAGTAATTATGAACGTGATTTACATATCATCGACGTTTCTTTCTTTTAAATGAAAGCGTTTAAAAAGATTCTGTTCTTAATGAAGAAAATTTATATGAGTCGAGGAAGTTATAGATCATTGTAACCATTTAATGAGAAATCATGTTATTTACTATATTTTGCTGACTAGTGAGAATTATTTTCAGTAGATAGGGTATATGTCTGTGGAAGCACACACACTAGTCATTGTGGAAGACGGTAAATTGCTGAGTAATAAAAAATACCATGCTGCAAATGAAGCATGCTTCGTGTTTGTTGACAGTTCAGTGTAAAGGTAGAGTTGAGACAAGGTTGTATTATATTTTTGCTGCTGTTTTATATGTGTTGTGTATGGTTGGAGTGAATGCGAGACGTCCGAGAAAAGACAGCACATGTAAGCGCTAAGTTGTGGAATGAGGACATATGTCATTAATGGAGTGTTGTGCAGCTGGTTTTTGCAGACGATAGAGTAGTTTGGGGATAGTGAAGAGAAATGGCAGAGATGTGTGAGCTTCAAAGCGATAACAAGAGGAGCGTAGCGTTGAGTAAGTGTGAGCATGAGTAAGGTTATGAGGGAAATTGGGAACTAGGAAGATGGAGCAGTTAATTTTTTACGGATAGTAAGAGATTGGAAGCAATTTATTATTTCCAGTACTTGGGACTAAATATTTTGAAGGGGACAGTTCACAGAAAATGTGAAACGTCAGTGGAGGTAGATGGTGGATGTTGAATGCAAATGAAAAGAAAATGGTGAAAGTTGTAGGAATGAACTGATTTTACAGTGTGTATTGAAAGAAGTACCGGAAGGGTAAGGACTGTGGAAATACGCAGGAGTGGTAGTATAGAGGTCCGAATGATGCAGTGTGCGTATGGAAATCCGAAACGCTGCTGGTAAGGCTTTTGTTTAGGGCAAGGAAGAAAATAGTTTTGTGGAAATTGTATTCACCTCGGTTCAATTTCGTTTCAGCATTTTGGCGAATGTGCCAGTGATCGCTAACTCTTCTTCAGTGGAGAGCCACTCCCTGCTAGAGGAAACCCCGTTCACTATACCATATATAATATAAAATATATTTTTTTTTTATATTTTTAATGGGCCAAGAAAAGGACCCGTCCACTATATATATATTATATATATATATATATATATGTAAACACAGTTATATTATCATAGTTGTCTGGGTGACATCTGGAGCAGTTTCTCATATATACTTAATTTATTGGTGGTTTACCAACAGTTAGTCTCAGAAAATATAAGAGACCATTTGTATGAGGCATGTATTGAGGCCAAGTTACTACCTGACCTTTGATATATGTGAGATGGGGCTAATGTGAAAGTCTCTCTCTCTCTCTCTCTCTCTCTCTCTCTCTCTCTCTCTCTCTTCTCTCTCTCTCTCGTTTGTCTTCTATTACTGTCGAGCTTGATGTGGGTTGCATTTTACCATTGTTGGTCTCCGCTTATATATATATATACGTATATATATATCGTTTGTAAGATATATATATATATATATATATATATATATATATATATATATATATATATATATATCGAAGTAGCTTAAGAAACACGATCCATTCCCAGCGTAACTATCAACTGCGATTTATCTCGCTTCAACAGATCACCTCTCATCAGTACAAGATTAACAAGTGTCACAGATGCCTACCTCATTGGACATATTAGGAGAGGAGAGTTAACCCCTCTCCATATCTTCCCCCCCCCGTCACTCCTCTCACCTTCAATTGCTGTTCGAAATCAAAGGAATACTTTGGCAGTGGTGACGTGGTGAAGGTTTCGTCTAAATATAACTTCTTTTTATCTTCTTCCTCACCCTTTTATTCATTGTGTGATAGACCCAACGTGATTGAGTCGAGTGAGTGTGACGTACCTATTTTGAAGCCAATAACTGAATCGACATGGTATGACGTCATCAGCTTTAAAGCCAGTCATTTGAAATTTTTTGTTCCGACTTACCGAATTCTTTGTGAGGGAACTTCAGTAATAGTGCTATTGTTGCTGTGTTATATAAGGTCCTGTATATAATGTGCTGTAATAGAAGTGATCTGTATGACTATTTTGTTAGTACTGGAGGGTCAGCAGTATCAAGTCATTTTTCTTTTCGTTGGTAGCAATTTTTTTGTTCTTTTCCATTTCATCCTTACTTATTCCCCCCCACCCCATTATGAGAACCTTCTCTGGGCACAGTGGTAAAAAGCTGTTATTAAATTCTAAGCTGTTAACGTTAGTATTAAAAGTTGTTAATGATATTGTTTGCCTTTTTTATTTTTAGATGATGAGAAAGGTGGTAATTTTGCCTTTTTTATTTTTAGATGATGAGAGCGGTGGTAATTTTGCCTTTTTTATTTTTAGATGACGAGAAAGGTGGTAATTATATGCAGACGATGCAAACGCTAATGAGACCCTTTCCATCATGCGAGGATTTACTCATTTAAAAACCACACGAGGCAACAGAACACATGTATGGGTTTATTACACCTTTGCATGTTATTCGCTGCTCTTAGGTTATGGCTGAAGTGGAGAGAAAGGCTCGGGGACTCCTTCCTTTAAAGTTGGCTAGTTACCGACTGCAGGGGTTACCACACCCCTATAATTTCCCATAGTTTAAATAGGCGATGTTTTACCTTCCCCTCTCAAACGTAGAGGGAGGGTAGCGTTTAAGAGGCCTTTTACGAGTGCAGTCAATCTGTTCACGTCTATGCTTCCGTAAAGATATTGTTTTTAGAGAGAGTATATATAGTGTGTATATATATATATATATATATATATATATATATATATATATATATATATATATATATTATATAATTGTCAAAACCACATTTTCTCTAAACTTCTCGAAAATGACCAGTAGATTCTATATATATGTATATATATAGTATGTATGTATGTATGTATATATATATGTATATGTATATATCTACACGTATCTATATCTATCTGTATCAATTATATATATATATGTGTGTGTGTGTGTGTGTTCCAGTCTCCTCCCATTTCAACCATGATTTCTTGTGTAAACCATCCATACAAGTCGTGCCCCTTGAAACATCTGCCCACCATTGAGCCTCGCAACGCTGTTTGCCCGCCGTGTATAGACAGACGTCTTCCCGTGCAGTGCATCGGTTACCGTACGCAAACAGTGACCGGTCCAGAGACCGCCGCTCTCTACCTTGGCAACACCGTTGTTGTCATCATACCGTAATCGGCTTTCTCCTGTAGACAACACCCTCGCGTCTTCCATTGGCCCGCTGTGGCTGTGTGACGTCACTTCCTAGTAACATTGGAGTGACTCGTGATTGGCTGGACACCGCCGTCCTGGAAATCTTAGCGCGGTGTCTTCAGTTCAGCCTGTTGGACATTTACCTGACCACTTTCGGACATACTTCTTTGCTGGCGTTAAGGCCACGATCAGTCGTTGATTCAAGTATTTCTTCAAGTCTCCGTACTTTATATATTGCTTCTTTTTTATTTTATTTACTTAGAATTGACTTTATTCTTTTATTGAATTTACTTTCATGATTTACGAGTTGCGTTCCGATATCAAGTTCAAGTACTTTCTAGTGTTGTCTTCATTTTGACGAACTGCATTGCCCACTGGACCTATGTTGGAACTTTGCGTGTGTCGGGGATCAGATGTTATGCCGTTCTATAATTACTTCGTGTATAATTAACGGGTTAGCATGCTTAGTCGTTGACCTACAAACGCCTTAAAATTTACGTAACCGAGCTGGAAGTTATGTAACTGCAGCTTTTATCGTACTATAGTCTCTCTCTCTCTCTCTCCTCTTCTCTCTCTCTCTCTCTCTCTCCTTCCTCTCTCTCTCTCTCTCTCTCTCAAGTATGCTTACTCACCTTAATGACTTTTTTTGTGCAAATGTTGATTATTTTATGTTTGGATTCCTAACCAGCAGTACAGTTAGTTTGGCTACATTTTGCGTTTTATGAGGTACAACTGCACTGCAACTACTGTTGACAATTACCATTAAGACAAGTTCCTCTGTTATTTCCGTTATAATTAATTTTTGCCTTCACTCCCACTCAGCCTGGCGCAGCCTTGTCGCTATTTCTCTTATTAATCTCGTTCTTCGTCTGCGAACGTTGAACTTCGATAGTAAGACGATAAAATTTCGATAGGAAACTAAATTTCCTAAGCAGGTAATTTGTCACTGCAGCAGCGCCTCCCAAGCAGGAGAGCAATATGATATCCAATAATTATCAATATTATACGAGTTTTTCTTGTCAGAGTATTACGATTTTGATTTTGGTGTACTTCGGTCGCGAGAGAGTTTTTATGTCCTGCCATTTAATTTTATTATTTATGATTAAAAATGAACATTGTCGAAGTCTGTGTTGAATTGTCCTTGAAAATAAATGTCTGTAAACAATGAGAAGTCCTTTCATTTGTTTCTATAATTCAAAAATGTTTAGAAGCTAGTTTGCTAAGTGGACGGTCCTTGTTGCTTTTATCAAGTAATTGCAAATTTTTTCGTACTGATATTTGGAAGTTCAAATCATTTCGCAGCTGGAGGGTTGGAGCTGAAAACTAAATAGGACGGCGCAGTGCCAGAAAAGTGCAGCTATCATTGTTTTGCCTGAGACTCGAGAGCGAAAGAAGAAAAAATGATTTTTATACTTGGAATGGAAAGTTTACCAGGCTTGTAGTTTTATTTTTATGTATTTAAGTTATTGTTATTGTTATTATAGCCGATGTAAAAGCGGAATTCCAAGGTTTTGTTAAATGATCAAAAGAGAAACACATTTTGTGTTGGTAACGGGTGAATTTCCAGAAAGAGGTACTTATATATATATATTATAAAGATATATATATATATATATAGTATATATATATATTTATATATATATATATATATATATATATATATATATATAAAGATATATATATATATATATATATATATATATATATATATATATATATATATATACACACACGTTTGTGTACGTATGTATGTATGTAATGTATCAAGCAGTTATGAAGTTGAGGCATATGTAGCATGTTTGTGCTTGATAACTTGCGCCGTGCCGTGGATTCTTTAATATCTAACCCTTTGGCATTAAGGCTTCTCTTAGCTTTAGGATCAGGAAAGAGGATTATGAACAAACCGGATGTTGAGAGAGAGAGAGAGAGAGAGAGAGAGAGAGAGAGAGGTTGCATTTAGTCGGTGTGTATTGCTGGGAAGTAATAGAAAGTTGGTTACCCAGACAGACTACCCATCTCCTTAGAGAGAGAGAGAGAGAGAGAGAGAGAGAGAGAGAGAGAGAGAGAGAGAGAAACCTAATGTACAGAACCTCCCAGTTTTAGAGACAGCCAGACAGATCCTGTCCAGTTTTCAACCTAAAAATAGTTTTATTGTTTAAGATCACTTTTTTTTATTATGCAAACACACTACCCACTTCTTATTTTTCTCTCCACTTCGGTTTATCTTGATTACTTCACGTGGCCTGAATTTCGAATTGGGTTCAAGGAAAATGAATTAGTATAAGAAGGGAAAAAGAAAATGATCTGTAGGTTTATTTGCCCTGTCTTTTCTTATATCGCCCACTAAATTGATTCAAATTAGATGTTTGCTCTAGACTTTTTTTCTTATGCTACTGCCCTAGTGTTTAAATTATATTTTTTGTGTATTTTCAATGACTTAAATGTGACGTTTTGTGTAGTCCGCTCACAATTCAAAGTTGGTATCGTTATTCTACGGATAATTAGGTTAGTTATATTTTGTAGTTCTGTTACTCTTGAAATATATCATTATCACATGACTTCTCTGAACTTCAGATTGATAACATTGTTTTATTGCTCCAAGTTATGTTGTAGTATGATTCTTAATTGAAGAGGCCATTGTTGATGAAAGCCCGCCAATCGTCAAAGTTCTCTTTTATTTTTTTCCCCATAAAACGTGAAATTAATGTTCTTTTTTCTTTTTCTTTTTTATTCCAGGCTACATTAGATTATTTTATTGTTGCACAAAAGTTTTAAAAATTATGTCTTTGAAAACTTTTACCAAACTTCAAATAGGTTTTTTATAATATTTCACCAGGATTTTATTTTATTGCAATTATCATTGATGTATCTTCTCTTCTTGCTACTGTTTCTATTACTATTATTATTATTATTATTATTATTGTTGTTGTTGTAGTTGTTGTTGTTGTTGTTGTTGTTGTTGTTGTGCACCCGTATCATTTTAAAAGGTCCGGAGGCTGGACTCTTGCCTGCTAAACCTGGTGTCCTTAAGATGATGAATATATAAAAAAGGTTATGCTGACCTTGGCTTTTTATTTATTTTTCTTACTGAGTAATCTACCTTTTACGTTATATCTTAAGACCATATCTGTTTAAGGAATTGAGTTTTGCATGACTGCTCATGTTGCTGAATTAATTACTGATTTTTTTTTATTTACTGTTCTGTGGCGATTGGTGAAAGGAGTTCCTTTATATTATCAATATTAATGAAACCTTAGGAATATCACTTAAGAAGTAAATTGTTGGGACGAAAATGATGCTTTAGGCATCTTTCATTACAGGGTGCGCAGAGGTTAAATATCAGATAGGACAGATTAGAGCCAGTTGCCCAGCTAAGGCAAATCAGAACGGCAGTCAGTAAAGTTGTGGATAAAGGTGGATTTGTGAGAGAAAGGGAGCGGAAAAACCAGTAAATTAAATTAAAATAGGCATAATTGAGTCATACCACTAGATTTTCTTTGTAACGACTCTTGATACGGTCACTAGTGCACCGGTCTTGCTTGAATATTGTCTTGTCCTTAGCATTGGATTTGACTTGCTTACGAGTAGTTTAGTGAGAAGAATTGTCATGACAGCTACTGTTTTGTATGTTTACCTTCGCAATTTATTTGGTAAAGCAACAGTATATTAGATGCGTATATATGCGTGTGTATTGTATGACAGTTCATTATAGGTAACTTTGGACTGCATATAACATGCACCCGTTTTCCTTGCAATGATATCATGGCTTCAGTAAAAATGCGTTTCTCAGTAGAGGCATATCCGCAGAGTGAAGTGATTCACGCGTGAGATCTGAATTTCGGTTAATCCGAACTTACTTCAGTTTGCTTTCCGCCCAGTGGCTCCTTTGTTGGGCCAACACCAACATCCCCCAACGCTTGAGTGACGCAAGAGAGGGAGGAGGAGGAGGAGGAGGAGTTGACGACTATAGAAAGTAAGAAGACCTAAGGAGAGCAGTGTGTCAGGGAAAGAAGGCGGCGTTAACACCGAAAAGGAATAAACAGCATGAAAGGCAGCCATTGGGAAGGACAGGTCTGGGCGGAAACGTCACTTCTCCGTTGTTATGCTACATGAAGGGAAAGACTTGCAAGGAGATATATTATTTATATAATATATATATATATATATATATATATATATATATATGTATATATTATATATATATATATATATATATAATATATACCATATATACATACATATACATATACATACAATATATATAATAACATATATATATATATATATATATATATATATATATATAATCACATCAGTAAGCATTCCTCAATATATGTGTAGTCCTTTTCCCCTAATTTTTTTTTTTATCCTTGCAGCGCTTCATTACATATATCTAACTGCCAGGTACGAAATTCAGAGTGCTTGGGCCAAGGGAAGCAATGCGGGGATCAGCGGAGGTTGACAGTTTATATAATCTATATCACACACCCACATACACACATATATATATATATATAGTATATATATAATGTGTGTGTGTGTATATGAATGAATATATATACACAGTATATGGATGTTATATATACATATACATATATATCAAAGAGAGAGAGATATTACTTATTCTCGTAAACGTTACATATTTGAATATGCGTCCATAAGAATAGATTATAAGTTTTTTTTTTTTTTTTGTTTTTTTTTTTTTTTTTTGCGCAAACATGAGGTGTGCGTATTTAGAAATTTGTCAATTCAATGGACTTGTTTATATATTTGATGGATTTTTTATTTTTGTATCCTTTTCAGCAACAACAACAACCAATTTCATCTTTTAAAAATGTGTGTAGTTGGGTCTAAAATATAGAAATCACTTCCACCTCCACAAGGGTTTTATGAAGACATTTATGGCGTTTTCTTCAATCCCAACAAATTTTAAAAGGCATACAGCATGGAGGGCACTGTTGGATGAGTCTTTAGGTCTAAATTAAAACTCTAGATTAAACTTGGGTTTTGTACATTAGAGTGACCCATTTATTGTTGGTTTTAGATCTTTGTTTGGCTAGCCGATATGCTTGAGACTATGATCCCCTGATTATGAGTCAATTATGTACAATATATGTATGTATGAATGTGTATATATATATATATATATATATATATATATATATATATATATATATATACATATTCATATACTTACATACACACATATGTTTATATATAAAGTAGCTGTTTCATCTAATAGGGCGTGGCTGCAGAAAAAAAAACAAAAAAAAAAAACAAAAGAAACAAGGCAAATGGCACTACCAAAAATGAAAGTACTTGTTTATATGGTTAGCGAGTCGCATATGTAGAAATACAGACTTTTAGTGTTGCAATTTTGGTTTGGTGCTTGTATGCGTGTATTTATGGATGCATAAACAACTCATGCTTAAATATGTGCATTTTGTAAATGTAGAAAGAATTCTTCTTGATGCCAGTATAAACTGAGCACGTCTTTGTTTCATTTTATGCACATGGATTGGAGGAAATGATAGCAGTAAGAGCACCTCTGTAGGTTGGAGTAGTAATCGATTGGGCTGTATCTTGCCTTCAAGCGTCTAAGGTCAGTGACCCAGTGCCATCATTGCCTACTGATACTTGGCATACTTGTTCGTCTTAAAAAGAAAGCACCCATTACAGAAGAAATGAGTCGGTGACAAATAAAAGTGATGGTTGTGTTTAGAGTTGTTGTTGTTGCATATGGAAAGAAAAGGAATTATTGTGATAGATATGTTTACACGATTATATTTAATGTAGTTGCTGATGTAGTTACTACTGGAGTTATCAGTCATAAAATATAGTTTATTTGATGATGCTTATCCGTGTTGGCTTAGATCACGTTTCCGTTTGTGACAGCAGAGTCTTCTCCTGCTGTCCCTGTCAAAAAATGTTGCTGCCGTTGGTATTCGATCTGGGTTCTCCTGTTACTGGTTACGGAACCCGATAGATGATAGTACGTAAAACATTCACGCTTAAGATATTTGAAGTAATCTTTCGTTAAGAGGTTTGTATGAAGAAAAAAAAGTTTCTTCTGCAAAAATGCTTGCCTAAGAAATTTGCAGCAAGGAGTGTTTCTCTAGGTGTATAGGTCTATTCGTTTTAAGAAATTGTGTAATTTTTTATTTATTTATTTTTTTTTGTGGTGACGCCATTTACGTGAAGATGTTTTTATGGAGAACACTGTTTGTATGTACAAATGAGTTTTACAAGTTTTATTTTTTTGTAATTGCTACACCAGTACATTATACTTGTTCTGCAAGAGGCGAGAGGCCCTGGAACCCGAGAATTATTGAGGATCGGCCCCTGTCGTTCACTTTCTGCTGTTTTTTTTCTTTCTCGCCAATCTCAGAGGCGCTTTGCGATATTTATAGGCATTGATAATCAGCGTGTTATGAAAAAGAGGGAAAAAGTAGAACACGAAAGCGCCTAAAAGATATGAAAAAGAAACTGTTTTTATGGCCTTTATGTTTCTGTATTTTGAAAAATCTTAACAATATGCGGTATGCTTTTTCAACTTGTTTTTGTCCCTACCTGTTGATTGTCCTCGTACTCGTCAATTGAAATCACTTCTTTGTAAAGAGTGGCGGAGCCGTTACCATTGATATATTATTCAGAACGAAATCTATATTTGATTTTCAACGAAATCTATATTTGATATCCTTCCCCTTCCGGAAATGACCAAGGTAGTCATTGTGTTCTCTGGTCGCATGTGTGAGCTGCAGTAGAAGCATCTCTCTCTCTCTCTCTCTCTCTCTCTCTCTCTCTCTCTCTCTCTCTCTCTCTCTCTCTCTCTCTCTGGCATATTCTTGGGGGTAATTTAGTGATTTCTGACTTAGGGAAAGTGAAATCACTGTATAATAATAAAAATATTAGCCACCTTTAGGAAGCCTATGTCATTTATGTCAGTCGTGAGGATATTGATGATTGTAATGGTATGGTTAGTATAGTAGACTCAAATCAGTGAACCTAAAAACAGCAACTACGAAAACAACCGCGGTGATTATAGTATTCTTAATAATGTCAGTGTTTTATCGTCGAAAACCACACCAGTGAGCCGAGAAAAATATTCACAAAACAAGGCCAAACAGGGATGTGTTTGCGCGCAGGCCTGTTTGGTGATGTGAACTTGGATAAGAGGAAATAACACGAAAGCGTAGTAGATCCATAACAAGCGTGTGTGTGTGTGTGTGTGTTTGCGTGTTTATGGATTTATGCGATGGTTACGTCTCAAGTCATGCGTGTTTTAACGCCAGAGAGGCGAGCACTTTGGCGAATCATCCGTTAGCAACATTTTAATGGATGTTTATGTGTGCATATGTATTTTTTCGAATGTTTGCTCCAAAAGTGTGTATTGTGGGTGGCGTTGTAGCAATTTTTTTTCGGTTTTTGAAGGGTTGGAGTTTTTTTTGGGGGGAGGGTTGTGTCAAAGTTGTTGCCCTGGAGAATTTCGCATTTCATGTAATGTTGTGTTTGTCATTTATCTGTCTTAATGCAACTAATTTCCAATCGTCTTTTTGTGTCTGTTTTGTGTCTGCTTTCAGTAAAGTCTTGTTGTGCATTTATTTGTGATACGAATTTGTGCATAACGAGTGCCCTCTTGTGGTTGTTTGCGTCAGGGTGTTTGGCCAGTGTCTCTGTTTTATAGGGCTGGCTGTTTGTATGTCTGTATGTTGGGTCAGATTACAGTAGTACTTGCGTGCAGGCTTATGACCTCTGAGTAAGTCGTATAGTAAAGAATCTCAGCTCGCAGAGAGAGAGAGAGAGAGAGAGAGAGAGAGAGAGAGAGAGAGAGAGAGAGAGAGAGATGATAGACATATGCTCTTTGTACGTCATTTGATTTGCGTCATCAGTATCTCAGGTTCCATTTCTCGCCTAGGTAGGATTTCAACCCTGTACTTATTTCTTTCGTCTTTAGAGAAATTGCTTATTGGTAGCTGTGCTTGGAGACTTCGTTTGGATTTTCTTTGCTAAGCAACTTAGCAGTGTTTACGATGTAATAAGTATTTATGGGATTTGTTTTGATTGTTTACTTGTAGGAAAGACAGTGACCTTATTTGATATGTCCCGAAAGAATTGCTGTGCAAAGGAGGTCTGATGGAAGACAGGTAAAGAAACTTTCCTTTTTTCGTATCATAACGGATGAGATGAACAAGCCTGTTGAGTCTCATTATTATCGTACCACTGAATGATGTGGTCCTTTAATTATCAAAGAGATATAACGTTTTATAAGCTAGATATCAAATAGAAACGTCCGATATCCACTTGAATTAAGAATGATTTGACGGTCTTTTGGACACACACACACACACACACACACACTCACACACACACACATATATATATATATATATATATATATATATATATATATATATATATGTGTGTGTGTGTGTGTGTGTTGATGTTCATTGAATTTTTTAAATATTGCGTAATTTTTATGAATTATGCAGTGCGTAGTTTTAATGTTCGTGTGTATATCTTTAATTATAGCCTTGAGAATGCGGGACAATGAGTCGTGAAACGTCGGCGAAATAAATGTACCTGAGTACGATGCCTTTCCCTATGGTTCCCCTGATGATATATTTATATATATAGATATATATATATAGATTATATATATATATATATATATATAATATATGCATATACATACACATACACTATATAGATATATATAATATATATATGCATACACATACACATACACATTCACATTCACATACATACATATATATCTATTATACAAACACATACCTTGCATTGGCAAGGTTCGTAGTTTAATCCCGGTGAGGCCGCCTACATGTTGACCCGCGTATATTTATAGAAAAAAACCATTATCATTTGTATATATGTATATCTATGTGCTAAGGACGAAAAGTTCATCTTAAACATGAAAAAAAAAGTGACCGCAATCATAGCAAATGATAATCAAAATGAATACTATCAGACGGTGAACTACGATCGGAGGACCTTCTCCTCCCAGGGAGAGAGAGTGAGCCTCTCGAACTGCTTTGTCCATTAGGCAACTACGGACGACTTGAATCCAGCCACTTTCACCACGATTTTTCAAGACGTCTTTTTCTTTATGGTAAAATCAGTGTTTCATACCTTTCGCATGGCTGATTTGAAGGCCTTTGGTTGGTCAGGTGTCAGGAGGTTTTTTTTCAGGAGGGGTGGGAGGAGGGGTTTGATTTGGGGGGGGCCAAGGACCGTCCTGTAAGGGATTGAATGGCACGAGTTATTAGTGTAGTGGACTCGGCTTTGCTTGCTTTTTTCCTCGACCCGTCTTCTCTCTCTCTTCTTCCCACCCTCCTCGCGCCTCATTCCTTCACTCTTTCTTAAAACGGATCTTTTTACTTGTTTTGATGTGTCTAGTTCGTTGACAGATTCAATTCTTGAGGGCCGGCTAATTATTTGCTGTAGTATTTCACTTGATTCTACTTTTTACGTGTTAATATAACATACGTGATGAGACTATGACCGAAAGTGAATCTAAATACTTGTAGTTCCGTTGTCATGTCATATTGATATCAAAGAGTTACAATTTGGAATTGAATTACGTCCTGTCTTTGTTCCAATTCTTCATAGTGGGGGACTGGCCAGACGAAAGCATCCCGAATGAAACGCGAGAGAGAGAGAGAGAGAGAGAGAGAGAGAGAGTGGGGATGGGTGTGCTGGTGGGGTTTTGCTTATGATACCAAGGATACCCAGCAGCGCACAAGCAGCGTAGTAGTTGCTAAGCGGCCGTTTAGACGGAAGCGATAGCAAATATTATGAGCAACCTTGCAAACGTACTTGAACTGGACTAGTAGTTTTCCAATTAAATTTACGTGATGTCAATACCATTAAAAAAATTGTTTGGTATTTATGTTGCGTAGTTTTCAGCTAACAACGTTTAATTCTGCTATAAGTTATTATTTCTTTATATCTTGTTTGTTAACCCTTATTTCCTATATCGTGTTTGTTAACCCTTTTTGTATCGTGTTTGGTTAATCCATAGGAGAAAAGGAACCAATCTTCTTGGAAAGATAAGTGAGGAAAAAAGTTAAAAAGTGCTGCGCGCGAGTATTTACATAAATGTTTATTTTATATGAAAATCTGTGTCTGGTTGGTGGTCTTACAAATGATCAAATGTAACAAAAATTGCTTATCCAGACAGATTTCTCCTTGTTTAGACATCTTCAGGAGGACTTAAATAGTTTATAAAAAATTTCCATTTACCAGCCATTTTGAAAAACAAATGTCTAAGATGAAACTGGTAAGGATTCATGCCAATAATGCTTCATTTTGTACTCTGGTACACACACACACACACAAATTATATATATATATATATATATATATATATATATATATATATATATATATATATATATATATATACACAGAAAAGACACACGTATATGTATATATATATTAAGAGAGAGAGAGAGAGAGAGAGAGAGAGAGAGAGAGAGAGAGAGAGAGAGAGAGAGAGACGAGCTCATATATCTCATCAGTACATCTATCCGTACTCATAATACACGCATACAAAGTTTTCAGCAGTGTTCACATAACTACGCACTGGTGTATCTTACCATGTAACGCAGGATACTGCTAACTTCTCTTTGAAGACCTCACGTAAATTGAGCCCATATATGTACTACTCCGCACTACTGTGATGCATGTGTTATACACATATGCAGTTTGCGTACAATAAGTACACGTGCATCTTCACTCCGCAGAACGCACGTACGCACCAACAAACAAACTACCGACGGAGACTTGGCAGAAAGTTACCACGTCACCTGGCAACAAGTCTCTCTCTCTCTCTCTCTCTCTCTCTCTCTCTCTCTCTCTCTCGCTCTCTCTTCCCTATTTGTCTTTCAGCTCTTAACTCCACTCTTGTGAATATCCTAATTGATGCATTAGGAAAAAGAATGCCAAAAGCATGCAAACTGTGTAAGGTTTGGTATAGCATAGTCAATCCACAAAACCTAATCAGAAAATGTGCTGCATGCAACATTCCGACCCATCCACAGTGTGCTGAGGTAATACAAGATTTGAGAAAAGATACAAGAATTTTTTGTTCAACATGTCTATCATGGATAGACAATGTTATTAAATCAAGATTGAATGTACAAATAGTTGAGGATGAAGAAGAAGAGGAAGAGGAAGAAGAAGAAGAAAAAGAAGAAGAGGAAAACGGAAGAGAAGTAAACAAAAATGAAATGACAGAAAAAAATAAGGAAAACAAAGAACAAGATAAAAGTATGGATGCAGAGATACTCATTGATACTACATATGAGGCAATAAAGCAGCATACCTACGAAGAAATAAATTACGATATGACAACAGAAAAGCAAATCCCGAAGAGGCTCTACCCAGATCTACACAATGACGGGAAAGAGGAAAAAATAGACAAGAAAGACAAAATCTGCAACCTTTTGAAAAGAGGGAATTGCAGATTTGGAGAAAGATGTTACTACAAACATCCTAAGATATTTCAAAAACTATGAAATATATGGTAAATGTGCATACTTAGATGGATATGGGGATGATTGCAGAGATCTGCATCCAAAATATGTAAAAACCTAAAAGAAGGAAAAGGATGTAAGTTCGACAAAAAATGCAAATATATGCACCCTGTAGCCATGAATCATAATCAAATAAATAACCAACCAAGTAATAAAATCCAAAATAAGAAAGAAACAAATAAAGAGAGAAATCAAGAATATCAGGTAAAAGAGAAAAGCAAACCACCAATGAGGATATGCAGAAGGTTGTCCAGCAAAAAATTTCAAAGCATCAGCTCCGAAATTCTACTCAAGAGATAATAACTGTATTTATTATGCAAGAGGATATTGCAGAACGGAGAAAATTGCAGATTCAGACACAAAATGAATAATTATGATGAAGGAAGATCAAATATTATGGAAAAGTTGGATTTTTTAATGTCAGAATTTCTGGAAATGAACAACATACCAGAACAGGAAAGAGACATGGGAAAATCCTTATTACTACCATTATTAAATGAAGGAGAAAACACGCAAACCATCATAGTGATGAATGCGCAGGGTTTAGTTACGAGTAACTCAAAAAGAAAAATAGAGTACTTAGAAGACTAACGCAAAATGAAAAGAAAATAGATATAATGATATAAGTGAAACCTGGTATTCCCAAGAGACTGGGAATGATGATCAAATAAAAGGGTTCCAAACTTATAGATCAGATAGAAAAAATAGGAATCAAGGGGGAACCGCAATATATGGGAAAGACAAAAAACAAGGAAAAATATATGAGAAATATAGTAACTCAGAATGTGAACTAATAGCGGTAGAATTTGAATCTGAAAAATTGATGAACATAGTATATATAGACCTCCTAATACTAAAGAGTTTGACTTAATAATTGAAAAATTGGATGATATATGTAGAAATCACAAGGACTGGACTATTCTCCTATCTGGTGACTTCAACTTTCCTTTCGTAGAATGGAAAGAACGAATAGGAGATTGTGGTTGTACTTATACATATAAAAAAGAGAGTAATAGTAGTGCAGAAGATAAGAGGCAATTTGAAAAGCTATTATATGCTACTAGAATACAACATTCAACAAATAAATCACCTGCCAACAAGAAAGGAAAATACTTTAGACCTAGTATTTGTGAACGAGATGAATTATGTTAAAGAAATAATAGTTTATAATGCGAGTATTTCAGACCATAATGTCATAGAATTAACAGTTCATTCCAAAGCAAGTGAAAATAGAGATAAGCAAGAAATGAAAAAGTGGGAAGGATATGGAAAATACAACTTCTACAGTAAAATATAAAATGGTCAGAAATTAATGAAGAATTAAACAAAGATTGGGGATAACATTTTTGTAAGTGATGACATAAGGGTAAATACGGAGATATTATATAAAATATATTGGAGAAAATAGTGGAAAAATATATACCGAAGAAGAAAAGTAAACATCATTCATGCATACCAAGAGACAGAAGGATCTTGTTCCAGAAAATCAGAAAGTGGAAAAAAGGTCTTGCAAAAGAAAAAAATGCATGGAAAGTTATAGAACTAAAAGTAAGATAGAAAATGCAGAACAAAAGATTATACAATCAAAAGAAAATGAAAAACGGGACTTGGAAGAAAAAACCCTATTAAATATCAACAAGCAAAACCCCAAACTATTATACTCATATGCGAAGAAGATGAATAAAAGAAGAATAGAAAATAGGCCCTCTGAGAATTGAAGGGAGATTAACGAATGAAAAAAAAGGAAAGAAAATTTGCAACATACTGGCAGAACGATATAAGAGAGAATTCACCCCTAGAATAGATAATGAAGATAATGATATAGAAGTAAGGGAAGAAAATAGTGAATATTTAGCTGACATAGAAATTAATGAAGCTGATATTGTGCAGGCAATTAATGAAATTAAAAATGGAGCTGCTGCAGGGCCGGATGGAGTCCCTGCTATTTTGTTAAAGAAAGTAGTTCATTCTATCGCAAAGCCACTTGCAATATTATTAAGACAAAGTGTAGATACAGGCAAGATTTATGATGAGCACAAATAGCATATATCACCCCTACTTTCAAAAGTGGATCAAGACTAGAGGCAAGTAATTATAGGCCTGTGAGTCTAACATCACATATTATGAAAGTGTATGAAAGGGTAATGAAGAAAAATATTATGAAACATTTTAATTTAACAAAAAAATAATTTGTTTAATATAGGACAACACGGTTTCGTACCCGGAAAAAGTACACAAACCCAACTGTTAGTCCACCGTGAGAACATATTCAAAAATATGAAAAGCGGAAATGAAACAGATGTGGTTTATCTAGACTTTGCAAAAGCTTTTGACAAAGTAGACCATAATATATTAGCAAAGAAAATTAGAAAACACAATATCGTAGATAAAGTAGGAAGATGGTTAAAAGAATTTTTACACAACAGAAAACAGATAGTTATTGCAAACGATGAGAAATCGGATGAAACCAAGGTAATATCCGGTGTGCCACAAGGTACGGTGCTAGCTGCAATATTGTTTGTTATTATGATTGAAGACATAGACAGTAATGTTAAGGATTCGGTAGTGAGTAGTTTCGCTGATGACACAAGAATAAGTAGAGAAATTACTTGTGATGAAGATAGGAACGCTCTACAAAGAGACCTTAACAAAGTATATGATTGGGCAGAGGTAAATAGGATGGTATTTAACTCTGATAAATTTGAATCAATAATTATGGAGACAGAGAAGGAAAGCTATATGCATATAGGGGACCTAATAATGAGACAATCACAAATAAGGAAGCAGTTAAAGACCTTGGTGTGATGATGAATAGGAACATGTTATGCAATGATCAAATAGCAATTCTGTTGGCAAAATGTAAAGCAAAAATGGGAATGTTGTTACGGCACTTCAAAACAAGAAAAGCTGAACACATGATTATGCTTTATAAAACATATGTTCGTAGTCCACTTGAATATTGCAATATGATATGGTACCCACACTATCAAAAGGATATTGCACAAATAGAGAGTGTACAAAGGTCCTTTACAGCTAGAATAGAAGAAGTTAAGGACCTAGACTACTGGGAAAGACTACAATCCTTAAAATTATATAGTCTAGAAAGGAGAAGAGAACGCTACATGATAATTCAGGCATGGAAACAGATAGAAGGAATAACAGAAAATATCATGGAACTAAAAATATCAGAAAGAGCAAGCAGAGGTAGATTAATAGTGCCCAAAACTATACCAGGAAAAATAAGGAAAGCACACAGGACATTAATCCACTACGCACCAGCATCGATAATGCAGCGTCTATTCAATGCGTTGCCAGCTCATCTGAGGAATATATCAGGAGTGAGCGTAGATGTGTTTAAGAATAAGCTCGACAAATATCTAAACTGCATCCCAGACCATCCAAGATTGGAAGATGCAAAATATACCGGAAGATGTACTAGCAACTCTCTGGTAGACATTAGAGGCGCCTCACACTGAGGGACCTGGGGCAACCCGAACGAACTGTAAGGTCTGTAAGGTAAGGTCCGATTCCCCGGTAGCCATGTCTCAGGCCCATTTTGTTTTCCTCTCCTTTGATAACGTCCTCGTTATTGTTCGTGTTTTATTAAAGCGCAATTTGGCATTTTTAAAAAGATGCATGTGCACTCATAGAAACTTCTGCGCACTCGCTTAAGTATTGGAGTTTGGTTCCAATGTATAGATCACATATCGTCGAGATGTTAGCCTTAAGTTAATGTCTGAAACACACTGGGCCGAGCATCAATTTTAGCCTATTTCTTCAAAACTGTAGCCTTGAGGAGACAAGGAAGTACAAAGAAGTTGGCTTAGTGTTCCCAGAGAGTATTAGGTGCAGTCTACTTAAGAAAATTGTATATATATACCTGTGTGAGTGTGTATGTATACCTACAATTCAAGTGCAAATATTCCTTATCATACGAATAATTCCCAATTATTATCGTGTGGTGAGCTTGTCTTCACACACCTGCCTCGCTTTTTTCTTCCCTCCCTGGAGTGTTCTCCCCTTATTTTCATTTATAGTGCTAATTACTCTATATCGATATTTGATTTTTAATTCTAGTTGCTGCGTGGTTCTGTGCTCACATAAGATTTTTATTTATGTACAGAAACATGCTTGTTGATCGATATTAATTACTGATGTGTACACCAAACTCA
>NC_061107.1:90639027-90669027 GCF_015104395.2 Macrobrachium nipponense
CTTGAAGAAGGAAACTGTCGTCAATCTGATGCGAGATGTTTTTCTTATTACTTATTAGGTGGTTTGGTGACGTGCCTTACTTACTTGCACAGTTGTTGGATTGCAAACAAATATATTGTTGCGTAATATATAATATATATAGTACTGTACTGCATATATATATATATATATATATATATATATATATATATATATATAATACTGTACTGATATATATATATATATATATATATATATATATATATATATATATATACACTTTTTTTTATATAACCATACACTTATCTCGCAAAGGTGATAAATGTATTAGCGTTCAGATCTCAACAAGCATTCTTGGGATGAAGCACGTTTGCTCCATAACGCTCCCAACCCTGGTTTTAACCCACCACAGTTGAGTGACTGCCTGGTGCATAATTCATTCCCTAGGGAAGTTGAGGCACGATGGGACCTGACAGAAATTTCTTAATGTGCTACCTCAGATGTGGCAGTTTTCCAACAATTAGTATCCATATATATGTGTGTGTGCATATATATAATATTATACATATATATATATATATATTTATATATATATATATATATATATATATATAATAAAGACATATGCCACGAAGGAGAAATAAACGAAGGAGGATCTGCGAGAACTTTCGATGTTAAACGTCCTTTACTGAGCCTAAACTGACATAAATAAGTTTCTGCTCAGTAAAGGACGTTTAACGTCGAACGGCCTCGCAGATCCTCCTTCGTTTATTTTTCCTTCGTGGCATATGCCTTTATTTATGGATTTATCACGTTCCTAACTTTCGTGATTCAGTTATACATACACACACACACACACACACACACACACACACACACACATATATATTTAACATATATATATATATATATATATATATATATATAACGTATATGTATATATAAATATCTATGTATGTGGGTGTGTTTCTGTGTATGCGCGTGCGCATGCACGCGCTGGTGCTCTTGAATGCATGATAACCTTTATTTAACGGTGAGGAAAATTAAGTCTTGGCAGCTTCGGGATGTATGAGAGAGAGAGAGAGAGAGAGAGAGAGAGAGAGAGAGAGAGGTGGCGTGTTAGTTGGCTCATGGCTTAAAAATAGGTTTGTCCAATTATAGCCGTGTTATCATGGAGGTTCACCTGATTTTAAATAGTACGCTAAAAGCGGACGCTCACATCCTGTCGTGAGTTAAGATGGGCCAGAGAGAGAAATGGTTGAGTAAGGATACAAACATGGCGGTCATGGCTTTCTCTCTCTCTCTCTCTCTCTCTCTCTCTCTCTCTCTCTCACACAGCAGTGTAGTGTAGTGGAAGTGTTTGGATTTAGAAGGGGTTTCTCTCCCTCCCCCACACGCTTCCTTTCAAACACACACGCGCACAATAACTTATTTGATACGTCCACAGGTTTGGATATTTGTTTTGCTTTCACTAACGCAGGGGTGTTTTTCTGTCTGACAAGTAAGTGTATACCGTAATATCTATACTTGTAGTAGGTATACGAATTGGATGCTGATATGTATCATTAAACTTGTTGATTTCGTCGTCGTAGTCCGAATGCTAGTAACCCTTTGGATTGTGGCTTGGATGGTAGTGTGTGTAACCTGATGACTAATGTGCTTGTTGGACTGCAGATTCTTAGACGGTCCAAACACTAAATTGCAATTGGTCCGTGTGTCTCTAGGGGCTGAAGCAATTTTGCCTGTTTACATTAATGCATTAGTTATCGAGTGATTACAACATTCCTTTATATGAGTTGCATGCGTATTCAAGTGTGTGCAAGGTATTTAAATTCTAATGGACTGCTCTGAATACGTATTTTCCCATGTCGAATGAATGTTTATTACTATTCAGCTTGATACATGTTTCCTGTCTAGTTTTCTGCACGTTTGTTACATTTGCTTTGCTTGCTTCTTGTACCCTATGTGTGTGTGTGTGTGTACCAGACGGTAATTGATATCTTGTATCTATAAATACATAAGCGTAGCAGACCCGTCTGTCCGCTGTAAATGAGGTACGAATCGGTCAGTCGTAAATGGCAATCCCAGATTGGGTACGCACGTGAACCTTTACGGTACTAGGGCACCTTGCCGCCGCGGGGAAGACTAAAGGTCATTGCAGGATTACTGGGGCATTTGAGAGAGAGAGAGAGAGAGAGAGAGAGAGAGAGAGAGAGAGAGAGAGAGTATTGTTTGAAGCTTTCTAATGTTTGTTCATTCTTGTTATTGTATGTTTTTTGAATTATTAGAAGGAAGAGACATCTAGTCATGTTTCTAAACCCTCATGTTGTTCGCCTTAGGATTTGTTTATAAATGTCAGTTAAAAAGTTGAACAGCCAAACCAAGAAGAGACCAATGGAAACTGAGAAGGGACTCCGTTGATGAGAGTTAGTACCTTCTACAGTGCACCACGCAAGGCATACTATTAAGTTGCGCCTTTCTACGGGAGTTTTCATAGTAATCAATATAGAAATAAATATCTATGTAAATGACTAAAAAATACGTGATTATTATGATTACCTTGTAATCTCTCTCTCTCTCTCTCTCTCTCTCTCTCTCTCTCTCTCTCTCTCTCTCTCTCTCTCTCTCTCTCATATTGCTTAGATTGTTAAGTTTTGTGTAGAATGGTCGTGATAAGACGTTTCTGTCTACGCATTTCCTCATTTTGTCTCCCTACATTTTGGTTTGTCATTTGATTCTATTTTAAATTGGTGATTATCCCTCAGCTAAATAATGATCATATAAAGAGTTGAGTAATAGTAGTAACCTGACTGACATACCACATAATGGATTCTAAATGAGCAGGCTTAAATCTGTTGTAGCGGTACCCGTCCCCCAATAGGAATAGTCTCTGGTCGTATGTCTTACGTTAGTACGTTAGTTAGCTGTTGTCATTGATGCTTGAACATTTGCTCGTATAAGAGGACTAATCTGAAGGATGCTGATAAAAGAAGTGTTACGAAACAAGGATTTTATATATATTATATATATATATATATATATATATATATATATATATATATATATATGTATGTATGTATTGTGTGTATTCTTATTTTTGTATTCACATTGTAATGAGAGTCCCGTAGATAAACTCTCCGTTTCCCCGTCGTGACGACCTTGTAGCTTTTAATATTTTGTTCTTCAGTTCTGAGAAGTAATTATGCCGAGGTTTTTTTTTTCAGCTTTTTGTTTCTTTTTATGTTACTCTCAGGCAAAGAGTAAGCGGTCAGGATAGCGTTCTCAAAGCTAAAGAGTCCGAGTTCCATCCCTGGGATGGCCGAAAAGTCCTGGCCACGATCCACATCTGTCTCAGTTGACCTAAGACGTGAATTACTGACTTTGTTAGTCGACTGTGGTTGGTCAAGGCCAAGGTGGAAAGGAAATTTAAGGTTATCAATTCGTCCAAATTACTTGCTAAAACCCATTTATATTATATATATATATAATATATATATATATTATATATATTATATATGTATATGTATATATATATATATATATATATATATATATATATATAATATATATATATATATATATATGTATATATACACTATATACTACTTAGGTTTCAAATTCCTTTATGACGTGTGGTTTAGTTGGCAACGGTCCTGATGTAATATATATATATATATATATATATATATATATATATATATATATATATATATATATCCTTTCAAACAAAGGTAAAAAATAATTCTAGTTAAGCTCGCAATATATATATTATATATATATATATATATATTATATATATAGATATATATATATATATAATATCCTTTCAAACAAAGGTAAAAAAAAATAATTCTAGTTAAGCTCGCAGACATAATGGTTTTCGGTGTATGTGCTTCGAATTAAAGTAGATGTCTTGTACGTCACAGTGAGACGCCACATCATACAGGCCTTCATAATGCTTATGGCGGGCCCAAGCTCTCTCTCTCTCTCTCTCTCTCTCTCTCTCTCTCTCTCTCTCTCTCTCTCTCCGTCTTCTGTTGACTTAACTTGGTATTTCCCATTTACGTCAGGGCGGGTCCTTATCTGAAGTTGTACCACGTCTTTTTGTAATCTCACACATATCTCAGTGTATTTGCTTAGAGTGTGTGTGGTTGAGGATGTTTATGAACTTTTGTAGATGTAGATGTTGAATTCAGACCCCCTCGTTGTTTTTTATAGCGTTGAAATCGTGTTAAACATTAGTTTGTTACAGAATAGTAGTAGCAGGAACGCCACGCGAAGTATTTACTCCCTTCTCAGTCTGCGGAAAACAACACTAATAATGATGATGATTATACTTTCGATTGTACTACTGCTGTCTTCACTATCATAGTTGCACTGCCATTAGTCATAATCATGGATTAAAATAGTATACATAATATATATATATATATATATATATATATATATATATATCTATATAATATATATATATATATGATTTATTATATATAAATATATACAATAATATAATTGCATACATGCAGATTGCTCGTAAAGAGATAAAATTCATCACAGTTTTATCTACAGAACTTTTTATTCATTCAGCTGATCAAAGTTTAATTTTAGATTCTGCCTCCCTCTGACCCTCACACTCCCTCCCTCCCTCCCAATGTGTCTACAAAGGCCAATTAAACTGTGCCAAATACTTTGCTAGTTGGTCATCCTGAGATAATATTAACACCCAGGTGAAAGGGAGGGTGGGGCCCGGGGGGTATCAAAGGGTGTGCGTTTTTTGCTTAATTCTCTCTCTCTCTCTCTCATCTCTCTCATCTCTCGCTCTCTCTCGCTCTCTCTCTCTCGATTTGTTTTCACTTTTATTGTTTTGGTTTTATTACTTGTTATGCATTTGTAATTGGGCGAAAGGGCCCAATAAAGGAGAGAGAGAGAGAGAGAGAGAGAGAGAGAGAGAGAGAGAGAGAGAGAGATGATACCTTGTAGGGTGTAGGGTGCTTCGTTGCGTTGCCGACAACAGCTGTGTATGTGCATGTGTAAAGAGAGAGATATTCTCCATTTTAAGTCTTGTATTTGTCACGGCGGTATGGTAGACATGTAACATATTGTTCCAAATTGCATGCATATATTATATATATATATATATATATATATATATATATATATGTATATATATATATATATATATATATATATATATATATATATATATTGTTATATATATATAATTAATTACACTGTATATAGACATACATATATTAACAGTTTAAATACTTTTTCGGGCTTTTGGACGGTACGTAACGTCCCTAGGGTCGGGGTTTGCTGACTCCATCCTTCATAATTAATATCGTAGTCCCTCAGTATTGTAGGTATCTCGTCGAAGGTGATAATGTTAATGATAGTTATTGCGTTGTGAAATTTGTTCGTGTTATGAACATTGTTTATATTTAATGTAATCATAGCTTCAGTTGTCTGTTACGATTTGAGGAAGAAAGGAAATTTCGTTTTCTTGGAAAAAGGACCGGTAGGAGATATTCGGATAAAGAGAATTGATGTCATAAATGCTTCAAAATTGTTTTTTTTTCTAACGCTGTTTAGTACGTTTTAATGCTCCCCAGCATGAATGAAGAAACGTACCGAAGGAAGGTATGAAAGAAATAATACGTTTACGGAATACACGTCAAATTTCCGGCTTGATTATCATTAATGAAAGCGAGTTAATATTCGAAATTAGGAATGCTTAGTGAGTTGGAATAATGTTCATGGAATAAACGCAGGAATTATGATTTTTAACGAAGATCCGTGGTTTTGCAATGTGAGTAGCAGATAATATTCGGGGATTGAAAACCAGACTTTGGGTTTAGGAAGAATGGAAAAAAAAAAGTGTCATAATAGAATTTTGTGTAAAAAAATGCGGCAGGAATCGCTATTTGGGAAATAACTAAAGTATTCCAGCAAATATGAGGATGGATTCAAATGGCAAACAGGCAAATAAAACATATTTGCCGGACTTGGAAGCAAATATCATCCTGTAATGTTAGAGTGCACACAGATCCAAGTGCGTATTATTGAGACCACGGCAAGATTAAGTGACTTCGTACGGCATTTTGCCAGCATTAGCATTTGAGAATTTGAGCCTGCTGCTGAGCTGATGTTTCTGAAAGCCGTTGTTGATATGTTTAAAGTATTTTCTGAAACTTTTTTTTTTTTTTTTAACTAACAAATCATCACAAGGTATTTGTTCGGTTGAGACATGGATAATGTAGAGTATTAGTGAGTACAAGTCCCTTGAGAAATATAGAGCAAAACGTACAGGTGAATCATCACCCATAACGAATGAGTGATCGTGATTGCAGGTAAGCGTTTCTGGTTGGGGAAGAAAATGGTGTGGGCCCTGGGTGGGCCTATCATGGTTGATAGTGAGGGGATGGGTTTAAAGAAGAGGTGTTTGTGGTTGGGAACATGGTTTGAAGACGGGTGTCACGGTTTGGTGGGGTTGGGGTTGTCGGTTTGTTCTTTTTTTTTTTTTATGGGGGTGGGGGAGTAGGTGGGCGTCTAGCTTAGCAACAAGCCGCATGAACGAATTCGTTGTGGGAAAACTACATTCTACATGAGCAAAGGAAAACGTCTTGTGGTTTCTTTCCTCCAATCAGAAGCCGCCGGTTTTCCCTTTTTGTCTTTCTCTTTCATCTTCTTCCGCTATTAGATGACGGTGACCGCGGAATTATGGGGTGGGTGGGTGGGTTAGATCTGGAGGAGGGATTGGGTCGGATGATGGATGTGACTAGGAGTAAATATTGCAGTTGCGTCATTTTAACTGGTTGCTTCTTCTTCGAAGGCTGTTCGCAAGTGATAATATTTAAGGCTTATTTAGCGGAAGTAAAACTCTCTCTCTCTCTCTTCTCTCTACTCTCTCATACACCACACACACACACACACACTGGTTGGAGCTATTCCAGTTGTGTAGATTTAATGGCTACCAAAAGTGCAGTGTTTAAAAGACAGCACACGTGTAATATACATATATGTATGCATGTGTGTGTGTTTACGTAACATTATATATCTATATATATATATATATATATTATATATATATATATTCTAATATATATATTATATATATATATATATATATATATATATATATATATTATATATAATTCATATTGAATTTCACAATGATTAAAAGAAGGATTTCTCTCCATATTGTTCAGTGATATTGTGAATCTCTCTCTCTCTCTCTCTCTCTCTCTCTCTCTCTCTCTCTCGTGAAAAGGTTGCAGTACAGATATTCTAGCATAAATTCAGCGTTGTGGATCCCATTAGGTGAGCGCACACTACGTATTACGTTTGTCTGTCTCGTACCTTCCCAAGTAGACGAAAATGGTCGCATGTCTTAACAATCGATATTGCAGTATGTTTGGCATCAAGTGAATGCATAGCCTTTACTTGTTAATGTGATTGTTAAGTGCTCTTGAAATAAACGTGCAACCCAAAACGTTCCCTTTATTAAATTATTTTTAAGGTTTTACTACAAAAAGATATGAGTGGCCTAAATGAGACTTACTGATTTCTGGATGATTGCTAATTATGGCCTCATCTGCATCGGAATTGTTCGCTGTAATGTATACATATATGTGATGAAGATCAAAAGTACGATATTTTTGTGTTCAGTTATGTGATGCAGATAAAGTACGGTATTTTGTGTTGTTGCTGCCAGTGAAAAGAATTTAATATGAAAAACAGCTTTGAATAAAAGAAAATGCGACAGTTTTATTTCATTGATTTGCTGCAAATAAAAAGAAACGAAATTTTATCCATATACTTGCAAGAAAAAATTTTGATTTTTGTGCCCATGCATTTTGAGTTGACGCTTTTGCTGCTGACTTTTATGTTTAAATTTTCTTATTGTTGAATAAGGGCATTTCCATCATGATCCTTCACGATATGCTCTGTTTATGTTTATATATTTTCATTCGTTTGAATTACATGATTATATACGCCAAGTGCTTACATGTTTTGAAGAGGTTATTGTTTTATATGCTTCATAAAAGAGAGAGAGAGAGAGAGAGAGAGAGAGAGAGAGAGAGAGAGGGGTTCTTTGTTTTTTGACAAAAATTATCTCATGTGATTAGCATGGAAGAATTTGTTATTGACAAAGCTGAATGTTTCGCTAAAAATAAATAAATAAATAAATAAAAATGTTTATTTTGAAGCAGCCATTGAACTTCTAGTCTAGCCCCATAGGAATGTTGGTTCATTTTAAAAATAATAATAGTAATAATGCTGTATTTTTATTTATATAATATTTCCAAGATCTTTACTAGAAAAAAAACAAAACAAAAGGAATACAGAGGGGGCACAATGACGCATAACTTATTGATCGTAAATTGCAGATAGATTATTCAAGTGAGGATGACATCTCGTGTCTTCTTACGCATTGCAGATTGAAGTATGCGTATGTACGCACTGTATGGGTCATCATGTTCAAATACCGCACCACTCTCTCTCTCTCTCTCTCTCTCTCTCTCTCTCTCTTCTCTCTCTCTCTAGCGTATTGTATGTTGTCGAAATGCGATTTCTTGCTTATTGTTCCTCCGAAATTCTCTCCTTTTCTTCTCCCTGTCAAGTAAGGAAAGCGGTTTAGCTGCATCGGCTCACGTCATTCAGTTTCTGTTGTAACCACAGTTCCAACTTGTCACGTAGCCGCTGCGAGAAACGCATTTACTACCTTCCCCTCCCACACCCCCTACCCTCTCTCTCTTCTCTCTCTCTCTCTCTCTCTCTCTCTCTCTCTTCTGGAATTGAAAAGGGGGGATGGAGGAATGGTTGGGGTGGGGGGTTGTGGTTGGGGTGGCTCGCTTGGCAGGTTGACGGCCCATTGGTCATCTGAGCCCTTGTGGTCGTTAGGAAAATCAAATGAGAATCCAGAAATGAAGTAAAGATGGAAGCTATGATCAGACTTTATTTCCGAATATTATTGTTTGCTTTAATCATTTTTATTTATCGTCAGTTGTTTATTATACTAGGAAAAAATATTTGGATGGCGATTGTGAAAGATTTTGGAACAAATGATTATCATCAGCAGCAGCATCATGACCAGAGAAGTGATATTTATGGTGTAATTTGATGCACAGAGCAGCACCCTGTGGCAGAAGATTGGGTATTTCGATTAAAATGACCTTTCTGTCTTGAGATTATGACAGAAAACTGAGCTCGAACATTGGTGGGTTTTGCCAGACATTGCAAGTTGAATTAACTGGGGAAAAGATTGCTTTTGCCGTTAGGTCCGAATTCAGTAGAAATTCGTAGATATAAAGATTGTTCTCTTGAATGTTCTCGCTAACACAGTGAACCTTTTAGTGATGGTAATGAGCAGAAACATAGTTCTGTTAATATTTTTTCATTTTAAGGTAACTTTTTTAACATTTTTGTAATCTGAGATCATTAGTTATCGATGTTATTTATGTAGAAGTGATCAAGTAACGTATTACGATACATTAATTTTGTAGAGATGAGAATTAACCATTCTTATCAGGGTACCGAGTAACCTAACGGTTCCAGTGCCCGGTCGTCCACCAAAGAAAATCAATGTAGGCAATTTTTACATTAGCAGTTTTACCAGGTACAGTAATTAGACAACGAAGAAAAACCGCAAGATTTTATGAGCAATTTTTCAATAAAGAGAAATGAAAAGACTTGATGAAATATGCGGTCTTTTATGATGTTCAGGTAATAAAAAGTTCTTAATAAAAAGTTCTCCCTGACAATGTCAGTTAATGTGATATCAGGCAATGTTTTCGTGCCGAATGGTATTTATGCTTACTTGCGCATCGTATGTTTTCTTAATGTTTATTCTGCCTGCTTGTGTTGTTATTGTTGTTTCACGCAGTGCAAATAGGTTTTAGATCCAGTGTACATGTTTACATCAACAGGTACCGTCAATGCACTTCACGCCGTACACCGTAGGCATTACTTAAGTTCTTTGCAGTGTCACTTCGGTCCCTAGCTGCAACCCCTTTCCTGCCTTTTACTATGCCTCCTTCCATATTCTCTTTCTTACATCTTGTCACCTTCTCATAAAAATGGTTTCAATACTATTTTCAGTGCTAGTTGACATCATAGGTCACAGCGGTTGGCCTAAATCGTATTATTCCAGTCCTAGGCAATAGATAAGTGTATATATATAATATATATATATATATATAAATATATATATATATATATATATATATATATATATATAAATAAAACTTATCTTACTTATTGGACTGGAATAATAAGATTCAGGCCAAAGACCAACCGCTGGGACCTAAGATGTCAGTCAGCGCTGAGAATAATGTTGAAAACTATGTTAAAAAGAAGGTGGGAAGATGGAAAAGGAAGGAGAGAATATTGAACGGAGGCATTCAATTATATATATAATATATATATATATAAATATATATATATATATATATATTTATACGTATATATATCTGGGGTGGGTTGTTTTGTGTAATAAATATATATATTATATTATAATATTAATTTTATAATATTTATATATTATATATATAATATTATATATATATATATATATAGATATGATACATAGATACACACCTGTATTTATATAGCGTAACAGGAATTTCCGGCGATGCGTTTTCGGTGCAGCAGGAGTCCTCCCATCATCATCAAATTAATAATGTGCAACATCTAATTTGGCACTGGGCTAGAGAGCCAAAATCTATCACCCGGCGCTATATTGGGTATGACTACATAAACACTTACATTGCGATTTCATTGCCAACCAGCTCGGCCCAATATAGATAGAAGGGGGTTAGGGGTTAGAAAGGGGGGTGGGGGGTTAGCTTGGTATAAATACTTTGGCTATGGGAGTGAAGTTAGTGCTGCCCCCCCCCCCCCCCCCCACTTTTTAAAATATCCCGTTGCCTTTTTATATTTCTCGTTCTTTCCTGTTCCAAGTTATCTTTTCTCCTTTATTTTGCGTTTGCCAATCCATTATTCATAATATTAATTTTCCCTGTTGTTTTTAATTCTTCTCCTTTTTATTAGGTTCTTATCTTTTGTTGCTTTGCTTCCTCTTTTATTTTAATATTTTTTTTATTTTCTCTGCCCATTAAAAGAAATAGCTGGAATGCTCTTCTTTAAGGTGTCCCTGCTTATTTCCCTGTCTTATTTTTAAACTGTCAGAGAATTTTAGGAGAGGGACTTACAAAGGGCTATGGGGTTCTTGAGTTAGATGGCTTATCCTTAGATAAAAAAAGACCTTGGAATGAGGTTCGTTGACCTAACCCTTTTTTTTTTATCTAGTTTTTTTATCCGTTATTCGTGCGTATTTCGTTAGTGCTTTGGCCGGTAAATCAAGCGTTGGTTTTTATTCACCCTTTGATGACCTTTTTTCCAAATTCTTGTTTTACTTATTTTTATTTGTTTATGATTAGTCACTGACATGCCCATTGTAGATGTGTTCGTATTCTTATTTCCTTCATTGATTTAAAAAGAATTTTCACTCGGTGTCCTATACTTGTCATTTTCCACTGAGTTTCACGTGAGAGTGTTGAGAGATAAGATATTTCCAGGATTATGAATGACATTTAACCGAACAAATAATTGTGTATGCGTGCGTGCTACTTGATTCTTTAAACCAAGTCTTATTACTCGCGACTAGAAACGGTTGGTTAGTATGTTAAATATACAGAACTCTTCCTTGTTACTCTTTTATGGTATTTGTGTCGGTGGGATTTAAATAACACCAGTGTTTTGTTTAAAGGCCAGAAGTGTTTATGGATTGTGAGTAGAGAGGTTTGTCACTGGAAGGGACCTGTTTGTGGCAGCTGCTGTGCATTCCAAGCGTTGACGGTCATTGTAAACAGTTTTGATCATTATATAACTGACTTTCTCAGTTTACTTGGCAAAAAGGTCCACCCATTGAAAAAAAAGGGCTGTTTATACCCTTTTTCACTTACACAAAAAAGTGAGGGAAAGTAAAGGAACCATACAGAAATAATGTTCTTTTTGCGCCAGAAAGTCAGTTTACCACCCGCTCTCTCCTCTCTCTCTCTCTCTCTCTCTCTCTCTCTCTCTCTCTACTTCTTCTTCTTCTTAGTGTTGAAGCTTCAGTGAAAAAATGTCTTTGTTATTATATTTTTTCTTTCTTTCTTCGCCCTAGTCCCTTTGTTCTGTCTGGCAATGTCGATGGCACAGTGCCAAGGTAATGAATGTTTAAGAAATCAACCAATTTAACTCGTTTGCCTTTGTTTTTAAGTGAGTTTTTGTACAGGGAAGAACGAAGTTTCCTTAGATTGTGACTCGTCTTCCTTCACTTCGAGTAGAAGGATGAGTTTTGGTCGGTTCCTAGTTAAGTGACAGATACGTGAGAGAGGAAGGCCAGGCGGGAGTGTCAGCATTATTACGAGTGCTAGGATGTTCAAGACTTAGGGTTGAATTTCATCTAAAGTTAAGGGTAAGCTTAATGCGAAGGTAATCGGGAATTGCTAACACTTCATTATAAGTGCCCAGGGTGAAAATGGTTTTCCAGATGAGTGTCGGAATGAGTGTCAGTGGTATGGTCAGAAGGTAGATTGGCAGCGTCCGTGACACAGTAAATGTGAGTGTCAGAATAAAAAGTAGGGTGACTCTAAGGGTCAAGTTAAGCGTGAATGCAAGGGCAAATGGGAGTGCACGGAGGGTGATATTCAGGGTAAGTGGCAGACAACTACAAAAATCTCTGACTTAAAGAACGGGCCAAAATAAGTGTGAATGGCTAAGTTATTGTATGCGAGATTGCTAATGTTATAGGAAATGGGCCGTGGTTGGTATGAGTGCTATGGACGTACTCCTTGTATACTAATATACATTTTTTTTTTATTTGTATCTTTGGTTTGTTTTCGATGGGTGATGGGGTCGTCTTATATTGTTTGAGAACGAGAAATAGAAAAAACTGGAGATGCAGGTGCCCAACAAATTACCCTAAACCTAAGGACGCGAATAAAGGACTGAGAGAGCAAAGTGAGTTGGGTAGGGCGCAACTCCGAAAGTAACGTTAAACCTTCTTTATTATTATTATTATTATTATTATTATTATTATTATTATTATTATTATTATTATTATTATTATTATTATTATTACAAAATTTATTATTATTATTATTATTATTATTAAAAAAATCGTAGGAAAGAAGCCTGAATCTCCACAGCTTTTCACAGCAACCATTAACAGAACTGTATTTCCTTAGTGTGAATAACAGTAGCTCAAAACGAGTAAACGTAAAGTTACGTTCATAAAGAAATTATAAGTCAGAAGGAAGTATTAGACGATATTAAAGAGGTTAGAGTTGTGTGATCCTTATTCCATAATGATCATCTATTCATGTATGTATTTTTCACCAGTAACGTTTAAACCAGTAACGTTTAACATATGTTAGGTTTGATTTTATTTATTGTTTTTTTTTTATATATAATATTCACTTGACAACCTTCAAGGCTTTAAAGTTTTTCCTGTGGGTGAGGAAGGAACGATGTAGACTCGTTTCTTAAAAGGAAAAAAAAAAAAAAAAAAAAAAAAAAACCAGTGCCTTTACTGATCCAACTAGAAAATAGGTACCCTGTAAGTAGAGAGAAATAATCATCGTAAGTGATTTGCGCTCTGTCAAAATGCTATGAGCTCTCTCTCTCTCTCTCTCTCTCTCTCTCTCTCTCTCTCTCTCTCTCTCTCTCATTCCAATTAGCACCTTCCTGGAATTTCTTTCTACTGTGTCACCCTTTGAATCGTGACTCACTCTTGCACAAAGATGTCTCTTCTCACATACCACTCCTGCTGGAGGAGGAGGAGGAGGAGGAGGAGGAGGAGTAGTGGTGCTTCTAGACGGTCTCTACTGCACATTCGATGTTCAAGTGATGTCAATAAATTAGCAACGAAGGTGGGTTCTAGGTGACTTCTTTTTAAGGCGATGACGTTGTGTGACCTCACCGCCTTGCTTAGTCATAGGATGGGGGTCAGTGTGAACCGGAGTTCACACTGACGAGGAAACTAGAAGATTATCTAGTTTCCTCGTTGATGATGATAATAAAAGTAAAAGTCTTCGTAGCCCGGTCTCCCCTCACTAGTGAGTCACGAGACAGACTTTTGGGGAGGGGACCAGATTTGGCTTGTTTCTTGACAGAAAATTTGGTACTTGGTTTGTATTGACTGCAAAGGGTCACAACGAGGTTGGAGGATGAACCTTTGCGACCGGCAAAGCCAAGGGAAGAAGGGATGTTGTTGATAATAAAAGCCTCACTATTGCTGTTGACTGTGGTCATTATAATGGTAATTGAACGGCGATTTGGTTTCCAGCAGCAGAATCAGAAGCGGAGGTACCGGATCCTTCCCTAAAACTGAGATCAAAGAATGGTTAATTCTTCGTTCGACTGGTTAGAGAGAGAGAGAGAGAGAGAGAGAGAGAGAGAGAGAGAGAGAGAGAATATAAAACAGTGGCAGCGTTCAAGTGGATTGAAGTGAAGTGAACTTTCTTAGAAAACAGCGCCGCACTTTGGAGAGACTACAGACGGAGCTTCCTCTGAAAAAAGGAGAGGGGACTGGGTGGCGGTTATCGTTTCCTTGTTCCCTGCGACGGTAATAAAGTCGTTCGCAGAATTTGGAGAAAGTTGAAAGGGTGTGGTTGGATAGATGTCCCTCACAGGAAAGGGGGGGCCGGTCAGGGGAGGTCAAGGAAGAAGAGGGATAGCGAAGGAGATCAAGGAGAAAGGACACCCTTGTTATTATTATTGTTATTTTATTCTTCCAATGAATGACTTGAAGAGGTTATGTGGTTTTGGTTATGTGTACACATACAGACGTGACCGCGGACTACCCTAATCTTTACTCGATTACATTCAGACTGTTATAACCGTGTCAGCAATCGGAATAAGACAATTACATGGAAAGCGAGTCTCATTCTCTTGTCAGCCTCCTTTGGACATCTCCCAGCTCCTGTGCCTCTTGATGAGTTGCACAACACCTGGGACGCTGTAGAGTCGTCTCCGGCGTCGACTGGTTCCTCTCCTCGAAGCGATGATGCAATCGTTGGAGGACTTTGTTTAGGTTTGGATTTTACAATCACTCTCAGGAAGAAGGGTATAGATGGAAAGGATACTATTGGATACTAGAAGAGAGAATGGGAGTAGCTGCTGTTGTGGACTTGGGAAGGGGGCGTTGAGGGCATGAGAGGTCGTAGATGAGAGGAAGGGGAGTAGGAGATCGTATAAATATTGGTGGAGGGCGAAGAGTGGTAGAAGGTGAGGAGTGATCGTAAGGGAAGGTAAAGGGGTCGTCAGAGGGAAGGTGTAAATTGTAGAAGGAGAAAATTGATGAATCAAGGCGAGTAATACATAAGAAAAGGTGAGGAAAGATGGTGAAAGTTTTTTTTTTCTTTCTTTCTTTTTAGAACGTTTAAGTACTTAAACTGAATGATAATGTTTTCAATTTCATTTTTAAATTAGGGACAGAACGTTTAAGTACTTGAACTGAATGATAATGTTTTCAATTTTGTTTTTAAATTACGGACCTTCTGACAGAGAGAGAGAGGAGAGAGAGAGAGAGAGAGGAGCTTAGCCTATCCTGTGAAAATGTCTAAATTGGGATCTTTGTATATTCATACATTTTGTGCAGTATTTATCATAATTTTACCCTTAATTTGGTTTCTTTTGTATTTGGTTTTTTAATATTTTACATGCAAGGAAATGTATGTTACAGTAATAATCTATGACTTACAGGTTTTTGTGTGGCAACTCCTCGTTGCCTTAATTTCAGTAATAATAGTAGTATATTACTTTAATTATGGTGACTATTCAAACTTAATTTACTTGTCTGCATTTGTAAGGAGGTCGTGATAGACGACAGGCTTTGAGCAGCTTTGTTTGTGTATAATTGTTTTCCCTGCTAAATAAAAAAAAAACGCTAAAAGAAAGTTGTTTTTGTATAGAAATATTTACTTGTTTTCAAGTTACCGTGAATTATCTTGGCCTTGTAAATCAGTGCACTACTACTACTACTACTACTACTACTACTACTACTACTAATAATAATAATAATAATAATAACAATAATAAAATAATAATAATAATAATAATAATAATAATAATAATAATAATAATAATAATAGTAGTAGTAGTAGTATTAATAATAATAATAATAATAATAATAATAATAATAATAATAATAATAATAATAATATACCATAGACAAAAAGATTTTCAAACGTAGCAAAGGCCTCGAAGAATACACTCGCAAATTGGTGATTGACGTCAATTGATTCATCGTTCATGCCTGCAGTAGATGGGTTTCCATTTACCTATTTAGTATACGTGCCGCTTCGTCATCGTACTCTTAAACACCAACCTTCCTTTTTTTTGTTAGAGGTCCCGATGTTTTCTGACAATTTGCTCGAAATAGAATGGAAATGGATGACCCCATCAGGTTTTTCTTGTGCGCTTTTTTTTGTTCTCTCTCTCTCTCTTGCTCTCTTCTCATCTCCTTCCTCTCCTCTCTCTCTCTCTCTCTCTCTCTTTTGGTGGAAATAAGGTGACTCGAGGTTTTTCTTCAGTGATATGAGACGAATATATTAGTGTTTCACCTTGTTTAAACTATAAGTTTGCTGGTATTTCATTGTACCTTTTTTCTGCATTTTTGAGTTCTTTGCACTTGTGGATGAGAAAATAATCTCATAACCTATTATAATAGGTCCTCTCATATGTACAGTGGAATGCAAGTTAGTTTTTTGCTTTATAACTCGTGGTTAAAGGTGAGTCATATTATTTTCTTCTCTTCTTTGAGTCAGTGTATTATTCTTTCTGTTTGTAATGTATTTTGTTTATTGAGTTCCATATTCTATCTTTTTATTCATATCAGTTGGTTAACATTATTTAACAATTTTGAGCTTCTTGCACTCGTGTCAGTAAGATACAAGATTTTTATTTGTGTGTGATCATACTATGTGGTCTTAAATAATATTTATTTCTTTCGAAAGAAAACATGTTGAATAGCAGAGCATGAACATCACCGTAGCGAAGTTGGAGACGATCCGAAATACAGTATCAAACCACTGCTTGCCTTCTTCTTTTAGAATCTCTACATTAAAAAAAAACTGTAGTCTTTCATAAACAGAGAGTAAAAGGAAACCAATTACATTAATTATCATGGTCTCGTCTTCACATCCAAGTGTCGGAGTCCGTTTGTGCGTGTATGACCCTCTCTCTCTCTCTCTCTCTCTTCTCTCTCTCTCTTTCTCTCTCTCTCTCTCTCTCTCTGAATCACCCTCTTCGAATGTTTTCAAAGCATATTTTCACACGGATTCCAGGCACGTCTCATAACAATTTATTCGTCTATACCTCCTTGTATTGTATACTGGTTTATATTATTTCCTGATGTTATGTTGCAATTTTCACTTTACTTATAGTTTAAGTTGACTGTTAAGAAATGTAACAAACTATTTAATTAACAAATTAGCCTTTTAGGCAAGTTTTTAGATTGCACAATAGCCTGATTTTATTGTCGTGCTTTTATGTCGTCTTGGTAATTGGAATGGATTCCCGAAACGTTGGTGTAAGGAATGATTGCAAGTCTTCTCGCTGTAATGTTCATTATTTCAAACTTAATAATCCTGTCAGAAGCGGAAATCTTCCATTAATAAGTTTATTTGTTATGAGATATTTTTATATTTTATGATTGGGGATAGAGGCCGAAAATAGCGTAATTACTGAAGTTCTTGTATGTCCGTCATTTGCATTTACATCCGGATTGTATAAATTTATCATTTTCTCTCGTTGGATGCATCCAAGATTCGGTTACCTTGATGTGTTGTTGCTCTGCCTCGTCCGACTTCCACTATATTTAGAAATGGTCGCCGTTACCATTAAGGTTAATCGTTCTCTTGCGCAAGACACCTGTTTTTATTTCCATTCTTTTACCTTTTTTTACTCATTTTTTATACTCGAGGCTGTAGTAGACCGCCGCAATAATAAATCATTATTTACGGTAAAATGGTGACGTTAGAATGACGAGTGCGGAAGGACGATTGGCTCGTCGCCTTCCAACAGCAATTTCGCCTCTACGTGGAAAGGAAACCTTGCTTCGTTGTTTTATGTATTTATTTATTTATTTTTTTTTTAAGCAGTTATCATAATTTTTGATGCTGCAACTTTTGAACGACCGATTTGCTACTGAACGATGAGATGTGGAAACGAGCGGTACGTTGTGAGGACTTTCATCTGTTTCCCCATATTATGATAGATCTGAGTTTTTTCTTTTATTTTTTTTTACTTTTTTTTGCCTCTCTTGCCTGAAGGCACACAATACGATGTCTTCTGCCTTAAGGGCCTGTGATTACTTGCTTGTCGGAGTTTAAAAATAGGGAGAGAGATAGTCTCTAAATGCATCTGTAGATTGGAAGAGTCCTTTTAAAACCATTAACTAACCACTCTTTTAATTTTGATATGCTGCCACAGCTGCTTTGCTTTTTATTCATTTTTTATTTTGATATATTTCTCTGTATCACCTCAAGATCTCATTTAATTTTTTGTGAAAAAAATTAAGAACACTTCTCACCCACACACAACGTACACGGTTATCCATTCATTATAGCTCTCTCTCTCTCTCTCTCTCTCTCTCTCTCTCTCTCTCCTGTGTGTGTTAATGTCTTCTTGCTTTAATGTAAAAGTGTATTGTAGGTCCACACTAACAAGGTTTACACACACAAATCATGTATGTTTGTGAGATGACATGTTTTCTGCACCAGGCCTTTAGATATTCATAAGATATTCACATTGAATTCTGTCAAATCACCACAATGTGGTTACATGAAAGTTTTAGAACCGTCTGTACTTTGTCGCGACAATAATCGAGGGACTTCGCGCCGAAAGGCCTAATTCAGTCCAGTGCCTCCTCCTCCTCCCTCCTCCTCCTCCTCCTCCCCTCCTCCTCCGCGCGCGCCTTAATTGTGGTTAGTTAATGACATAATGGCCGTTCCATTCGCTACGCCTAGCAAGAAAAGGCCCATATACGCCGCTTAGAAAAATGACTGCCTCTGGCAAATTTTCCCTTCATAGGTTTGTTCCTTTTCCATTGCCACATCTTCTGGTCTGAGCTGAAAGAGATCAGGCTACTCGCGCCAGTGGCGTTTGTTTTTTTAAAAGAAAATTCAGGGGTTAGCTGAGTCTCACTCAGTTTGCTTATCATGCGTAAGAAATGTGATGATGAGGATGATAATTTTTATAGTACTTTCAAGTAATTTCTTTTCATATTGCGAATGTATTATGTAAGAAGAAGAAGAAGAAGAATTGTTATTTCACCAGAAAAATTGCAGTGGGAATTTGTTTAGAATTTTCAATTATGTTTGTTGCTGTTTATGTAACTGCTTAAGAATTAGATTCGATCGATTTTTGTCTATCTATCTATCTATCTATCTATCTATCTATCTATCTATCTATATATCTATATCTATATATATATATATATACATATATATATGTGTGTGTGTGTGTGTCTGTCTGTCTGTCTGTCTGTATGTATGTAATGCTAACTGTATTGTGAAAGTAATCGTTTACATGTATATATCCTGACTATTTCCATAAAGTAATCTGGCTACGAATGTATATTTAATAATTATACTTATGATACAGAGTATTGTAGACATATGTAGGTAATTGCATATCTCGACGAGTATCTATGAGCACAAATTACAGAGTAAATGTACAAGTCTCTATTTAATTTCACGCCGTTCCGATTTTAAAAACCGCTTTTATAAAGATTTTACGTCTTCGGCCGTCGTTAGTAAACTCTAATGCTGTCGAAACTAGTAGTTACGGACTCTTACATCTCCGGCGTAATTGTGTGTGTGGCCTGCAACTCATTTTCCAAGTCCCACCAACCTAATCTCTCACTAGATCTCCCCATCCCCCTACCCCCCCCCCACCATCACCACCCCTCCCTCCTTACATGCACTTCTCTAACCACTTCATTTTAGTTTGGATCTTGAAAGCCTTAAGGACGACATGAGAGAGAATGGCCGGATGGTTGTTTGCAGTATGATGTTCTGGAGAGAGAGAGAGAGAGAGAGAGAGAGAGAGAGAGAGAGAGAGAGAGAGAGAGAGTATGTAGCTTAAAGTAATGTGTATTTTAGTTTATAGCTTTGGGAGGTGGTCGAGTGTGGAAGGTGGATGTGGGGGAGGAGGTGGAGTAGTGCTGTGGTGTGCTCAGTCTGCTGCATTTGCAACGCAACGGCGTTGGAACAGAAAGGGAGGACTGCTGCTCCGGCTGAAGTCTTAAGTAAGAGGAGAAGGAGAGATCAAGTGTCTGCTCATGAACGCTTCCAATTGGAAGTGAGGTATCCGCTGGTGTTGTTGCTGTTGTTATTTTCGTTCTCGCGTAGCATAACCTCGGATTGCTTTCTGTATGCATACGTACATCTCATCAGTAGATTTATACCAAATATTAGAATTCTTCTTCACTCTTTCTTTTAGGATTGAAACATCAATATGTGAATTAATCTTTTCGAAAGCACCCGTTCTTATAACTGTGTGCGATTATTACTTCTAACATTCAGTTGAATAGTAGCATTTCATTCGTACATAATTCTGAACATATTGTGTCCCAGTAGTACTTCGCCTTTCAGTATGCAAACACTTAATCCACTACTTAATGACCCCATTCTTTAAGGAAGTGGGATTCTCCGTTTAGGAGATAATTAAACCCTAAGATCAATACTAATTGCGTACATTCCGTCACTTTTTGTAGTTGTTTCTGTATAAATGGGTTTGAATTGGGGTGGCCATTGTCGGTCATTTGTAGTAATGACGGTATGTTGCCTTCAGGTAGTTTGTCCTCTTGACTGTTATCTTTTGATCTTCATAATTTCCTCGTCCTCTTAACTTGTCAACTTGGCACATAGCTAATTATTTCGTCCTCTTGTTGATTTCGTCACCGTGATGATTATGTCGTCTTCATAATATCACTGATCGGTACCTTGTCCTCTTAATTGCAATCTCGTCCTCTTGGTTGTAATCTCCCTCCGTTTAGCATCTACTCATCGTCCTCGTCTCTTAATTATCTCCGCCTTTTCTTAATAAAATCATCGCCTCCGTCGAAGCTACGTCGTCTACCTAATCCTCCCCTACTTTGGTTACTCAGTCGACAGCTACGGCATCTGCCGTTAAGGTAATGGTTGTCGTTCCTGGGCTGTTGCAAGAAAGAACGCATTACGGCTTTGTTTGTTCCTGGTGGCAATTTAAGAGTCTCATGATACGTTGCATTTCTTTACGTTTTGCCGCCCCTCTGTATTTGTTTATGGCTCGCTGTTTTTCCTTCGTAGCACGTCGGTGCGAAGTAAATGAAAAAAATTACTATGCGTGCTTGCCCCCGCAACACACACGCTCTTTATATAATATATAATTATTATATATAATATATATACTATATATATAGATAATATATATCTGTGTGTGTGTGTTTGTTTATATATATATATATATATATATATAATATATATATATATATATATATTTACTATATACTCTATGTATGTTATTTGCAGAGAGAGAGAGAGAGAGAGAGAGAGAGAGAGAGAGAGAGAGAGAGAGAGAGAGAGAGAGAGAGAGAGACTGGAATTGTGAAGATAGATAACTGTCGTTATAATGGACACCGTCATGTACACGTCAACGAGTAGATCAAATTCCTTAACAAACAGCATCTCATGCAATCCTTGAAAACCGTGTTTGAAATGCAAGCAGTGCCACAACTTCGTGCTTAGCTCTTACTTTTATTTAGTCGTCCCTAAGGCTCTTATTGGTGTATGTTGCGAGTCAAGACCTATCTAATCTGGTGTTCCTCGGCAGTAGACTTCCGAGACCTTTCTAGTCCTTACTATTATCACGAAAGTTATTCAATCCAGTATTGTCGATAGTGTTTCTCCAATGACGAAAACTGGGTTCATTCAGATTCGGAATAGCCTTAGCACAGGTCTAGAACGTCTCAGTATTTTGGGTTTTGAGTGTGAAGTCAGAAAAAACAAAAACATTAAACTTCATTCTGAATATTTTGGAAAACTTGGTGTAGGTAACCCTCGACCCCAGGCGTTATTTTTTCAGAGCCATGCAGTCTTATAAATCATAAGACATCCAGTATCTGTAGAGATAATAGTAGTTGTGTTACTTGGTTAATTTCTCTCGTTTTACCATTATTGGTAATTATGATTCAAACTCTGATGTTTCGACATCTTTTTTAAGTTCCGTTTCAACAAAGAACTTCCATCGGTGCCTTTAGTTAAAGTACTACTAAAGAACTTGGGCCTGCTAGTACTTGCTTTGCGTCAGCATGTACGTTCAGCTCAGGGTACGAGTTGTTCCGAAGGCCAAAACTCAATCTTTATTCTTTTCACAGTTAATCTGTGGATTTGTCTTAATGGCATCATTATCGATGCTGATGATCGCCAGTTGAAGAGAGGCGGTTGATACTATATTCAGGCGTCACACGCTATTCTATTTGTTCTCTCCTCTGTTACTCTATATGCATGCAAATTATCTATTACCCGATCGTTTTATATCAGCTATTTTCTTCTTGTTATTTTGCTATCACCTGTGTGTCTTCGTTTCTGTGGAAGTTCGAATTGCAAATTCAGGGATTTCTAGGTGTTTCGGCTTATTTTGAATAATAATAATAATAATAATAATAATAATAATAATAATAATAATAAGTGTTGTTGAGAGAAAAGGCATAGGCCGAGAACGAGTAAAAATTATGGTGTTGCTGAGTAATGTCAAATGATGTAGGGTTGTGGGAATTTACTCTGAGTTGGTATGATTAACCAATACCCAGAAATCGCTGGAGATATTAGTCTTTGAGGGATTTTAAAAGATTTTTTAAAGAACACTGAAAGTGGCTTAATTTAACAGTGATTGATGTAGATTGTTCTGCATGATTTTACATTGCAAGCAATTATACTCCCAAGCGACTTACAGTGTTTTGACTGTGAATAATTTAAGAAGGTAAATAATTTGTTTGCTGCGAGATACGAAATTTTTCCCTTCGAAACGAAAGAGTAAATTGTTGTTTGTTCCGTAAAATGAAATGGCTTCATTGGTTTTTTCAGATTATAATATAGCGTTACATGTAAGGTCGACGAAGCTGACATGGTCTCTGTTGCCACACTTAGAAATTAAAGGTATTGTATATTTTCGACTCGAGGAATTTTCAGATTTTATAAAGCTTAAATGCTTGTATCTTAAAGAACTGAGGTGTGTGGAAATTAATAACTACAATCTTTAGATAGACTTGGGCTTTCAGTGTAAATATAGTTTTTTCTTTTTTTATATCAGTTCCATAGATTTACTTATTTTTATGTGTTGATGGAGTATTTTACTTATAGCAGACTAAAGATGCTTCTCACAGTTGTATTACAGAGAGAGAGAGAGAGAGAGAGAGAGAGAGAGAGAGAGAGAGAGGAACTTGCTTATTACCGTTTAAAGTCACATCAACTGACTTTAGCTTCTACTGTTCATAATCGCTCTTAGTTTATGAAAAACTTGTGGCCTATTAACTGCTAATCTCTCTCAAAGGATAATACTCCCGATTTCATGCGGTGGATTTCATCTTGTGTTTGTTTGTAAGGATGAATGTTACTATGTTTTTGTTGTATTGAAACATTCCAGTACTGTCGAAAAAGGGATCATTCGGAACTATTTATGCTGCCATAATGTTTCCTAAGAAATGGTTGTTAACATTTGGAAAACGATATAATACACATATGCATGATTCTACTCTGTCCTGTCCAACTGCACTGGAACTGTTTGGCTTGAATATTGTTGTTAAACATTTAACATGCAAACTAATTGTCAATATAACACAATTTCACAGCAGAAACTTTGTAGAGAATAGCGACATAATTTAATCTCTGAAAGCTTCACTATATTTGGTTTATAGTTTCTTGCACAATGGCGTCAGGAGCAGAGCTGCAAGGGCATCGTGGTGGTTTGACGTCATAGACCTCCCAGTGACGTCACAACATAGCATCGGCCTAATTATGATGATAATTATTATCATTTTCTTTTGATTGCACAACCCATAGTCTTGAGTAGACAAGGGTTGGGGAGGAGGAGGAGGAGGAGGAGGAGGAGGAGGAGGAGGAGGACCTAGTCCCCATTCTTAAGAATGAACGAAGATTATATTCAAGCTTTGTAAGGAGGTCGTAGGCTGGACTATGTATACAGTTACTACGGCTGCGTCTCTCACCGTCAATGGAAGTTTATAGGGAAGTATTTCGTAGAAGACTGGAAATTTGTTATTGCTCGTGAAGAGATCGAGAATATGTATAATGTTAGAGAGAAATAGAGGATAGAGAGTGAATATGCCAAGCGTTTAAAAGAGAGAGAGAGAGAGAGAGAGAGAATATTCTTAGTGTGTAAGATCTATCCGAAAGAATATGACGTTCATTCTAAGAGAAGGGGTGGGGAAGTTCGCCATATTAAAGAGGTGGTGGGGTAGAGGGGCGAGTGGAGGGGGGGGGGGGGGGCGATGGTTGGGGTTTTGGTGGTATGGGGTCAAAACCAGTTTCAAGACAAGTGGTCTCAATTCTTCTCATCCCCGGGAGGGGGGAAGGAGGGTAGTTATGGGTGGGAGGGGTGTGGTATAGATGACGTCATCCATCCTGGACAAATAAATAAATAAAGATGTTGATCATTGTTTCTTGTTAAAAGTAATTCTCTCTCCCTCTCGCTCTCTTATCTGGGCTCACAATCGAGGAGCCCAGATCGATCTCGTGTGAGGAGCGGTTCCCTTGGATTCGGTGCTTGTATCTGGTTATTAGTCGATTGTTGGGGGTTGCTGAAGCGGATGGAAGCAAAGAAATAGGAGTAGTAACAGATGTGAATTATCAGTAAAAAGTCAAAATGAACATCTTATCACAATGAAAACGAAGGCCGTCGATTGGGTAGCCATCGTTTGACCTGAATGAAACCATTTGCCAGATATACGTACGTTAGAAATATTCTCTCTCTCTCTCTCTCTCTCTCTCTCTCTCTCTCTCTCTCTCTCTCTCTGTTAATTTTCCCGTCTCGATTGTGGTTATGATATCACATATTTGAAGCAGATTTTTTTTCATAATAAGTACAATATTCTCTCTCTCTCTCTCTCTCTCTCTCTCTCTCTCTCTCTCTCTCTCTCTCTCTCTCTCTCATATGCCCACAAAGAATGGAAGAGCATATCTGTTTTATGTTTTCCTATTTTTTCGCTGCTATAACCTGAAGGCAGCTTTGTGAAGAATGACGCACGTAGTGATTTTTTTTTTTATTTTGTCTCGCGCGCATTCGTATGCTTCAGAGAGAGAGAGAGAGAGAGAGAGAGAGAGAGAGAGAGCGTGTGTGTGTTTGTCTGTGTGTGTGTGTGAGAGAGAGAGAGAGTTTTGTAATCGGAGACGACGTCGTAGAGAAAGATTGGATTGACGTCATTGATGCTCGGGCAGATGTTGCACTATGTGTCACAGTTGACTTTGCTGCGGCAGTGTGCTCTTGCAAAAGATGACGGGAAAGGCGGAGAGTCTCGTAGTCGTCTTTTAACTTTATCACTGGTAATTTTCTCCGACTGTGGAAACGGGTGATAATGGAAGACTTCTTCCTTCTAATACCATAGTAATTTGTATGGATAACAAGTTTAACCTTTATGTTTATATATGTGGGAAGTTAACACCTTTTAGGGCCAAACTCTGGAAGGGAAGAACACTTGTAAATGGAATGTGTACGCACTCAGCAACTTACTCGCACAAATTGCTATCTATCTATCTATCTATCTATCTGTATATATATATGTATAGTATATATGTGTGTGTGTGTGTGTGTGTGTACGTGTACACACATACATGCATACACATATAATTTAGAATATCTAGCTGTGTGTCTATATATGCTGTCTTTAGATTGAACTACCCTCTTGTCAGTAACATTTCAATTGTTAGGTGTTATGAAATTATTCCATACATATGCACACACGCATATAGTATATGTATATATATGTGTGTGTGTGTATTCTATAATTATAGTAATTTAAAAAGAATAATGTTATGAAACTAGATAAGAAGTGTAATCTTTTTTTTTCTTTTCCAGATAAAATATCTTCGTCTCACGTTATGGAAATAAATACGTCATATGCTACCCCGTTGGTTAAAAAAGGTGAGTCTGACTTTCCTAACTATTTGACATTTCGTGTCTCAGTCTTGGGGGAATGACACCAACACTGAAGAGTTCTGTAATTTAAGTGTAACTTCCATTTATTAAGGACATAATAATTCATACTTATCCATTGCCTTACTTGGACTTTGCATGGCTTCGAAAATCACAAAAGCAGCTATGGTCCTCCATTGGTTCTCAAAACAAGTCTCGGCCGAAGCGCCTCCCCCCTTGCTTTAATGAGCACATAAGAAAATAATACAAGAAATAATAAATGTGCCCTACCATCTGTTCTAGCCAGAAACAAAAAGCACACAAGTGAATTAATGTTAATTCATTGTAACTGAGTTTTACTGGACTTGTTCCAGTCAATTTCCAACTGTATTGCGCAATACCTGTTAATAATTTATTGGTAAAAATAAAAGAAAAATTAAGCCATAGCCCTCGTTAATATCAGTGGAATGATCAGCAAGTCTAAAATATTCTGATTACGTTTTGTATGTAAATGATACATTTATCCGAACCTAGTTCTTCATAGGCTCCTGGTGTTATAGAAAGAACTATGCATCTTCCATCCCCAGTGAGTTAATCTCTCTCTCTCTCTCTCTCTCTCTCTCTCTCTCTCTCTCTCTCTCTCTCTCTCTCTCTCTCTCTCTCTCTCTCTCTCTCTCTCTCTCTCTCTCTATAACTGCAATAAAGATACTCATTAAAATGTGTTGCCCAATTAGGAAATACAAAGAGTTCATTGCGATGTTGTATTGGTCGATAATAGTGAGAAATTGCTGATTGTTGTAAATTAGCAAGAATAAGTTTACTGGTATAGAAAGAAGGTGGTTGGTGACGTGATGCATGATAGATTGGAGGAATGGAAGTAATTGAATCATGCACTACTAACCTTTGACTGATGATCCGAAAGATTATGAAATAAGAGCAAGGTTGTTGTAGAGGAATTATTCGTTGGTCACTGTTTTGGTGTTCAGAGGATTTCCGAAAAATAAATATAAAAATGCAATTCTGCCTGAGAAGAATATTTGAAAATTGCATACGTATCATCCAACACAGACTGTTTATTAACAGTTGAAATTTGACACACTCGTGTTCTTTCGTTTTTCGTTTCGTGAAAAAGAACCTGAGATCCCAGCAAAGGAGGTTCCATTCTTTTCCCAATAAAATCATATCTCCAGTGACTCCATTATTGTCCGGTGCTTTCTTTCTCCCTAATTTCTCTATTAGTGATTTAAAAAAAAAACCGTGAATATGTTGATTATAACATTTAGTTCGTCTTCATCTTGTTATGTCGATCATATCATATATGCCATTCGTATGAATAGCCTCAGAAAATGTTCCGCCCAGTGATGTGTCTTCTTCTTCTGATGTTATCAATTCACTGTACAGGCTGTTTTGTTTCGTGTTCCTCATTTCTTCATTGACATTTTCTGTAAGTAGCTTTTGCGTCGGTCAGCTGTTTAGTTTTCTGTTAAAGGAAATGATCGAGATGGTTATGTCTGTCCATCCAGACTTTTTCTTTCCGCCTTGAATCAGATCTTACAAGCTACTGAGGCTGGAGGGTTGAACAATAGATCCTCCACCCTCCAATCATCAAACATACCAAATTGCATCTCTCTAGCTTCAGTAGTATTTTCATTTTATTTAAGGTTAAAGTTAGCTATGATCGTGCGTCTGACAACGCCATAGGACAGGCCACCACCGGGCCGTGGTTAAAGTTTCATGGGCAGCGGCTCACTCAGTATTATACCGAGACCACCAAAAGATAGATGATCTATTTTCGGTGGCCTTTATACGCTGTAAAGAAAACTCGATTGTGCCGAAGAAATTTCGGCGCATTTTATACTTTTTTTAATTGTTCATCAGATCTCATCCGATGTCCGAGGCTTCTCTTTTGTCGTCTCATTTCCCAGCACCTGGATTTAATTGACTCCGGTTAAACCAGCCTTCATTGACTGTGTGATTAGATATTCATTTAGAAAAACTTCTTTATGTTTATCGTAAAGAAGCTTTTATATTAAACCTAGTGCTCTGTCAACATATCCGTCTGGCGTTTTCAATATCAGCTTTAGTGTTACAAGAAGTTAGTGGTCACTGTCGGCATCTCTATAAATATTAGTACTCCTCTGGGTTCTTTCGATTAATGTTTGTTTTGTTTCAGTAACTGCCATTTGGAGATGTTCAAGGCTGTTTATAAATGTCGTTTTGCTGGGAATGAGGAATTTCAGTGACTAGGATGTACCTAATAAATTCCACCGCGTTTTCGTTTGCAATCTCTTCATGGTCCTGCTTTCCGTCGTTGCTTTTACCAGCGCTTGCATTCATATCGCTAACAGCAATTCTATCTCATTTTGGTATTCTGTCTTTTTTAATACAAATTCAACTTGCATTTCTTCAGAGATTTCATTTATTTATGTATAGCGCACTTGAAAGACTCAGTACCTCTTTGATTTAGATCCAAATAGCATTAATCTACCGCTCACTCCTCCCTATGCAGTGTGTTAAATCCATAGCAATATGTGTTTCCTCTTATTCATTTGCTGTCATTTTCTTTCAACGTTAATCAAATGACATCCAGTCGAACAGCAACCTTCACGCGTTCCGTATTATTTCAAGAGCAGTATCTAGATTATCTCGGTGCATATCGGCGTAGATTTATTGTTAACATGAAGTACTTTATCAGCTTCAATTACTTAGCCTGCCATAGTCAGAGAAAGACCCTAAGTGCATGTGACCACTTTATCTGCTTATAAAACTTTCAAGTGCTATTATGAGAGTTTCTGGTAATAGCAATAGGGTACGAAAAGTACGGACAGCGGGTACGAGAATTTATCACACGAGATTTACGGCTGGTGTTTATAGTAGCTGCCGTCAGTTATGATGGCTCGGGGCGTCAGGGAAGGTATTTTTTTTTCTTTTATCTTGTAACTCTACAAGGAACAACCAAGATTTCATACAACAATCTTTGGTTCATGAAGTTAATGAATGCTATTGGTGATCCGGCCATGTAGGGAGTAGAATATAATTTTTTTTTTTATAATATACCACCTTCCTTGAGTTGTGCGAGGCAAAACACTGGCGTAGGGTGTGTAGGGTTGGTATCAGAAGGGTACATTGTGTGTGTGTGTGTGTGTGTGGTTTGTGTGCGCGCGCGTATTTGTACGCGTGTATGTACACATAGAGAGAGAGTGGGCGGGGAAGGTGTAGGCGTGGTAAGCTCTAAATTGTGAATAAATTGCCATTGGATAGAACACCAGTAATCACTTCAGTAGTGGAAACCGGATGGGTAACCTTAATAAAACTGTACTGTTTGATAAGGCTTCTATCCTTTATATCTTATCGTCTCCTGTGCGGTATATATACACTGATAACTTGACTCTTTTGTAGTGCTGTTGAGTTCGGAGGCCGACAGGGATCTTGTGTTTGATTATTTATTTCTTTATTTGAATGATTCAGGCAAGCGTAAAAGGTGGAAGTTTTTGTCATCATCGTCTATTTTGTGAAGTAAATTATAGTGACGCTGGTACTCTTTAAGGTTTCTCCTTTATTATTATTATTATTATTATTATTATTATTATTATTATTATTATTATTATTATTATTATTATTATTATTTCACGACATTTGAATGGTATAGTTAATTTTTGTCCGCATATACCTTTTCTATTAAGAACGGGGTTGCAAGTTTTTTTTTTTTCCTTTTCATTGTGTAACTAAAATGCGGGGTTGCTTCCCCGTAGAGTCAGGTAGATTTTAATTGTTATCATTATTATGATTATGCAACCCATTTTTATGATACCGTTGGTTTCGTTTGTACTTTTGTCATAT
>NC_061107.1:90676527-90704027 GCF_015104395.2 Macrobrachium nipponense
TGTTTTTTGAGTTTGACAGCTGCTGGAAAGTAAAACTTGATGTTCTAAAACTCTGGTATTTATTGAATTTAAAAGCTGCTGTTACCTAAACTTCATGTTTATTGTCTCGATGTGTTTTTCCGAAACTAAAACTTTAACTGAGCTGGAAAGTTACTTTCCGAAATCCTGACACTTGATCAACGTTTGTACTTATTTCATGAAACTTGTCTTGGAGTTTGAACGTTCGTCTTTGAACTCAATATTTTATCGAGCTTCAGTTACCCAGTATAGGAAGACGTAAGAAATCTGTTTCGTGAGTTTCATTGTTCCGATAACTTGTTTCATGGAAGCTTTGGGATTTTGTTCTCCAGGTCTCGGAAAGTGGTTGAGCCTGGAAGTAAATTTCAGTGATTAAGGTTATATTGACTAGATCATGCATCAGGTTTTATGAGATAGTTAATTTTTTGCAATATGAATACGCCTCTTGTGCAGGTAGGATGAAATGTCAAGAAACTTCCATTTTCAGTTAGTTTTAATGAAGAGAACATAATGAACCAAAAAAAAAAAAACTTCTTTCAGTTTTCTTCCGAAGATGGAAAAAGAACCCCACAAAATTACTGAGTATAACTTGTTTACTTGTAAGTATTTACATAGTATTTTACTTAAAACTCGAGTACATTCAGGCCCTATCTGTGGCCCCTTCTCAAGAGATGTGTAGTTGGTCAGACTGGGTCATTGCCCTGCAATACATAACTTATTTGAAGAGGTGAAGTTACCTAGGAGAATGATTAAGTAATTGGAATTACGTGTAAACAAAAAAAGCTGGTAGATTAAACTGTTTGGGAGTCCTTATTATAGAATTTGCCAAAAGGCAAAACACCCATCCAAGACGAAGGTAGTCAAAAGACATAAATTGGAAAAATCCTTGATTTATTGATGTAATATGAACAAGCTTTGCAATATTCGTTTTCAGTTCATTAATTTTGAATGATACTATTTGCTGAAGCATACGTTGTTAACAAGATGAACAGTGCCGTCACTTTTTACCACGTAATGACATCCACGTAATTCACCAGTAGAATAAAAATCTCGAGGAGTTCCAGGTGTTGTGAGCAGGTGTCTTCAGCCTTCTGAGCGGTGCGGCATATCCCGTTTCATGGTGTTAATCCTTACGTGTGTGTTGGGTAAGTTGCCAAGAATATGTGATCGCAGCTGGGGTCTTAAGTAATAGCTATTTTCGTGAGTCTTTGTTTCTGGCTAATAGGACGATGAGACAGAAATTACATGGTGTAATTTACTATCTTGAGAGTATTTCCTACGGCTTTTATTCACCTGTTGATTCTCTCTCTCTCTCTCTCGCTCATATGTGTGTGTGTGTATATATATATATATATATATATATATAGATATATATATATATATGTATATATATATATATATCTATATATATATATATATATATATATTTATATATATATATATATATATATATATATATATATATTTATTATTATATATATATATATATAATGTATGTATGTATATATCTATCTATATTATATAAAGGGCTTCTGTGAATTTCTGCCACTTATGTCTTTCTGCGCTTTATCTTCCCCAAATCTCCACTCACTTCCAGCCTCGCTTTTCATAGTTCTCATCTAAAGGGTTTCCAACTCTTTTCATGGCCGCTGGAATCCAGGGTTTTTGCAAAGGACATGTTGCTCGTCTGAGCAGGAATTTTAGGCAGCGTTGGGACTAAACGCTATTTGGATGTACGGCCACATCATGCCCATCCGTTGACACGGGATGGGACCAACCAACTCTATAGCTTCTCTGTAGTATAGCAGTAAATGTGTGAAGAAAACTGACACGCTTGTACCTTCTGTTGTTATCACTGTGAAGGTTGGTGTGTATGTGTGTATGTATGTATGTATATATATATATATATATATATATATATATTATATATATATAATTTAGTATGTATCTATGTATATATATGTATGTATAATTCATGCAGTTGCAGTAAAGTTCCACTATTTTTAATGATCTAGACTGAGCATGTATCAGGGAAGTTTATTCACAATTTGATTTAGAAGGACTTTCAAAACCTTTTAGAAATATTTATTTTTATGCCTTTTTGACAGTATTCAAAATTTTTAGTAATGGATATTCGTAGTGATTACGACGAAAAGCCTGTATAATGTTGGTCTTAAGTAAGGACATCATATTCTTTCTGTCGGGTTTTAGGTAAACCTATGCTTATTGTTGCCTTTATGAAGAGGAGCTGCCCTTCCTCCTGTTTCTATTCTCCTCTGACCTGTGTAAGAAAGAGGGCATTTCCCACCCCATTGACCCTTAGGGTTTAATAAAGTTGTTGGTGTCAGTGCCTTGATCCCGTCTAGTCACGAAGCGCAAACGTTGAATGCGCCCCAACCAACACCAACGATGACTATACTATCTATAGTAAAATGATAGTGAGGTTCCCCTTTGAATTGGACATTCCCGACATTACTCAGCTCGAGGTGCCTTTCTGTCCAGCGACTGTTACTTGGCGATATGTGAACAGGATGGCCAGCCGAGTCACCCGCGCTCCCCATTCTGTCTCCCAGGACAGGAGGGAGGGACACTTGACGTCACGTGCTGCCGTCTGGCAATTGGGTGAATGACAGAGGGTTATTCAGGACTCGTGAGGGCAGGTCCTTAAATGACGCATCCTAGAGCGTCAGCCAGCAGGAGGGGAGGAGGAAAGAGGGGGGGGGGGGGGTTTGTTACATGGGAAAGGACTTACGCAGGTTGGAGGAGGTGGTGTCCTCGGGGGGGAAAGTCATGGCCTTGGCTTGGTGTTTTGGTAAGGGAGGGAGGGAGGGAGGGAGGTGTTACTATGAGTAATATTAGGTGAAATAAGAGAGAAGAAGGAGGTCTAGGAAGATCTGGGTGAGTCACCTTTGTTATTTCCTTTTTTTTATTATTTTTTGGTCTTGTGGGGGGAATCAACTATACGTTAGATACGGATAGGAGGGAGGGGCGATGCGCGTTTGTTTTCATATATTCGGGGGAATTGCTGTTTATTGCCCTTAAGATGAGTGCGCTGTTGCATCTCTGCATTTCTTTCTGGCACATGTGTTGAACCAACGCAATATCCCTTTATTACGGAGGGAATTGTAGACGGGTGTTACTCTTGGTGAACATTTTGTATCTGTCCCCGTTGTGTTGTCAATGTTTGGGTGTTTTCAAGGTAGTTTCAAGTCCTTCATTTTGTATTATGAGATCATAAACATTAATGAGAGTATTAAAATTTGTCGGGAATTTATGATCGGTTATCCTTCAAGGGAACGTTCAGGATTATCCCTTCGTCGCTGCGACGCCAGTGTATTGCGAAAGTCAGTAATTTTTTTTTTCATATACCGAGGAAGATTCATCGATTATAGAAAAGTAATAGAAAATAATTGTATGCGGCACCTCAGTGAAATTTCGGGAACGTAAGAAGAATCACACAATTTAAGTGACATACGTGAAGGGGAGACTTTATTGGAAAAATGACATTTGTGATTACTACCATTGAGTCACAACACTGACAGTGGAAGATTGTGTGTAAGATTTTTGGCAACATCCACATAATCAATATCCCCTTAGTTTTGGAATACTGTAACGCGCGCGCGCACACACATACACACACTTACATATTAACACATATATATATTATATACAGTTTCACTTTGTACTTAATTTATTTCAAAACACCATTGCCTAGGTAAACTTATGAGTTACTTTTACAATTAAACATGAACAATGTATTGACGTCATTTGTATTCCTTCGGTTTTTTTTTTCTCTCATGTGGAAACTCTTAAGAAGAAAATATGTGTATATATTTTATGTTTTATTTTCCAGACATGTAGTTTGACGCAGCCGTAGCTAAACTTCATGTGAAAACTTAGCTTTATAAATATTTTAATATTTTTCAAAACCAGTAAATTTCCTTTATTGTAATTATGCCTTTGTAAATAACATGCTCTGTGTATTGAACAATGTTTCTGAAGTGAAGAAAACTTTTTTTTTTTTTTTTTTTTTATGAACTCGTAACTTGAAATTTCTGAATCTTTGAAAAGTGTGAGACAAAAGTACATTTACAAAATAACAGAAAGATTTGATGTCACATGTCGGTGGAGGTACACCTGGCTTACAAATTATTTGATTTTTTCCTGTTGTACTTTCCAGTGAAACTTGTATCCGTGTGTGTCTGATGTTGATGTATGAATGTGATTAAGTTTTATTTGCCTTTTTCCTATTTTCTAAGGATGTGACGAAAGCTGGGTCGGGTGGGACTTGGTAGACTTGTGGACGTTGCATTATTTTCTGGATTAAGAAATCATGATTGAGAGAATGATGTTTGTGGTGTTTATGTGTGGATAAGTACGTGTGGTCTCTAGCCTTTGGTCTCTAGCTTGGACTTCTCTCTCCTTGCCCACAGCTTCAACAAAGTCTGCTGTATCACCAATTTCAACAGGAGCATCAGAGACTCCTGGAACAACAACAAAACGAGCTCCAAACGCACCTCAAGGTCAGTTGCTTTTCGTGACACCAAACAACCACCATAGTGCCCCCTCTAAGAGATCAAAAGATAATCAGAACAAACAAAACCGAGAGAGACAAGAGAAAGAAAATGGAATCACAAACCAGACAGAAAACGGGAGTGTGGGATATCTGATAATACTTCGAGACATCCTGATCGCTTTTATTTTTCTCTCTGTTGTTCTATTATAACTTTTCTTGTTTTCTCTATCGCTGGGTAATGTTTGTTGTAGCATGTATACCGTATATTAGACTTCTAACCATCGTTTGACCCCAGTTTTAGTCCTGAATTGCCTCTTGTTTTGCTCCACAGTTCATCTTCCCTAGCCGTCCCAAATCAGTCCTACAGTTTTCTTTATTTGGTTTTTTCAAGAGATGCACAAGGTAATGTTAGTATGTATGATTGAGGATCAGTGGTATTTCGAGAAATTCGACCTTTGCTTTAGCGGAGTCATAGGGAAATTGAAATACACACTAAAGGATTTCTTTATCACTTGTAGGGTTATCTTTTATTTATATTTTCAATGCTAAAAAGATTAGCAATACTTTGTAGTGGCCATTTATTACCCCTCCTCAAGGAAGAAAGATCTCCCAAATTCAACGTGTGATTCATAACAGATGTTTTGAATTTGCACGGGACCATGGTCAGTCCAGTTTTTTTTTTTTTTTTTTTTTTTTTTTCTTTTTTTTTTTGTTGCATCATCCTTCCAGAGGCACTCACTGCCCGAGCCCTTCGAAAAGAGCACGAAGGAAACTGTAGCTTTTTCATCTCCAATCCCTCCCTCCCTCCCTCCCTCCCTTCCCTTGAAAGAAATGCCGGTTGAGCTTTTACAAGTAGCCAGGAGGGTTAAATGTGAGAATGATTTAGAGAATGTGGTTCTTTGCACTGGTACGTGGGCAAGCGTCATCCTAGTACTGTACTGCCTAGGCCTATTCGTATGCTGGAAATTGGATGCTTTACTTGTCCCTGTTTCTGATTATTAAAAGTGACTTTGAGATGGCTAATGAACCTAAGTAGTGCAGGAATGTAGTTCTAATCAATTAGATTGGTGTTCGAGTGTTTGTGATATACTAATGACCTTTTACTTTTGTAAATTGTTGATAACAAGGGGTTGTTGAGCTTGTTAACCCGTTCATTACTGAAGCGAGCTAATTAGCGTGTGTTATTGATACCGTCTGGATGCAGTTTATCACTTATAAGTATTTGGCAACTGCTGCATTGTGCTTCTATGTGGGTTTTGCAATTTGAATGGACCGGGCGAAGAATTCCCCAAATGCTTCGCTGTATTGGACTGTGATTGCTTGTAATGTTGGTCATTTGATGCAAACATAAATGTGGGTATGGGATATATATATATATATATATATATATATATATATATATATATATATATATATATATATTAAATATAAATATATATATATATATATATATATATATATATATATATATTTATATATATGTATATTCTACGAATGTATGTATGTACGTATTCTGACGCAATATATGTACAGAATGTAAGATAGATTGTGTATGCATGTGTGTTTCTTGCACTCACCTTATACATTTCGACGTAGTAATTGCAAAAGGAAAGAAAAAAGATGAAGGTTTGAATTTTGTATTAAAGTTTTGCTGCTTTTGCACCTCTGATTAGTTCTGTTTATTTGGTTTAATTGTTCTAATTTTGTTTATTCATTGCTGCTTGCAAGTCTGCTTCATTTTTGTCCGGTACCTTTGTGTTTTCTGTTTGTTTTTGTTGTATTTTTTTTATGAAGATAATTGCAGATGTGATGATGGTTGTTCTGAAAACATTGGAATATTGACGAGACACTCTCGCAAAGTAGTCTTAGTTACTCTTAATTTTGTTTTACTATTTGTTTTGTCGTTATTAATGATTTTATTATATTTATGGTTTTTATTGTTTTTTTTTATTTCATAAGTATGTTGTTCATAAATTAATGGCGTTATTTGTTTTTCATTCCGTATACGGCTGTTGAATTAAAAGCAGATAAATGAGCGCAGGAAAGTAGGTAAAGTGGTGTGGCAAAAACGGATGATTTAAGCATAATTTCATGCCGGAAGTGGTGAGTTCAGCCATCACTGTTCGCCCTTAAGTAAGTAAGTACATACTTCAAAACTATCAACTTCGTGTGATGTCAGAATTTAAGTCATAGTTCTTCATTTTTTGAGCCGCATTCTCTCATTTTTATGTGCATACTTTTTTATCTTCTTCTTATGCGCTTTTGATCGGAAAGCGCGGTTTGTTGCTTCCATGTTATAGTGGATATTTATTTTGTGTTTATTATGATTATTTGGAAAGCGAAAATGAATGATATCAAGTGCACATCTGCATTTGTATCCTTTTTTTTATGTTTTGGATGATGAACCGAAATCTTAGGTTTTGTTGCCCCTTCGATAAGGAAAAAGTATTTTGCTTATATTTAAAAACTGAAATCTTAGGTTTTGTTGCCCCTTCGATAAGGAAAAGGTATTTTGCTTACATTTAAAAGTTAGTGGAATGAGTTTAGATCAAGTTAGGTCAGATTTTTTCTGGGGGGGGGGGGGGGGGGGGGGGGGGGGGGGGGGGGGGGGGGGGGGGGTTAGCACGTCATTCTCAGTTTTTTTCTTCTTTTTTTTCTCCATCGTAATCAACAGTGAAGAGGTTCTCTGTGCAAGTGCTTTTGAAAATGAGTGGTTTTTCTGTTAAGTTTTAGATGCAGACCGTGGAGTAAGTGTTTTTTTTTCTTTTTAATGTATATTTTGGTCTGACATACATTATTCGGCACTTGCTACTTGATCACGCTTCCATTATTTTACTAGCTTGTGTTTATTTGTCACGTGGTTCTTCGTTGTTCTTATAAGTACCGCGCATCCAGCAAGGAGAGTCCACCGGCACTTCTTGGCAACTACTAAACAAGCACATCAAAATGCCCCATGAACACACTACTACATTATGCACATATATTGATATCAGTTCAGTTTGCGGCGTCTTTTTCGAGAGTTTGCTTATTTTTTTTTTTATACCAAACTCTTTCATATTTACAAATTTGCAAAATTTTCACTCAGATGTCCCCTTCGAATGAATCTCGCTCTTTTGCTGATTGATGAAAAATGTTTCATATTGTATAAGTGCTGAGGCTATTAAATAGAAAAGGCAACTTCATGTTCCCGTTCAAGCCCAGTTCTGAAGGAAGAAAGGGAAGGTAGGGAAAGGGTTGGGGCTTAAGGAACGGTAAGCCTGCCTCAAAAAACAGAAGCACGAATAGAATTCCAAAAACTCACAGGTTATAGTTTATCGTCATAAAATAATCTTGTCGGTTTTTATATAATGATGCTCTTTCATGTGTGTGTCATTGCCAAAACGTTCAGTTGAACTGATCGCTATGTAAGCTTAAACAAGCTGAAATCAACTGATGTTAAAGAGGTGGATTTTACTCTCCAGATACATTTGGGTGCCATTTTGAAGGAGGGTTTTGAGCGTTCCGGTAGAGTAGTTAGTGAGTAGTTTGCGTATGTTGTTTAGAAAGCATTTGCTGCTTTGTTCAAGATGAACCAAATGTAAGCTTCTGCTTGGAAGGCATTCCAGAATGGTTGTCGTATACCTTTACACTTGTAAGTTGAAAGCGATCTAAATGAAATTCTTATGCTCAAGAAATATTTTTATGGTGTAAAGAACATGAATTGAGGAATTACTGGCCTGGTAATAAAATAGTGGCCTTGGAAGGCCTTTCTTCCTTAGAAAGTTCTAGATGTATCCTCTGACGTTCGTGGGTAAGACCAGGGTAGAATGACCACGTGCCCCCGGTCATTGTATTTGGACTGGAAATCGTACCCATGGCGACGTGAATCTTGTGGGTTCTCCGATTTCTCTTCCGACTCTGACGGTAAGGAAAAAAAAAGTTAACGAAAATTTATGTAAGAAGGGGTTGATTTAAAACTGTATGTTACTGTCCTTCAGGATTGGAATCAAAATGTTCATTGTAATGGTGAATAGAAAGAAAATGATATATATACACATATATGTATATATATTTATCAATCAGTATATGTAGCTGCCTATCTTATCCACATACACACACACACACACACACACACACACACACACCACATATATATATATATATATATATATATATATATATATTTATTTATTATATATTATATAATATATGCATATGTATATATATATATATATATATATATATATATATGATAAATGTACAAATCCATGTGCCTTTTTGGCGTTGAAAAGCAGAGCCGTCTGATCTCATTAAGTTTCTAGGGGTTGAGTTTGCTAGCCCTTTACGTCTCTCCTATTCCATTGACTTATATTGCAAGTGCGAGTCTAATGCTCCATAGACATCTATGTAAGTCAGTCTTGTTTGCATGAAGGCTGAATTCAACACTGTTGTTCAACACGAGGTTTTTATATGCACATGTAACTTGGGGAAGATCGGTATTCACGGAAACGGAAGTAGACAAAAAATGGCTGTATACCACTTTGCCCTTTGTGCACGGTGCTTTACCTGCACCTTTGTATGTATTTTCCCCTGTGAGTGTAAGCATTTTTCTTTCTTCGTCTGGTGTTCCCAAAGTCTCGAATACTTTTTATTCATGCTGTTACGTGTTTTCGTTACGTAACCTCACAGTTCCTAACCTGCACGCTTTCTCTCACAACGAATGTCAAGCCCCTACGCTCAAGTATGCTTTCTCAGTGGATTGTCTCCATGCTCAACTGATGCCTCTCTACTTTCGCTTGCGTCATATATACAGTACCTCCGCATCTATGCTTTCCATCATCCTTCCATACTTTCTCTTGGTGCCTGCTGCTTTCCCTGACGCCTCGTAACTTTCGCTCGTGTAAACATCTTGCCATCCTTTATCTCGACTTGCTTTCACTTCATACGCTTTGCTTTTCCATACTTTTTCTGGATGTGTGGATGCTCTTATGCGCCAGGATTACGTGTTATCCCTTGAAGCGTGCCTCCTGGTGTACACCTGCGATGAATTCTTCTTGGCTCACAAGCTCTCCCTACTGTGTGCAATTGCAGTTTGCTCTGATGTCACTTCAAGTTGCGGATACCTTTAGGTAGACAATGGGTATGTTTCAGAAGGAGTCAAAGACATAACTTCAAAAAAGAAAAAATATATATCTAGTAATTCTCTCTCTCTCTCTCTCTCTCTCTCTCTCTCTCTCTCTCTCTCTTTCTGAGACACTCCTCGCGGTAGAAGCTGCCGCTTCCGGGCTGCCGTGTACTTTACAGGTCTTTATTTATTAATGTTTTCGATTGTGTTGTTTGTGATTTCATCGTCCCATTATTATTCGGATTTTAAAAATCCATTCCTTAAAGATTAGCCATGGTATAATAGAGAGAGAGAGAGAGAGAGAGAGAGAGAGAGAGAGATTCCAGAACGGTCATGCTTGTCATGACCCTCTCCTACTTTTTCTCCTTCCCTTCCCTTCTCCTCTTTCTGGTAGTTTATCGTTCATCATCTAATACTTTATCTATGTTGTTGATCTTTCGGACCTTGTTCAGTCCTTTCTGTATTCTGCATTGTTTCTGCTTTAAACCATTGTCATTGTTAATATATATATATATATATATATATATATATATATATATATATATATATATATTATATATACATATACATACATACAGAGAGAGAGAGAGAGAGAGAGAGAGAGAGAGATTGAGAGAGAGAGAGAGAGAGAGAGAGATCTATCACCCGAATTCCCCAGCATTATGAACCTCGAAAAAATTAAAAGATCAGTTTGACACACACACACACACACACACACATTTACATATGTATACATGCGTGTGTAAGTAATTACATATAGGCACAGTGTTAGATAATCATCAGATATTCTCGCGAAAAAGAATTGTTATTAACATCGTCCACCCCCGTCATTGTTACTGTATTTCATAACGGTCGTAAATCCGCGTTCACCTTTGCTTATCTAATCACTCGAATAGTTTTATTTGCCACAGCCTGCTGCAGCCCTCTCTCTCTCTTTTTTTCTAGCATTTCCCCATTTCCCCTTTCCCCTCCTCTCTCCCCCCCCCCCCTTCCATTATTTCAGTGCGGTCCATCATGATAGACTCCGTGGGAGGCAATCACCATGGTAACCATACTTCCTCTTGTCTCGAACCATTTGCATCTGCTCTCTCTCTCTCTCTCTCTCTCTCTCTCTCTCTCTCTCTCTCTCTCTCTCTCTCTCTCTCTCTCTGCGCGCGCGCATGTGTGTCCTTTAATCGTGCTGAAATTCATACTAGACAACAACTTTTTTGCCAAAATTCTGATTAACTAAATTTCTTCCTCAACTTCTCTTCCTTCTACCTTTTTCTTCCCTGCTTCCTCCTTTCCCTTCTGATCTCCTTTATGGCCATTTTTATCTCATCTTGGAACTTCTTTTCTCCTGATTTTTTTTCGGGTTATCTAGTATTCGCTAGCATCATCTGATCTCTCTCTCTCTCTCTCTCTCTCTCTCTCTCTCTCTCTCTCTCTCTCTGTAGTACAACCTACTATTGATTTCATCTTTTTTTTCGTACATCTTAAAAAATTAATCTCTACTTCAGGTCTCTCTCTCTCTCTCTCTCTCTCTCTCTCTCTCTCTCTCTCTCTCTCTCTCATTTCACACGGGCTCCTTTCCTTGAAGGCCTCCTCTCTTTCCATTCCTTATCCTTGTAATCTATTTTCTCCTCTTCATTTTTTCCTGATCATCGTGTGAGCATCGTATCCCGATCGGCGCTTTTAGTCTTTATCGGTAAGAGGTGTGTCGACTGTCATTTGTTGTTTGTGTATACGCGCATGATTATTTGCCCGAAGATGTACATAAGTTCATGTTTTCATGAAAGGGTCCTAAATAATTTTATATACGTAAGTGGGCGTATATATGCGTAAAACGTTTGTCTCAGTTTATGATTCTGTGAAAAAATGAGGTAGATTTTTGTCCGATCTTTTTCTCTTAATTTATTATAGATTACTACTATAATAAATTATTATAGAGTACATCTTTTTACATCCTATTCCATGTTTCATGAACCCCGTGTGCTCAGATATGACAATAGTACCGAGTTTATATATATATATATATATTATATATATATATATATATATATATATATATATATATATATATATATATATATATGTATATATATATATAATATATATTGTATATGATGTATATATATTATATATTGTATATGATATATATAAATGTCTATATATGTTAATATATTATATATATATATATAGAATATATTATATAGTTACTATATATAAATGTATGTATATTTGTTTGTCATGTTTGTTTTGATTAATACGAAATATTCCTTTTGTGACCTTGAACTTATCTTATCATTAGGGGATATATGATTTGGTGTATATTACATTTATAGTGTAGTGGGAATGTAAGTGTGTGGAAAACGCGTAAATCAGTGGGTCACTCTTCGTATTGGATACACAACGAAAGCAATAGATTTTTCCATTTTTTTCTCTGAAAAAGTAATGCTTACTTTCAACCCCTGTTTTGTGTGATCCAAGCGTTTGTTGTCAAGTATTGCATTGGGTGTGCGTGTGTGTGTTCTCTTTATTTTAGTGTTGCACTGAATTGAAAGCTTATTATATGTGAGCAAATTTGCAGCATTTGCATCCTCTTTAGTGGTTTTCACTAAGACAAGCGCTTTTTTAGCCGATGTGCGGAGCTTAGCAAATTGTTTCCATCAAGTTTTTAAAGTGGTTTGCTTTCTACTCTTTTCGGTTTTACTTTAATCCTGCATTTTTTCATTGTTGTTTGTGTTCCGATTTTGTCTGCGTCTCTCTCTCTCTCTCTCTCTCTCTCTCTCTCTCTCTCTCTCTCTCTCTCTCTCTCTCTCTATCCGCGCCTGGCGCTTTCATTTCCGCTATTCTGTTTTCGATTCATTTTATCTGTTTCGATTCATTTCTTCTGTTTTCGATTCATTCTTCTGCTCTTTGCAGGCAGGCTGCGAGTGTGGGAAATCATCGTCGCTTTCTCTGTGGATAGATGAAGTGATTCGTTTTTCATTTGGCACTTTCATGCATTTTAGAACTTTTTTTTTATTTATTCTCTAGTACATCGCGTACCACTATCTTAACGGAAAAGGGGAGAAACGTTTTTTGTTACTAGATTTTGATCAGCAGGTGTTACGCAATAAAAATGTGTTATAGAACGTTCAGTTCTCGATAAATAAAGCATTATGCGGTTAAAAAATGAATTGTGAATTTGCCCCCACTTTATTTTATATTGTTATCCCTCTTCTCATGCTCCGCCGCCAAACTAGATCTGATCTGTCCCATCCAAAAGTCAATAGACTCGCTTCTTAGGTAAAGTCATTCGAGAAGTGTAAACGCCATTAATGTCTTTAGTCGCTTCGGAATGGTATTTACAATTTTCATTCTGCAAAAGAAAACTATTGTGCCGGCTTTGTTTGTCCATCCGGACTTTTTACTGTCCGCCCTCAGATCTTAAAAACTACTGAGGCTAGAGGGCTGCAAATTGATATGTTGATCATCCACCCTCCAGTCATCAAACATACCAAATTGCAACCCTCTAGCCTCAGTAGTTTGTATTCTATTTAAGGTTAAAGTTCACAATCGTGCTTCTGGTAACGATATAAGATAGGCCACCACCGGACAGTGGTTAAGGTTTCGTGGATCGCGGCTAATGCAGCATTGTACTGAGACCACCGAAAGGTAGATCTATTTTCGGTGGCCTTGCTTATAAGCTATAGCGGCTGTACAGAAAATCGATTGCGCCGAAGAAACTTCGGTGCATTTTTTACTTTTTCCTTTATGTAAGTTCTTCTGAATCATTCAACCTATTTAAATATTCCTTTTATTTGATATCTTAAAGGGTGGCTCGGCAATATTAAAGTTGTAAAGGGATGAAAAAATTTTCGTTCTTTTTTGTTCCCTTCATCCCGATATTTATTACGACTCAGTATCATCTCTAGCATAACTTTTTCAATTTGCTGCGCGCAAGAGATGCCAGTTGACCCACGGGCCTCTTGGCGGTTCCCTTGCTCTTGCCTCTCCCCGAAACATATGACGAGCGGAGTCTCACTGTTTACTCTTACAGATAGTCGTTTTTCTCTCCCTTTGTTCCCTTCAGAACTAGGCTTCCTGTGTCTGTAATGTGACCAGACTTACATTATAGATAAAAGGGAAATTTAGCTCACTAAAGGTGGACTAGGTTTCAAGGGGAGTGCAGGTGTAACCGAGGTGAAGAGCAGATAAACTTGTTTAACGGTTGCTTAGCTGGAAAAGAAAACCTTTCTGATCGCGAAGTTCATATGTTTTTCATATTGTGCTGTCTGTCTGAAAATGCCAAAACGACCTGTTTTAAACTTGATATCGGCTACAGTAATACTGCATGGAAGGCTATTCTACGTTTTTCGGTAAATGGGAAGAAATACCTCAGGTCTTGAGCTCTGTAACAACATTACACCCCAGCAGAGTGGCTCTCTGCAAGGCAAGTAATGCGCACTAGTTTTTGGTTTGCAGACGCTAATGAAAAGCCTCCGTTGAAATAGCCGGACACCCTCCAGCAATGGTCTAGATAGTAATCTCCATTATTGGGAAGAATGGAAAGGCACAATCAGTCTCTCTTGTCAGAAGATCCCAGGAGGCTCCTGACATCCAGACATGAGAACAGTAGTTAAGCAATGGTAGAACCAAATATTAGAGGCATGGTACAATATATTATTGGCTTTGTAGATACCAGGAGCAATGCTGATTATACAAATATTCAGACATCATTAGATTTTTAAATATTTCTACTGTTGTGATAGAGCTGCTTTAAAGTCAAGTATATCGTCAAACACGTTGGAGTCAAGTCTTAAGCTTACAGTATTACTTGTACGAAGCGAATCGTAGTTTGGAAACTTAGTGTGAGCTTGTTTATAAAAATTACCTCTAATTTTAACTAAGTTCAGCCTCATAACCCAAAGATTACACAGCTTATTGGCCAATTCCAAATCTCTTTTTAGTCTAGTGTCGACTCATTCCGTTCAAATTACAACAGTTATATTCAAGATTCCAATGCATAACTACGTCCTGGTTAACATTTGAACGAGGCTGGACCCTTCCGTTTTCAAGAATTTCGTAGATGTAGTCGTTATGATTTTAGGAAGGGGGTAGGGGCGGCGGGTCACAAGTACTTAATATTTTCCTATGGGCAAATTTGATGTCTACGTTGGAGTTTCTAGATTTAAGTTGTCGATATCAAGGCTTCAACACCGGCTTTTCAGCAACATGAGAGAGCATTGAGTGGGTTTTAATGCCAGTCTTACTAATGGAAAGTATGTTAATATGAAAATAAGACAGAACGTAGAGAGTGTCAAAGGTTTATACAGAAACAATTAATTTTACTAACACTGGTGACGTTTGATGCGTCTGAATAAGGAATTTGAAAATAATTCTCAATGGTAATGTAGTTAATATCAGCATGTAGAAAGGACAGTCAGAGTATGCACATATCAGCCGATATGATCAACATATACATTTTCTTTCACGAATGGAAAAACAAAGATCATAGGCATCAAGTACTTTTGCCACTTACATTCTGTCACAGATGCCAGAAGTTGCCATTTTCTTTCAAAGCACAATGCAAATAACGATAATTGAAGCAATAAAAGAAATCCTGGACTGCCCAACTGACCAGCAGACTGATAAACCAGACCAAACAAGCCTCCTTAACGGAAGAATTGATAATGGTAGTGGCACTTATTTTGCGAAAGACCTTAAAGACGCTCTCTTTTACTTATATTGACAGATGTACCGGACCCTCCAGTTGGTGTTTCTTTCCCAAATGTCATATAGGAGAAAGAGATGAAAATTCATGTTTAAAGGTGTATAGAAATTAATCGACGGTGTCTTTTTGCCTTTTTCAAGCAGCAGTATTTGGAGCAGCAGTCCCAGAGGGCCGAGGAAGAGCGAGCAGAAAAGCAGCGTAAAGAACAGGAGCGCCTAGAGGCCCTCGTCAAAGGAAAAGACAAACATGCGCAGTCGGCTGTTGCGTCCTCCGAGGTCAAGCAGAGACTTCAGGTAAGTTGAAGTGGATTATGAACTTGAACCTTTGCTACAGTTTATTTAGGTGAAAACCTTAAGGAGGTAGGATCCTTCTGAAGGATATTCATGGAGTGACACACTAGGGATTGACCTATCGGGAAGATGTTAGGATGGAGATTGTCAGAGAAATTTTTTGGAAGTCATATTTTCAATATTCTTTTGGGAAGGACCCTTTTGGAAGGCAGATTTAGGATGAGTAGTAGGAAAGGGTCGGTCTTGGGCCCTTTTTTGGTAGGCTTCTTCTGAGGCTTCGGAAGGTTAACAGGTTCCTTCTGAGAGTAATGATAAAGTTCAGAAAAAAATAATTTTGGGAGACGTTCAAGAAATGAAATCATACTAATGAGTTAAATTTTTTTTACCTTTTTTTTTTTTAAATCGTAAACTGGAACAGTTTGGAACGTCACACGAAAAGGAACATTTGTGGACAGCCTCATTAAGTGAAGCTTTTGCTTTTGAAGGACATTTTAAAGAATACCAATCGTATTTTTCAGTGGCCGTTTGATATTTAGGAAGCAGTTTTGTAGGACCTATGGAACGCTCATTGAGGCTATGTGGTGAAATTTCTGGAAAGTATTTTCCAGGGCAATATACTCGAGAGAAATAGAAGCAGAAGACAGTAAGATGATGCATCTTAGGAGTAGGGAGACGAGAAATGATGTCAAATAATGTTTGGTGAAGCCGTTATCTTATGGTTGAACTAGCGGCGGTTACCAAGGAGGATCCTGTAAGAGAGGAGAGATTGATGATTCTTCGAGGTTGATGGCAGTCCACTGCTCTTGTACTGTAAATGAATTGTTTTATTTATGAGATTTTCACAATTGATGCGATCATTTATTTATGAAAATGGGGGTTCACATTGATTTAGTAAATTACATTTAATCGTGGATAAACGTGATAGAAATCAAGTTCGCTTCTCGTAGTTAATATTTAATGTTAATACAGATAGGTCCCAAATCAACAATAATGTTAATACCCGAGTTTTCAAATAAAGTCAAGCCTTTATTTCGCCGACTTTATTAAAGTATCATGTCTGACGAACTTGCTGCTAATAGTTTCCTGGCTTTTCTTGTTATAATTGTAATTAATTTTTAATTTAAGTGACACCGACTAGGCAGCGGTTGAAGCAACAGTTGCCAAAAAATCTCTGACACTGACTTTAATAATCAGCTAATTACAGTATCAGCTGCCATAGGTACAGTATTCACTGTGACGAGAACTGCCCGAACAAAAAATAACTCTCTATTTCGGAACATGACCTGGATCCTCAGCGATATGAATAGACAGAAAGAAAAGGGCTAGCTAGGTCAGGGTCGTCAGGAAGTGCGCGAAGGTAAATTCTAACATTAGAGGGTGGAAACTAAAATGATCTAATTTAGCGAACAGAGGAGTTCATCAGGACGAAAGATAAATGACGCCGGCAACGTCAGTAATTTGATGAGCCTAAAATAGCTTTATTGTATCTTCAGGAGGTACTTCTGCAGAAGAAGCAGCAGAGAGAAGCCGCGGCAGGAGTTGGAGGCTCCTCCAATTTGCGAAATTGGTAAGTAGTGGTTTTTGATTGTCAGTTATTTTAATTCTCTCTCTCTCTCTCTCTCTCTCTCTCTCTCTCTCTCTCTCTCTCTCTGTTGTTGTTGAGCTTTTGTTATTCGGTAAAAATGTGTGTTTTATTTTAATGTACGAATTCTCTCTCTCTCTCTCTCTCTCTCTCTCTCTCTCTCTCTCTCTCTCTCTCTGTTCTGAGCTTTTGTTTTTTTTGCTTTTTTCTCTCTCTCTTTTCAAACTCTCTATCTTTTTTTCTCTCTCTCTCTCTCTCTCTCTCTCTCTCTCTCTCTCTCTCTCTCTCTCGTGACAAAAGATGCAGTTCCTTCATAGAGAAACAGTTTGGTTACTGAGAATCAGTGGAGAGTTAAATTTAAGAAGGCAATTCAGATTTTTTTTCTAATCAGCAAAAGTATGAAGTTTTATTGTACTGATCATATATGTCTATCAATTATATTAATAGTTGGAATAAAGGTACAGAGTTTGTTCATGCTTGTAGAGGTCTTTCAGTAGGTCACACTTTATCTTCATAGATATTCTAGTTGCTCAGTAGGTGAGGTCATGGTAGACTGATGGTAAAAAAACAATGTATTTTTATGCACTGAACAAAATCAAAGCAGCTGACCCGAGATGACCTGACGTAACCTTTAACTTCCACATTTGTTTGTTATAATAGGAATGTTTTTCGAACCTATTCTTTTTCCAAAGAAATTTATATGTAGCTGAATTAGTTCTTTTACAAGCCCTAGATACCAACCCCCTCCTTAAAAGAAGAAAATGAAAGAACTCTGGTTAAGGGTGAAAGGTTATGTAAGAATTGGGGAAAACAGAAGCAGGAATAGATTTCTTACCGATGGCAGTTGAAGGAGCAAAACACCGGTTTAACCGTGGAGTCCGAGTATATACGTGACATCTGGAGTTCATTTTTTTTAATTCCAAAAGGCATAACTTGCAGATGATAGTCGTATGCAAAGCATCGTGCTAAGTGAACTCGCAGTCCCACAGTGCTGATTGAAACTAAGATATTTTTAATTATAACTTGGCAGGTAATTATTGTCGTCTCACTTTCTTGAGAGGGCCAAGTGACATATCCAAATTGGGAACTGGACCAGACATGTCCCGCTGAAAACGGGGGAGGGGGGGGGGGGGGGGGGGGGGGGGGGGGGCTAACGAGATTAATTAAGGGAAAAGCAGAGTAGTGGTCAAAAACCCTTTTTTCTCCGAAGAGGATATGGCTAAGAAGCAAGATATGAACGGAATGGTGACTGCAATCCTACTACTAATGGTGTTAGCATTAGTATTGGTAGTTATAATAAATTTTCCAACACAAGATAACTGATTTGCGTTTTTTTTTTTAAACCTCTTCATTTCGTAGTTTCGCCTAATAAATAACTTTTATCTTTTGTGAATTTAGTAAAAGGTATTTTTTCTTGGGTGATGTAGGAGCATGTTGAAGTAATATTGGAGCAAAAATTGAGAGTTAACTATCGATGGCATAGTGGCAATATCATATCGCGACTCCGTACCCCTGGATCCCTGCCTGCCCTGCTTTCTCTCTCTCTCTCTCTCTCTCTCTCTCTCTCTCTCTCTCTCTCTAGCGTTGCCATAGTAACATCCCCCAGCTCCGTAAACACGCTTCCAGCCTATTTATAGCAGCTGCCAACGCAGATACAACTTACCGGCCAGATGATGAAAATGTGGGAAGCTGTAGATGGAGGAAAACAGGAGGGGGGGGAAGGGAGAGGGGAGATGTTTTGGTTAATAAAGAAGGTTGAAGAGTTTATGAAGTTAAAATTGGGCGTTGCTGAGAGGATCATAGAAAATATCTGAAGGAGTTGATAAGGATCAACAATCTCACTCTTTCTCATACTTGAGAGATAAGAGGTGAACTTCTCTCTCTCTCTCTCTCTCTCTCTCTCTCTCTCTCTCTCTCTTGCTCGTCATTAATTTTGTGATCATGTGGTGTTAACTTTAGCAAGTTCTAGTGCAAGAGAAAGAGAGAGTGAGAGAGAGATAGAGAGAGGTAATCGTATAAAGAATTTCGTCAGCCACTTTTTTAAAGAATTCGTCTAGTTATCTCAAGCTCTCGTAGTGAGAAAATCTAAGTTATTTTCAAATCATGAGGCATGTTGAAAAATACCCAATAAGAACAGGCTTATAAAAGAAAATGACTACAACTAGCTAAAAGAGAAGCATGTCGACGATGAAGCCAACAATTGCCGGTGCGTATCGGAGCCCGAAGGATTGTCCATTTAAACTTCCAGATTTGATCAAACCTGTGACAATATTTCTAATGCTTTCATCTGAAAAATTTTAGGTTCATCGGTAACGTCATTTGTAAGGAGTGCCTTATATTTTATGGAGGTTTATAATTACAACGAGTTACAAGGATTATGATGTCCCAAAGACTTATCAGTCCATCCGAGGAGACATTGTGTGCTCAATTATTTCTTGGAGTAGGTTTTACTGTTCATTCACAGTGTCCTAGTGATTTTGTCTAGCTTTCTTTTGAACTCTTCCACACTGTTGTTGTTTACAACTTCTGGTGGCAATTTATTCCATGTGTCACATCTCTTGTATGTAAAGAAGTTCCCACAATGGGATGTGTTGTATCTTTTCCGTTCTAGTTTCCGTCCATTATTTTTTGTTTTGTTTTTGTTTAACGTAAATAGGTTACTGTCTACATTTTGAATGTTACTATTGGTTGTCCTCGCAATCGTCGTGTTTCTAAGCCATACTTGTTCAGGCTCTCTAGTCGTCTTTGGTAACCTATTTGCCTGATGGATGGAATTAACTTTGTGGTTCTTGCTTGTTATCTATTTATGTCCTTTCTTAGTGTTGGTTATTCGCGCGCCTGTTGTGTGTGTGTGAGAGAGAGAGAGAGAGAGAGAGAGAGAGAGAGAGAGAAGAGGAGAGAGAGACGAGGAGATGCGACGGAGGAGGATGCCTGCGATGAGATGAGTAGAGAGAGACCTGAGAGAGAGAGAGAACACCTTTTGCAGCCCCCTTGCATTTATGTGCTTATATGCGCACGGAAACGAAGAAGCCTTAAGAGTTTTGTTATTCTCTTACCGCCATTAGTTCTCAAGGTTTTTCTTTCTGGCTTGGTGCTATATTTAGTCATGGACCCCAATAAGTTCTCCTTTCGTTCGTCCATTTTGGTTTCTCGTTTTACGCAACCTTTTTCATGCTGTTTGCTTTTACAGCGAGATTTTAATTCTTCCTTTGTCAGCGCAGTTCAGTCTGTATTGACTTCCATCACAGTATAAGATGAACTTGAACGAATATGAACATGAATATTGATTCACTTCTCCTCTCCCATTGCGATAGTTACGAATTTTTGGATTAACTCTCAGTTAAGTGCTTTGCGAACGGACCCTTAAAAATTGACGCATGCTCTTTTGTGAAGACGCGATATTAGAATTGTTAATTCAGTTGAGTTTCAATTTTAGAGAGCACTAGTTAATTCCAGTTTAGTCGTGGCATTACGCACCTTTTGGCGTAAATAAGGAAATGGTAAAAAATATAACTTTTATTGTGCATGTATCGTTATAAGCAAGTGTTGCGTCGCTGCAAATGACATTGAATGAATAGAAATAATGGCTGTTACAGAGAAGGTAACATCAGCTGTAAACAGTGTTCTCATACCAAAGGAATGATAGCGAATAGAATGGAGGAAAATAACGCCACCGTTATCACGCTCACTGACATTGTTACCGGTGACGGTTCTTTAGAAAAGGGTTTTTGAAATTTGAAATTTCCCCTTCTCATCATTTTCTTTTCTTTGTCTTTTTACTTCGTTTCCTTGCCATTTCGTTTCATTCACGACACAGAGGTAAGAGGCGAGGCACTTGATTTTAAAAGCTAAGAGAAAAGGAATTAGAAGAATGACAATCAGTAATCAGAGACCACCGGGTTCTGCCAAAGCCTGAGAGGACACACTGACAGATTGAGACATCAGGATCCTCATTGAATGATTCACTGCCCCGTGATTCTTAAAAAATGCACCCTATAGTAACGCGATCTCTCGGCGAATATGGTGTTTGCATTCCAGAGTAATTTCATGGGTGTAGTAACAGGTTGTTAGTGTCCCATTGAACAATATTGACCCACTTCTCTCATTCATCGAATGTGTTATAGAATCAAGAAAATTACGTAATAACCTTATCCGAGGCCAGCCTTTAAATTATCCTAATATCTCTACTTGGGTTTCCTGTATGTTATCAAAGGCGCCAGCCAGCCAGGCTGCGTGAATTTTCCCCTTTTCTCGAATTTGTATGATTCATTATAGTCTGTAAAGGCATTTTCATCTTGTCTTTTGTCTGAATGCCGGCTATGCATATTTTTATCATGGGTGTAAGGGGTTAGATAAGACAAACGGTAACATGATCAAACCGCGGTGGTCAAATAGAGGGCAAGAGTTGAAAATCTCGGCTTCATGGTCTGGTGACTTGAGTTACAATATGGGTCTGGTAGCTCATGGGCTCCTGGAGATGAAAGAGATTGTGCTGGCATAAAGCCAGCTGCAGTTAGCAACAAACAAGTGTTATCACCTGATTAGTTGAACGCGATCAGACGAATTATTATATTCATACTCCCGATGAAATGTAAGTTGATTTTCAAATAGTGTTTTGTAGCATAATGATGGAAACACGGCAGATGAAATGACAGTGTTAATACGAAAAATGCACCATCTTTTGTTTGATTGTGGCAGCTGCTGGTTGGGGTAACCATCGGGAGAAGTGCTGCTTGAAAGGGTGCGCGGGTGTGTGGTCTTTAATTACCTACTTATGGATAGATCTAGAAATTCTTTGAAGGAATCTGCTCTTGTTTTGCGATGTTCTGATCTTACTGTCTAAAGGGAAATTGTTTGTTTCCACTTTGTGCCTTAATAAGTAGTTTTTTCCAGTATGTTCTTCCCCCTATTTTGTCTATCTGTCTATCCATCCAAATATCTATCTGTTTACCTATCTATCCTTTCCTATTCTACTATCTATCTACATCCTACGTTTTTCATACATCTATTTGAATTTCTAGATTTAGTGAAAATATGGTTTTGCGTTTGTAGTGATTAAATTATTGTTCCTGAAAATAAACACATCATAATTGTAGAGCTTATGTCCTGTTATAAATGTATCAACTGTTTTTCAAGTAAAAGTTGCAACTAATTTAGGCTTTATATGTAGTTGATATAAATGTACCTATTTGTTCCGTCCCAGTTAAATGAAGTGGTTTTTTTTACTGATTATTATTTTGATGTTAAATTTAGCCTCTTGGTTGTTTTAAGGTGACATTTAATGTGTTGATTTTTAAAAGTATTTTTGTATTGCTCGTCCAAGATATTTTTTTTTTATGTTGTTTTGATGCGCAAATTTTCTTCTGGTTGCTTTTAATGGTGAAATTCTGTATTCATTATATAAAACTTCCTTTCGCTTAATGTCCGTGTTTTTTTTTCTTTTTTTTCTCACGGGAGCTTGTGTGTGTGTGTGTGTGTTTGTTTGTTGCGCGCCCACGATTATTTAAACATTGTTTTATATGTGGCGCATAAAAGCACACTGGTTTGTAACATTGTTTTATATGTGGCGCATAAAAGCACACTGGTTTGTCCTGACATCAAATATCCATTGAAGTATCTCCAAATGAGCAGGACAGGCAGTGTTGGTCTTCAAAATTGCTTTTCGAAGTCCATTTTCGTGTCCCCTTTACTCTTTTCAATGCCCAGTTTCGTGTTCGAGTCAGTTTGTAAAGACATCCTGAACAATGCTTCCCATGAATTCTAATAGACTTCTCTTTATCCAGTGGTTCTGTGGTTGAGTAGCCTTTTGATAATCATTAAATCCTGTAAAAATCCCTCTTTCACGCCATCTCCTCTTAAAATGAGAAAATGTATCAGATAATAAATGCCTACTGATCAGCATCCTCTTTACTAACAACCTAATATAAAATGAAGCTCAGTGGCTCCTGCCATAGAAGTGAATGACGCATGCGCCATGAGTTCCCTTCTATTTCGTACCCCCCATTCCCCTTAGACTTGAGTTTCCTGCCCACGAGTTCTACGCCTCTAATAGAAATCTTGTCGCACCCGTGCTTCATTTCCTCCTCCTCCTCCTCCTCCTCCTCCTCCTCCTCCTCCTCCTCCTCCTCCTCCATTTGTGTCATTTTTCGTTGAGAACGGCTCCACATAACAATAATAAACTAACCCGCATGGCGTGAACTCCTGTGAACTCTTTCCCCCTCGCCCAGGCTCACCACACAACGAAGTCTGGAAAAGAACTCCCCTTCAAGCTACCCAGCTAATGCCGCTCCTTCATCTTCTTCACACCCATACAGGCCGCCCGGTCACGCTCTGAAGTACGAGGACGACTTCCCCCTGAGGAAGACAGGTAAGAAAGAAACACCTTGCTGTCAAGTGGGAGGGCTGACCCCGCTGAGGGAGAAGTCCGCCTCTTCGCGTGTGGACTCAGTAGTGTTTTTAACTTCCTTTTTGTTTGTACTTTAATTTAAAAACCATCTTTATTGGATTTCTTTATTCTAACCGATCATAGATAGGTATATCAGTTTCTTTTTTAAATCTTTGCTTAGGCGTTTTTTCGTTTTGTCATGTAGTTTAGAGTGAAAGTTTTGAGTGTTCATAGATCACCCTAGTTGTTTGCAAGGTTAGGATGTAACTTTGATAGAGCTGATGTCATATTACACAGAAGTGTTGACACGGAAACGGTTCTCTAATTACTTCTAGACGAACGTCTAATCTTCTGTTCGTATGAACATTACTAAAAAATAATCATACGTGACATGAAAAGATTCAGTGAATACGCACACATGTACATAATATATATATATATATATATATATATATATATATATATATATATATATATATATCTATATATATATATATATATATATATATATATATATATATATATATATATATATATATATATATATATATATATATATATATATATATATATATATATATATATATATATATATATCTATATATATAGATATATATATATATATATATATATATATATTGAAAATGTAAAGACTGTTTGCATTGCTTTCAGTTTATATTCCTCTTCCAAACTAATCTTTGTAATATGATTGAAGTTGTAGACTTGTTAAGAATTGACGGGTGTTCCACAGGTGTGTATGTACCCTTAATTTATGAAATAAACGTAATAGAAATATTTGTTTGGTTGGAGTTGTAGTAAGACTGTAGATAAAAAAGTTTTCAAGGAGCAAGCAGTTGTAATACCATCTGATTGTATGTTAATGTTGTCATTATTTTTGTTTTAAGTAGTTAACTTCACGCGAGTTTTCCAGCGTTGATGACAGTAACTTCATTACTTAGGTGTACATGTGAGACATTTATAATGTGAGAAATATTATTATATTGTAATAATGATTACAATAATACTGCAAGTTAAAGCAAGTTAGTAGACGAAGGCTGTTTGTATATCATTCCGCAATGACGCAGTTAGGAACTTGAGCATTTAGAGTGTCACAGAGACGCTCTTGTTATTCCAGATGTAATAGAAAAATTTTACTAATTTTGCTATATTAAGTGCAGTTTCTGTTCTCATAATTTTTTTTTCTGATGTAACGCTGATAACCTAATTCTCGTTCAGACGTATTGGACCCAGACTCGGGGTAGTATGTACAGAAATTCCTAGGATCAAGATTTACCGCGTCTGTTTTATATTACTGTCAAATTTAGTCCATAATGTTACAACATAGTAGTAATTTTTGCATTATTTATTATTATGAACATAGTGATTATAAGTTTGGTTTAAGGGATAATTTATTCATTTCTGATAAGCAAGTTCAGTGTTTAGACACTGAAGCCTCGTTAATGTTTGCATAATTACTCCTCGAATTAGATGATTGGGTATTTTGCAGTATCAGCATGTTTGATCAAATATTTCAAGACAGATGAAGAGTCAAAATGACTTTTTTTTTTTTTTTTTTCTGGGAAAACCCTCCGAATTATGACGCTACGGAGAAATCATTATGTGAATTATTCTTCGCTCTGTGAAGTGTAGGTAGGGGCCTACTTCCCAAACACACACATATATATACATATATGTGTGTGTGTGTGTGTGTGTATGTATATATATATATATATATATATATATATATATATATATATATATAATATAATAATAATAATAATAATATAATAATAATAATAATAATAATAATAATAATAATAATAATAAATGTTTGGGAAGTTGATTTGTGATGAATGACCGAAATATACATTACTTGAAACAGATATATGTAACTGCTAACTTTGCCTTGCTTCACTTTACATCATTACTTAGCTTTTTGGTGATGCGCAACATATAAGTCGTTACATAATTTGTCTTCTTTTTGCATTTTCACTAGTGATGTAAAGTTTTTGGGGGGGGGGAATTAGGCTATCTCATTGAGCGTATATCTTTTGGCATAGGGAGGTAAATTTTTTCAAGGCATGGTAGGTGAGTAACTTGAATTAATTGTATCAAATATAAATTAAAGTCAGATGAATAGAAGGAAAGTCTACGTGTGCGACAACTCTCTCTCTCTCTCTCTCTCTCTCTCTCTCTCCTCTCTCTCTCATCTCTCTCTCTCTCTCTCTCTCTCTCTCTCCCCCCATATTCCCCCTGTATAGAGTCGTGCAGAGGCTCAGCTGTCTGTGTAAGGAGGAAAAGGATTCGTTACGGTGTCGCACTAGAATAGAAAGAGAAGTGCGTGCCTACCTTATGATTCAAGATATTTACGTTAAATTCCATATTTTCACTTTGGCTTTATGTCAAAGAAACCCCCCCCCCTCTCTCTCTCTCTCTCTCTCTCTCGTCTCTCTCTCTCTCCTCTCTCTCTCTCTCTCCTTCCTTCCTTACGGTGATTTTATTCAGTCCTATTTTACCTTTAAGAGTCAATGTTTTTTAGGTATATGTAAAAAAAAATCGACAAATCGTCTAAGTTTTATTGGAATTTTCGCCAATTTTTTTTTTTTTTTTTGAGAACCATATTACGTGGGTAGATTTGTGATGCCTGTAAGTACATATCCACAGGAGCTCCTTATCAGTTCTTTTTTAGTCAACCAGTGTCGTTCTCAACGCCCTAGAACGGTCCAGTAAATCTGGCTCAGTTTGGCGGAGGACGAAGTGCGGGGCTCTATTGGTGTATTGGTGCAAAAGCTTCCTACTCGGAAAATTATGTGGGCCCCTCCGTCTCCGACCTGTTTTAATAAGATCTTTGTCTTTCTCTAAGTAATGTTTTCCAGAGGAAGCCCCTCTGTCTGTCTTCCTCTCTGCAAAACTTCGTTCTCGGAAAATAATGATCAAATACCTTGAGGCGTGTATCTCCGACCTGTTTTTTTATTTTTTAGGTAAGGATTCCTCTCCTTTTTCTTCTCTCGTCTCTCTCTCTCTGTCTCATCTCTCTCTCTCTCTCTCTCTCTCGTCCCGTCTCTCTCTCTCTCTCTCTCTCTCTCTCCTTTTTGCAAAGGAAGCCCCTCTGTCTACCTCCCTGCAAAATAACCTTTTGCAAAAGGGAAGCCGTACAGATACAACAAGGATTAACATTTGATGTGGTCATGCGACTGACTATGAGGGTCAAATGTACAAAATTTTTTCGGTAGTAGTTTATTCCTGGAGAATCCCTTGAAAGTTATTTTTATGTAAGAGATATGCAGTGATGTATACATATATAAATATATATGTGTGTATTACGTATAGGCTTCCAAACGTACGATCGTGACCTTTGTTTTAAGATAATAATAATTGATAATAATAAATAATAATAAATAATAATAATTAACAATAATCAAATAATAATAATAAGAATAATAATAATAATAATAATAATAATAATAATAATAATAATAATAATAATAAATTGGGTGGTGGGTTCCAACTCAAGAAAGGAGGCAACAGAATTAACCCTCTTATGATCATGGACGACATCAAGCTGTATGGTAAGAGCATCAAGGAAATAGATACCCTAATCCAGACTATAAGAATTGTATCTGGGGACATCAGGATGGACTTTGGAATAGAAAAATGTGCTTTGGTCAAGTCAACACACAAAAAGGCAAAGTAACAAGGACTGAAGGGATAAAGCTACCGGATGGGAATAGCATCAAACACATAGATGAGACAGGATACAAAATACCTGGGAATAATAGATGGCGGGGATATAAAAAACCAAGAAATGAAGGACACGATCAGGAAAGAATATATGCAGAGACTCAAAGCGATACTCAGGTCAAAACTCAGCTTCGGAAGTATGATGAAAGTCATAAACACTTGAGTA
>NC_061107.1:90706527-90714027 GCF_015104395.2 Macrobrachium nipponense
CTGTTCACAATTGTAGATACCTAAACATTTTGCACAAAATTTTTTTCATTCTTGATACCTTTATCAATGAGGTCATACTAAAGGTTTTCATTGTAGAGGTTTGTTCTTTTTCACGCAAAATTAAATTCTTGTTTTCTTGTGGTTGGTAATCTGATTGTAAAATCCAATATATACATGTGTGCTTTAGGCCTGGTACCCTGGGTGTGAGTTTTTCTTATATAATGTTTATGTAGACTTTAGGTGTTGAAGCAAGCTGCTTTAAGTGAAAGAAATAGGATTTGCAGCTAAGTAGAAGTGAAATTGCTATGTTAATTGGTATAGATGTACGTTCGGTGCAAGGATCATTTGTTGTCAGTTTCACCGTAATCTCTTCATCGTCAAAGTCTGTCATTTCTCATAATTTCTTTTTAGATTCACTTATTAATGTCTTCAGAAAAATTAGATGAGATTTTAGTTATTATGGCTTGGAATTCATTCTTTTAGGAAGCTTCCATATGTAAGTATCATTTTTCAGTCGATTTTGAATTGATATCAAAATAGAATTTAAGAATTATTTTTACTTTAGTAACTGGTAAGAGCAGTATAATTTATAATTATATTCGTAATCTCTTAGTTTTGACTGCCTGCCTGTCTTTGATGAAAATTAAATATCACTTTCTTCAGTGACAGAAATGCGATAGTGAGTTTCAGTAGCAGTAGTTGCGTACTTGTAATGTTGTTTTGATTTGAGCATTCTTTTTTGTTGCGTGCCACTAACATACTTTGTTTACTGACAACTAACCCCCATAATTATAGCATCCGAGCCCAACATATGCTTGAAGGCACGACACAAGCAGAGAGTCAGCAATGAACGCCGGCCTTCGCCATTGGTCCGGCGAAAAGACCGTCCACCCGGACCTATCAAAAGACGCCAAACATACACAGGTAGGGAGGCTGTGAGCCTAGGGCTTTAGCAAAGCTTCAGCCTCTCGGCTCGAGAAATGCTGAAGCCCCAGCGCTTCAGCAAAGCTTTTTAATCTTTAAGCTACAGCAGAGCTTTAGTCCAAGAGCTTTAGCAAAGCTTTAGCCTTGGGTTTAGACAAAACTTGAGGCTTTTGGATGTAACTGAGCTCTACACCTGGCAGGTTTATCAGTCCAAATTAAGGTAGCGGCAGCGATAAGTTGCTGGCTACCATTTTCATTTCTGTGCGTAGTTGTAGGACTGTTTTGTAATCCAATTGAGTTCTTTTCAGTTTTGTTTCAGTAAATCATGCTTTCATCTCTTTCAATTGAAGAATTAAATAAAAAATTTTCATTCTCATTTTAAGTTAGTTTATTGTAGTGCTTACCATATTAATGTGCTCTTATGTTTCCACGTTCTTATAGAAACGTCGATTACTGTTTATCACTGAAGTTAGGAGCTCTATTGCCTTCTTAATTTTGCAATTTTTCCCCCTTTTTTTATCTGAATGGAAATAATGTACTAGGTATTTCAAATTCCTAAACCATTATCAACCTACATTATCATTATGTTCATTTAGAAAGTATTATATGTTAAATGGTAATTTACTCGACCAAAGTTGAATACTTTTCCATTGTGATTCCTGCTATTCGACTTTTTTTTTTATTCTTTAAACTGTCAGTTAATGGAAATCGGGGAGTAAGTGGGTTTATCGCATATATACAATTTATCAGCATTTACCTGCTGATAAATGTAAAATCTAATATTGTTGTAACATTTTTCCTTATACAAGTAAGCGTGTGGATCTGGTGGCTGTCTGAAGTCTCTCATTATTTTTCATTTTCATTTGTATGTCCTAGATGTAAAAAAAAAAAAAAAATTCTGGTTAATTCCCATTTACTTAACCATTTTTTTTTAGTACGGCATATTTTATAGTGTTAACCATTGTGATGTACCACAGTTTTTTGTGGAAATGCATTACTTATTGGTATAGAACATCTCGAATATTAAAAAAAAAAAAATCCCGTTGTCCTTTCTTCACAGCTTAATAATATACTTTACTGCCGAATCTCCTGTATTTAATACATTTGAGTTAGCAATTGGAAATTACATAATTGAATCATCTGTATTTCATTTAGAGCGCGTTTTCAGTTTCGTCTGTATAATAGCAGCACAATGTTATGTCCAATGAATGGATTGTTTACTACAGTATTTTTTTTTAAATATTTACTTTGTTTCAGGAACACAAATTATTGTCGTGTGCATTAGAGTAAATAACTGTATCCAGAATTTTTGTCTCTTATTATTATTGTCACTGATGTGTATTAAAAACAAAACCAAAGCTTCGTGGTATTTGTGAAAGAAAATATGATTGATCCAGAGTATTTTGAAATCTTTGGTAAATTGTTGGTTAGTGTTCCATTGATTCTCAATAGTTCGTCTTGCTCTAAGACATTGCATTATAATGTTTTCGTGTTCACTCTTGTGAATTATGATAGGTTATTATTGTTATCCTCTGCCTGAGAAGAGTAGGTGAAGTGGAAGAGCAGAACTGTACTCCATCCTCTGTTGATTGTCTTATCCTAATTTTAGGATTCTATGTGTATGGCATTCTCAGTGAAGACTATTCTATTTAGTGCTTAAACACCAAAGCAAAGTGCAATTTTTGATCATAAGAGTTTCAACTGATTTTTCCGCATGTTTGTAGTGGAGAGTGGATCGACGCCAGACAGCGGACAGAGTTCACCTCCAAATGGACTGCCGGCATCGAGGTCTTCCTCAGGGTCGACACCCATTCATGAAGAGGGAGGTGGCTCTCCATATGGGGCTTTGGGTGGTGGTGGTCAAGGCTCCTGTTCGGACCTCACTCTCTACTCCTCACCATCGCTGCCCAACATCTCTCTTGGCCGTCCCCCACATTCCACACAACCCGTGAGTAGTAGTAGTATTTGTGAAGTTGGTTGTAAACAGGTGAATGCTGTCGATAAGGTTGCGAGAGCAGGCATGGCAGTTCAGGCAAGAATTCTATGGATTGACATGCAAGGCCAGCGAGTCATTCCGAGACTAAATAAGGTTGAAGTCGCCTCAATTAGGTTCAAACTTGTATTCAACTTCATATTCAACTTCATATTGTTAATAGCGAAATTCTGAGGGTGTTTTCTCTCTCTCTCTCTCTCTCTCTCTCTCTCTCTCTCTCTCTCTCTCTCTCTCTCTTTTATTTATTTTTTTTATTACAATTGTGCATGACATAGAAAGAATTTAATGGGTTATTGCGTCTTAATCCAAAGACTTTAATATTAACATATCTGGAATTTCTTGACGACTTCATTGTTTATATAGCCTTGTTATAGAGTAGCTTTTTCACTGCAGAAACACAGGAATTAGTAGATGGTCTTTCGGGGAGTAAAATTTGCGCCTGTTTTATCATTTTCGTCTGGTTGTTATTTATCATCTGTAAGGGATCATTTTTAATTTGTTAATTCAATTTCGTTAACAAAAATTTCTTTAATAAAGGAAAGATGTCATCTGTATAAAGAAAATAGTTAATCATTTTGTTTGATGTCAAATATTGCACCCCGTAAACATACTCTTATTTTCCTTTGAGAAAATATACTGAATGATGTCAAGACTGCTACAACAGTATCATTTTAGTATAGCATGAAAGTTCTGCAGTGTAAATTTTAACAGGAGATCTTACATGTTCAAGGGGAGTTTTGATTTATGGTGCAAAAACCACTGCAGTGTTTCATGTTTGTGGTGTGCCACTCCCTGTTGGACTCTTAGGCGTCCTATGAATGTTGAAGAACTGAAACCCTCCCATTTATTTAGGGAAAAACTGTATATCTGAAAGTGCCTGTAAGTTCCTTGACACTAATTGGAGGAACAAAGAGAAAGGAAACCTTTAGTTTAAAAAATGCAAAGTCAAGTGTAATGAAAGAAGTAACAAAAAACAAACAGTTGAGAATTCCTTGGCTTAGTGTTTGGTACATTTTCCACATTATTTTTACACTCACTTCTAGTAAGTGCTCCAAAGTGACCGCTAACTATACGCATTTCCAAGTTGTGAATTATGATTTCTAAAGGTAAATTCTTGTTTATTGTAGAAAATGGCTTTTCTTCAATGAATTTACTTCTGTTAATCCTCTGCTGTAGGAAGTGACTTTTTTTTTCTAATTCTCTTCAGTACAAGTAAACATTTAATGAGTAGATTGTTCTTTTAACAGTAAGGAAAAGATATTTGGATTAGATTTTGACCTTTTCATAACGAATCAAAAAACTTTACTTCTTGCCGTAGCCGTCAAGTAAGTAAAAGATATTCACTGACTGACTTTTTGATTGGCAATTAGTTAATATTAGAAACAAAGTATTCATGTAGAGCATTACACTATTTCCATGTCCCTTAATACAATATACTTTATTGTGTTTTTATGGCAAGTTTTTGTTAACACGAAACTTGAAGCATGTTTCGTCTCGAAAAACTGCGGGTCGCCATTTTTTTTTTTCAAACATTTCTGCCCACATGAGCACACAGGCACAGACATCAGGGTGAGTGAGAGAGTGACTTGAGTGAGTTTGGGTAGATGAGCTGGTGCTGATAAGTCATTCTACTCTTAAGTATATTATTTTTTCTCTAGCTAACTTTTAGAATCCTTTCTGTTACATGATAACCCTCCATTCTTGCGTGTTAGGCAGTGATAAGTATCTAAAGGTCTACCAAATGTCTACTTATTCCGAAATGTTGTAGAGCTGTATGGAGTTCTTCTATTCATGAGTTCAACTTTGGAAGTAATAGATGTTTAAATCGGTTTGAAATGTGTTTGATGCGAAGATCGACTTTAAATACAGCATATCCTTGCAGTGTAGGGATTACATAAAAAAGGAATTGCTGACAATTAAACCATTAGAAAAGGGACCAAATATGAAATAAACAAAGTGGAAGCGGCCATTTTGGCACCTTTTAGGCTCAACGGTTTCTGATGTAGAGCCACTACAAGGACAGCATACCTGAATGATCCCTGTGTAGTGACATCTACCGAAACAGACATTTGGAGTTAATTATATGGATATCACTGTTCATGTGTGACGTCACAAATGCCTGACTATTTGTCATCATCCTGTCACATGCCTAGATTAGTTTTAAATGTAGGATCATTATTTTAACGGACGAAACAGTGCACACACACACACACACACACAATATATGTATATATATGTTTATATACATATTATGTATATAATATTATATAGTATATATGTATAGTATATTTTTTCACGTCCTTTAGACCGTGCTAGGATATGTAGTATATTTAATGTCAATCTTCACAAACATGACATTTCCAGCCAATTTAAATATCCTCCTATTACCACTTGCAATTTTGCACAAATGAAATAGAGCTTCATGCAACTTGACAACAATTCTTGATAAATGAAAATGTGACGTGTACAGTGCCATGGGAAAAGTTCCAGCCACAGTCTTTAAGTAAACCTTTAGATACTTGCTACTTAGTGCCTAACACTCGGGGCTTATAGATTATCAAACTGGTGCCGGTAAGTAACACAGAGAAAGAAATATCTGCTTAATACAATATAGGCACACACACACACACACACACACACACACACACACACACACACACACACACACACACACACACACACGTGTAATGTTAGGGAAAATTAAGATAGATATAGAAAAGAGAGAGAGAAATCTACTGATAGAGTGAATAAAAGAATAGAATAGAGAGAGAGAGAGAGAGAGAGAGAGAGAGAGAGAGAGAGAGAGAGAGAGAGAGAGAGAGCAACGGAAGTGTTCTCGTAAAAACCCAAACAAGTGAGATGTTTATCGGGCTGGCGACGTGATATATATATATATATATATATATATATATATATATATATATATATATATATATATATATATATATATTATATATATATATATATATATATATATATGTGTGTGTGTGTGTATGTATGTATGTATGTATTATGTATGTATGTATGTAGTATGATATGTATGTATGTTGTATATATATATATTATATATATATATATAAACTTGACCACAAAATATATTTACACGTGATATATATATATATATATATATATATATATATATATGATATATATATATATATAAAGCAAACACCACAGGAAAATGATAGGCAGAAATCCAAGCGCTTTCGTCTTTATTAATACATCGTCAAGGAACGAATGAAATCCGGTTGGAAAGGAGGTTACCAGGAAAACAAAAGTATCAAGAATACCAGATAGTTAATTGTCAAAAGGATAAAAATGCAAGAGAAAATCAGGATTATCGGATATCACACGATCACAAACTTGAACATAGATTTAAACATAAGAGAAACTAAAGCTAAGTCATACAAAGTCCAAAAACATGTATAAAACTGAATATTTTAATTTTGTTGCTTATATTTATCTACAACTTTTTTCATTATGAAGACATCGAATTTAAATAAACCAAGACTTAAATTTAGAACACTTCCATTATTTGACTTGATGAACAAGATTCAGTGACACTCCTTTTAACGGGCATTACATGGGATTAAAGCACTTGCTTGACTCCAGTTGATAGGATGAACTAAATCTCTCATATATATGAATAATGCATTCGATATTTGTCCAGTTCTCACAGAATATTGGTGCTGTTTGATTCGTTGTGAAAGGGATTTTCCAGGTTGTCCTTGAAATATTTTATCACACTTTTTGCAAGGAATTTCATATATGCAGCCGGGAACATCTTTAGAAGAATTTTTGTATAATATAGATATATATAGATATAATATATATATATATATAATCAAACATAGTATATATGGATATATATCTTTAGAAAAATTATATATATATATATATATATATATATATATATATATATATATATCACACATAGTATATATGTATATATATATATATATATATATATATATATATATACACACATAGTATATATGTATATATATATATATATATATATATATATATATATATATATATATATATATATAATCACACATAGTATATATGTGATATATATATATATATATATATATATATATATATATATATATATATATATATATATAATTTTGGTTGTTTTTTATATTCACAAACATTAAGCCACAAATATCATATAATATTGATTCCACTTCTACGGAATAACTTACTCACAGAGGGAATTATAATAGATAAGGTCTGCCCTGGTCAGAAATCAGAAACATTCATCAGTTTAATTCTATGTGGCCAGTGTCAGGGTTAGGCCTACTGGGGCATAACAGGATGCAGGGATACTTTGAGATTCTAAAAATAAATGTTAGCATGGAATATTCTCTCTCTCTCTCTCTCTCTCTCTCTCTCTCTCTCTCTCTCTCTCTCTCTCACACACACACACACACACACACACACACACACAAAACAGAGCAACACATTGGCTTTTACTGGCTATCATAAGAGTTATTAGTGTTGATTAATGGGGAAGACAGATTGTTTTATTAAGTTAGAAAATCGGCAATTTAAGGTGCTTATGGCACTGATAACTG
>NC_061107.1:90721527-90846527 GCF_015104395.2 Macrobrachium nipponense
GTGTATATTATTTATTTTCATGCTTCTACATGATTTTTTTTAATGTATTACAATAAAAGTCTGCAAAGTGTACACTGCAGAATGCAAACTTATTTGTTTCACCAGTATTGATCTGTTAATTTTATTTGTCTGGCTTTATCATTTGTTTCAAATGTAAACTTAAAGATTACTTTATCCTTCCATCACAGTACTCGGAATTTCAGATACGGCCGAGTCGTACCATGCAGCGCCCACTAAGCAGAACACACTCTTCACCGTTACCTCTGGGACATCCCATGTTACAAGGCACCCCTCCAACGTTCCTCCCTCACGCACCTCCGTCTGTCCATCAATATGATGCAAAACATACTATGGACCAACACATGTTGAAACAGGTATGGTGTTTGTGTGAACTGATAAATGTTTTTTAAATGTAGTCCTTTGAAAGTAAATAAATGATGTCCCAGGTAGTTGTTGGTGTTCTAATGTGATGCCTGGTGTTTCTTGAGAAAGTACAAGCTTAGATGTTAACATTGTGGGAGCTTATGTTGAACTATTACTATATTGAACTACAATCCAAAAACTTAATTTATCATATCATCAACTTATAATTTATGCTAATGTCAACCTAAGATTTTATACAAAATCTCCTAACCCCTTTGATGTTATCAATATACGTACTTCTAATTTGCAAAGTACATATAGTAGTATTACTCACTTCATATTGAACTTTTATAAAAAGTAATCTTCGTAGAAAATGTTTCATTACTTTTTAAATGAAAAACTCATACAGTTTTTGATGGTGGATAAGAGGTTGAGTAAAGGCTACTTAGTTGTGAAATGTTTGTTCTGGGTCTCACCCATAAAAGGGAAAGTCCTGTCTTGTACTGTACAGTGCCTTTTAAAATGCCACATACTAGTGAATGTTATCCTCTACAGACTATTTTAGGATTAACATTTTCCATCAGTCATGTATCTTACTGCATTTTTTGTCTATTCATTTTAGCACATACGACAAACAGTATTGTCACGAACTCCAAGCAAAAATCATGTGGAAAATGTGGCAGAAGAAACTGAAGCTGCTGTTGCTCAGGCTATTGCTCCAGATAAAACTCCTGAAGTGAGTAATTTTCACCTTTCATTTTGTCTTAGGATGGCCCATTGGAAGACTTGTATGTAACTAATTTTAAACTGTTTTGTGTGATGTGATAGTTACTGTTAAAGACTTGTGTCTGTTTCTTAATAATTTAGACATAAATTTTCCTTATCTAACGAGCATGGAGTTTTGGCGTGCATTTTAACCTATTGAAGCACACTGTTGTAATTAATATATTAGTGGATTACAGTACTATATAATTTTTGTAATGAAAAAACGAATGGTTACGAGGAGTTAAATTTTGAAGATATTGTGCTTTGCGTTGAGAGGAGTGTAGCAAACCTTGGAGGAAATATACAGCATTTCTGTTACCTTCATTGTCACATTGGATTATAAGGCAAGGATAGAGAAAAGGAGCATTTTACTGATGTTAGACAGCAGAACATCCTTTGTTGGAGAGGCCAAAAACTGTGAAGCTTGTGGCTAGTGCTTGTGTTTATAGCTGATACATGAGCACTTAAAATAAAACTGGGGAGATTCTGAAAAGATGTGAATACAAAATGCTGAGATTCATGTCTACAAAGCACTGGGAAGATTCTATTACAAACATGGAAGAAGCATAGTGATATAGAGGTATAAGATGAAACTAAATTGAAATGGTTTGAGATTGTGATGAGAAACGGAAAGAAGTTGGACCAGTTGGGATTGAAGCACAGTGGAAAAAAATAAAACAGATTAAAATTACAGGTGCTACTTTGCAGATATCAAATTGCACAAAGGAAAAATCTGTCATAAAAAACATGAAAGAAGATCTTCTGAAATAAAAGGAAAAATTTGTCTTGAAATCACGAAAGATGATCTTTTGAATTAAAAGGAAAAATCTTTAATAAAACTTGAATGGGTGATCTTTTTAATTAAAAGGAAAAATCTCTCATAAAATCATGAAAGATGACCTTTTGAATTAATCCTAATCACACTTTTATAGTATTTATGTATTGTATCCAGTGTTTAAGTGTTTTTAACCTTATTGTAATAAAATTTATTAAAAGTTCAAGGAAGCAGTTGGGTGTTATTAAGGGATTATCTGCATTTGTTGAAAACTTTATTCTGAAGCTTCTTATCTTTATGTTGGATATTAGTTAAGAGTGCTTTGAAATTTTTGTATTTCTTTGATATGTTGCAGCATTTTATGGCGTATATACACATATACCTACTTGGTGTTCTTTATTAGCTTTATATTTACTTTCTCTCATTTGCTAATTCACTAACAAAATTTTTCAATGCAGTTTATCAGAAACCTACTATGATAAATATTCCCATTAGTATTTGTAATGCAGCGTGAGAAAAATGTTTTGAATAATATATTATTATTTATTAAAAGTGGGCTGATTACAGTGTTAACAATGATGCAGGTAATTCTCGTTGATATGATTAATTGTTGTATTTTTTCTTATTACCACACATGCCATGAAAAAAAGGAATATGTTGTCATTAAAAATTATGTTACTGGTGCTTGCATCACATGTCAACAAGGAGACGTATCATCATTACAAAATAAGAAATCAGGAAAGGAGTTTTCAAATTTTTTCAATACTGTCGTGCTGCATTTCCATCCCTTCATTCAAAAGCAAAAAAACTTAGGCTAGTTGTGTGGGAGTCAAGAAATGTGATGTAGTGGTCTGTTTAAACTATATACGTACTACTTTATTATTTTTAATAATTATGATAATAACAACAGTAATTAGTTCGGCTCATAATGGTGCCCTTTTGTACTAGCCACTCAACAAAGCTGTTTACAAGACAAACCCAAATATTACAGATATGCTCTTACCCAACTGTTTCCCATTATCTCATCTTCTCAATGTCCAGCCAAAGAAGAACCACTTATCACAACCAACAAGAGCTGGATAACTTCAGTAAAATACCTAAAAGGTTGCCAGAGAGGGTGGCAAAACCAAATAACCTTCCCTAAGGTAGCATAACAGATAAAGAATTATGTACTACTTTGCCATTGGTACAATGGATAAGAAAAGTCAACCAGTCAACAACCAGGAACTATCCTGAACCATTGTACATTAACTTCCACATATATATTAATACTCAGACCCCCTTTAGAATGGCAAGATGGACTATGCATATTCCGTGTATGGCCCTGAGCTGAATTAGAGAATAGTGTTATTATTTGTTGAAACACTAAGTACTATATACGTATTAGAAGATAATAAAGCATACCTAAATGTACTTTGGGATCTGACTTCTCCCCTAAATGAGAAATACCCGTCAGGAAATTAGAAATTGCTGTTTAAAGAAATTGCAGCTAATGGCAGCAATCATTTTTACAAAAACGCTTAACAGAGGAAATTCTACAAGAATAAAATAATGGAGACAGGAGCTCTTGCATATTTTCCATCATGCCATGTTGGCTTATGAAGCATGTTTGACAATATGCAACAACTCCAGTCTATAAATAATTGTATATATACCCATGCATACAAAAGTATATAGGAATAATAGTAATAATGTTTCAATAACACTAAGTTTTGGCAGTATGTACTACCAAGATAACTAATAAAAGAAAAATGAGCAAAACACTAGTCTAATAAAAGAAAAATGAGCAAAACATTAGTCTGTTGATAGATGTAACAAAACCATGGAGTGAGACATAATAGATAAAAATTGTTCATTAAATTCTCCAAAATTTCTCATGAGAATTCACATAGGTATGTAATGTAAACCATTAGGTAAAAATACAGTACCTGTAACTGAACATTCAGAAGCCATTAAGTACTCTTTATGGCTTTGAAATTGACATTTAGATAACAGCCCTTTAAATAGGTATTGTTTTCTTAGAATTGGTATGCAATTTCTGAAAAGTAATGGAGAGAAATCAGTCTTAAAATATATTTTAAATATTTTATGGAAAATGGGGTAATGATTAAATTGAGTAAAATCAAGAATGAAATGAGCAATTTAATTGAGTAAAATCAAGAATGAAATATGCAAAGAGCAACGGGTTATTCTATGTTATAAAGTGAGTCGACATTTTGGAATAGACCCTGCAAATATACGTAAATGATGAATTCACAAATGAAAAAATGAAAATTAGTTTGAAAGCAGATGCATGCTAAGAGAGGATAATAGCTAGCAACCTTCCTTAACTTTTTAAAAAGCTATTTGTTACACTATTAAACCTACTTTCAATTCATTTGAGTTGTTTGTCACCTACAACAGGTTTTTCATCTTTAGCAAATTGAGCCAGATGAATTATTTTAGGCAATACGTCTTTAATGCTGGTTTAGATGAGCCTATACTATAGATATGAAAGCTCAAGTACTCTCATAACTTGTTCAATATACATTGATACTTACTTGCATGATTAATGTACATATACATAGTTATAATTGTCACTTAAGGCAATTATGGGCGCTACAATGCAAAATCTTTAGCTTTACTGTATTATATTATATTTAAATACTGTACGTACTTAATGTTGTCAGTCATATTAGAACATTGGTCCTAAAATATCAAAGGGAAATTAATTGTAGTTGTGCTGACAATGTCCTTGGTACCTAATGAGCTCTTAAAATATTTTCCCACTTCAAAACTTGGAGATTCATGCCGTAGCAAAACAAAAATACACAAATTTTTATTTCTGTAGAGCATAATGAAAACTAAAGCCTTTATGTTTCGTTGAAGTTAAATTTGGCACCATGGCATAGCAATTTCCCTTAGAATATAGGGCCACATTTTTAACACTCAAAACCTTTGGTAAGTCCTTCTCTGGAGGTGCGTGTACTGTACATGAACTGAATGTGTGGAACATTTTGTCCCTATTTCTTTTTTTTTATAGCATGTATCATGTCCTTCCCTTTTTGAAGTCATGCTTCTTCATCTCCCCTGCAAGTCTCAAATGACCAACCTTATAGGAATTTCCAAATGTATTTAGCCCACAAATTGACTCAATTAATTGTTTGTCTTGTCCTCCCTGTGCAACTCCTTTGGCATGCAGGAAGAAGAGGAGGAAGTTCTGCATGAAGAAGAGCCAGAGGTGAGTTTATACTAATTTTCTACAGTACATTTTATTTATTTGCTTCTGCAAAAATGGGTTACATTATAAAAAATTAAGCAAGCACTTTATAAAATTTCAGAAAAGCTTATTGTTTTAAATGAAGTGTACTTAACAAATGATTTGAAAATGACTGTATTTCTAACATGGGATTCAAAGTGACAGGTCAGAGAATAAGGAAGAAATATGTTAACAACCCATTGTTCAGAGCTAAATAAAATTACTTGTGTTGGGTATTCTGGTAACAGTTTTATATCTGGTGTTAGTAACTGGGTTCTTGCATGCAGAAGGATTATTTTAGTTGTTAAATTAATATATTTTGAGTTTCAAATACAGTAGTTTTATAATTCTTTATTTTTTGAAGAACAAAGTCTAACCTAAAATGGGACTAATTTTTGCAAGTAAATTAGGGGGAATAAATATAAAATCAGTTACAGTATGTGTTGTTAGCATGTCAGATTTCAGATAGATAGAAATAGGACATAAATCTAGGTGTGATCTAATATTTTTAGTACTCTTTGACAAAATAATATGAACAGTACAGTACTAATATAAAAATACTCAAGGTAAAACTTCATACTGTACAAGGTTGCAAATTATCGAGGACAGCCAAATGATTAATTTCTGTTAAGGGCATGTGATAAGCTAGAAAAGCTTCAAAGGTCACTTACTATTCATTATTAGCTAAGTCTTTAGTGTTTAAAACAGTATTGGAGTCATCTTCAGAAACTTGTTGTCTGGTACTTGCCTATTTCATATAGAGTTATGTAATCAGTAATACTAATAGTATCAGAAAGAATGAGAAAGGAAAGTAGAAGCAGCATTATAATCGTTATGGCAAAGAACTGGTGTGATATTGATGCACTGTAATGGGTAAGTATTTTGAAAGAACTAATAACTTTATACGTATATTACTTAATTTTTTTACATTTTTTAAAAATGAATGTTACCTACCCAATAAAACTCAATAGGTCATGTTTTATGCTATCTGTACAAATTACTTTCTTGTAAATATCTGTCTGAAAAATTATTTAAGGGATTATCATTTCCAGGTTATAGATCTGACTGAGCGAAAGATGGAAGAAAGCTCTATAGCGAGGCAACAACGTGACCGGGCTATGTTCCTGAAGCACCAACGAGAACTTTTAACTACAAAACCACCATCCTTACACTCTACGTCCGGTAAGTTTTATGAAGTGTTGTACTATTAGAAGTTTCAGGTGAACTATCATTGAAATTTTTAGTTGATTTGAATTTGTTTACCATACAGGTATAGTTTTCTCATAAGTAAAGGTTTTACTAAAAGTTCTTTTATGTTGTATATTATGCAGTAGCAGTAACCCATGTGTTTTGTTTTATTGGCTACAGGTTCTACCTATCCTCATCGGTCTGGGAATCACATAGCAAGACCTTTATCTCGAGCCCTAAGTTCGCCACTTGTAACCCTTTCTCCACAGGGATCGCCACAAGAACCTTTGAGTATGAACAAACAGGTTAGTTCACTATATATTTCAAAATTTATTTGTATAACCTATGTTACTTGGTTTTGATGGTTAAGAGCTGCTGGTTGACATTAAATGACAGTTGCCCAAAACTTCTACATTTGATTAGGGACTTAGGATCTAACTTTTCAATGAGCTCAACATTTTAAATGTACATCAGCAGGTGATTTAGAAATGAATGATAAAATAGGTTTTGACATAGGAAAAACCTATTTTTGGTAGTCACTGCTGATTCCTCAAGGAGTTAGCCCTCCATTGTCTGCCAGAGCTCCATGGTGACTAGTCTAATATCATATCTTTTAGCCTGGTCTTGTGTCATAATGATAAACACTATGATAAGGAATGGAGTATAGTGGACTCAAAGAGAAAAGGGCAATTTCTCTTTTCTTTAGTGAGGCTGAACCCAGTTTTCCATCAAAACTTTCAAGAAGTGACTATGTATAGCGCATGCACATTGGCCATCTTGTTTATGACTGGGCGGGTAAAAGACCAGAAGCCATTATTCTCTCTCTGTTGGTCAGCACAGGATGATCCCTTGCCCAAATCCCATGTCTTTTCATCAGAGAAGTGGGAAGATTTTGAGGACTCAACAGCGACTACGTACCAAAAAATAGGTTTCCTGCATCAAAACCTGGCTTTTGACAGTGTAGTCGCTTGTTTCATCCTCAAGAAGCTCTCAAAATTTTAATCTAAACAATCCAAAGAGAAAAAGTAAAACATTTCTTGTCCGAGGTCAAGCCACAAGTTTTGGGCATTTCTGGTCTGAGGTAAAGCCACAAGTTTTGGGCATTTCTGGTCTGAGGTAAAGCCACAAGGTTTGGTATTAAAACACAAGGAAATAAACAAAAACTTAGGTTTTCAGGGTGAAGTTCTTTAGTGACTTGCCTAAGTATGCTGGGTATGGTTGCACTCTTGTTACACCTTCCCCAGTGATAGTTAGCATACCCACCCATTGGGAAGACCTCTGATATCCTCTGCAGCATCTATGGGGTCAGGACTAACCATACCACTTTCGGATACACAGTGTAGTTAAATTTTTTGAGCTGGTGGCAGGAAACGTTTTAAGACTACTTTTCTGGTGACTACGCTTCACATTTGGAGCTTCTTTGAAAGAGACATTTCCGAAGAAGGCTAACAACCTACTTACTTTCTTAATATCATGTGATTTAGGAAAGGAGTGTGGGTTTGCCTTTTAATGAGGGACACTAAAATTATTCTTAACCCTTGTAGAGAGAGTGGTTTATTCGTACAAGGGTGTAGGACCTTCTGGGATGTTTGCCATGACAATCTTGCATAAATGGTTTATCTGCTAAACTGAGTTGTTGTATAAGAATATGTGATTTCCTTCCTAAAGAATCCTCATTCTTCTCCAGGAATGATGGGCTGGAGGACAATAATAATTGATTATCAGCAGTTTGCATGATGTATCGTCCCCATCTAAGAGAGCCCAATTCAGTAATACGGGCCCGATACTAATGCAATCAGGAAGATCTCCTCTTGTAGCATGAGTTGCAGTTGCATTGGGTCTGCTGAATTGAGGGGTAGATAGAAGTCTGAGTACCTTGTTCAGGGACCAAAAAATTCTATGTGTTTTTAGAGCAGATCTTTGTAGAACAAAAGACTGCAGAAGGGAAGTGACAACTTCTGTGCTGGAATGCTGGAATCAATCCTGAATCCATAAAACAAGTGTTCCGTTAATGTTTCCTTGTATGCCATGATTTTTGTAACCGTAAGTTGTTTGTCTTCAAAACTTAGGTGTTTCTATAGAAATCCCGACTGGGTTCTCAGTATGGATATAATCTAACCATATCTTTCATACGGAGTGGTATTGCCAGATAGATGATGTCTGTAATTTTTGCTCTAGGTAACTAGCAATGTTGGGTGAGTAGTTTTCACGATAGATAATAGTATTTAAAAAATCCATAAGTGAAGGTAATAGTATTTAAAAAATCCATAAGTGAAGGTCTAGACTCAGAAAGGAGGAAGCGTAAACGACTTTCCCTTCTACTTTCTCAGATAGAACAGCAGATGATAGTGGAATTGATCTTTTCACCCATTGTTGAAGTAGTACATAATAAGAACCAATGCCTGTTTGGCTAGTTTTAGACTAATTGTATTAAGTAAGCTGTTCCTTGGAAGGTTAGGAGTTTGCTCAAAACCTTCAAAATCTGGGACAATGGAGGAAAAAGATATATATCGTTCTTCACTTGTTCCAGTCTTGTAGGAAGGTATCTCTTGTTGCTGCTTGACTGTCCAAGTTTGTAGACACATACTGGGAGTTTGTGATTCTTGTATGTAACGAACAGGTCCACGTCCATTTGTGAAAGCATGTTGCCTATTGCTTGAAAAGAGTGGTTGTCCAACATCCACTATTGAGGCTGTCTTTTTCCTTGATATAAAGAGTCTGCTAATACATAGAGAGACCCTGTGAGGTGAATTGCAGATAGGTGCCACTTCTTTACTTGTGCATTCGAAGGATAGCTAGCATTATCATATTGAGAGGAGGTGAGCGTGATTTGGTCCCTTGATACAGGACATTGCAGTCATGTTATCTAGAACCAACAGAATTTGTCTCTTCTGGAGGCTTGAGTTTTTTTGAGAGACAAAAAGACAGCCATCAGCTCCAGGAAATTGTTGTGACAATTCCTCAGAGAAACTGACCACCTCCCTGCCACCTGACGATCCTCATAATGTCCTCTCCAACCTGTCAACAAGGTATCTTTGTGTATTGTTACTCGTACAGATGGAGGAGTCAGGTTGCCCTGGGTCCAAGGGCAAAGTATCTTTCCAACTTTCTGGTTTGTTTGATTAGATCGGTCTCGTGTCTTTTTTTCTTGCATGCAATAGCCAAAATTTGTTCACGTTTTTCAGTTTCAATCTGAGTATTGGATCTATAACTGATGTGAACTGCAGCAGACCCATCATACGTTGTAATTGCTGTCTGGAAATTCCATTTATTATAAATCCTTTTGACTGGAGTCTGTTTACCACTGCTCATAGGTTTTTCAAGCACTTTTGGGCCCCCAGATTAACCAGTTATCTAGGTAAGCTATTAGTTGTATTCCATCTTTTCTGAGTTCCCAGGCAACCACCCTTACTAATTTTGTAAAAATTCTTGGTCCAGTATTTAGCCCAAAAGGCATGACTTTAAACCTGTACATATCTTGGCAAACAATGTCCTTGTTCAATGTTGATAGCTTGAGGATCACTCTTTGTTTGGATGAATCCTTTTTGCAAACACCGAAGAGACATACTTGGTGGCAAATATATGCCTGTTCCTCTATGTCTCCCTTTAACAAGACCTTCTGCACGTAATCTTCCAGAGAGGGGTCTGGTTTTTGAAAGAACACCTTTAAAGGCAGAGGGATGAGACTATTTCCACCCCAGCCCATTGAAAGTAATGTTGTGTCCCCAAGGAGGAGACTTCTATTCCTCTTTTTAAGCTGACTTCTAACCCAACAATTTCTATTGGTATCCCCGTCTTCCTCTACCCTATTATAATCTGGATTTCTGTTTTATGTAGCCAGGACTACCTTTTTGTCTAATACTCAGCCTTGCTGTTTCTGTTTAGGCTACTGCCTGTTCTAGGTTTATAAAACTTTTAAGGATAATGTATAGGCTACATAAGAGCTTACAGGTACACCAGCCTTTATCTGAAATTCTAAAAACCAAAAAGCTCTAAAAACCCAAAACATTTTGTGAAAACCTAAAACATTTTTGTGGAGAGTAGTGTCAATTCATAAGGTGTGCTGCTGCTAAGATTATTTCATTACTAAATCCCAAGAATTGACCTTAGAAAATCCGAAGATAATAAAATACTTATACATCTCTCAAACCTTAGTGTCCTAAATAATCTCTCTCCCAGGAAAACATACCGCTAATTTGAGTTGCTTTAACCAGTAGATATTAGTACATATGCACACAGTGTGTGTGTGTGTGTGTGTGTATGTTCATAATTTTTTAAAAATGTGCAGTACGGGTAATACTCTTTGGAAGACAAAGAAAAAAAATTGTTGTCAGACACATGGACTATAAAGATTGTGACCAGCAGGTAAACAGAAATGGATAAACATTCTTCGAGAGATTAAAGATATTAATTTGTTTTGAAGGTATGTCAACGCAGTGTTAATAAATAGTATCTCCTGAAGCGAAAAAAATAGAAATAAATATAAATGCTTTTGTTGTGGAAGATCTGAACCAGCAACTTTGCAGTCAAATTAATGAGAAGGAATTCTTTTATTCTTCATTTAAAATACATACACTATTTAAAACTACATTAATGTATGTATTTAAAACACACATGCGTCATTGTCAACTTCATATGAGCAAACATTATTTCTTAGTCAGAATATAGCTATAGCCTGATTGGCTGGCTTGTTGCCATGGAGATCTATTATCCAATGACTGCCCTCTACTTCTGTTCTATTTATTGACATATGTCGTGACAGCACTAAATTTGAATGTTACCATGATCATGATTATTTGACTGCTGATGGCAAATATTACTCAATAATTTGCTTTAAATAATTATTTCTTGTAAACAAGAATTTAACAATAATGTTAACTTTTACATTGTGGTATGAAAAATTTCAGTGTGTAATGGTGATCAAATGTACAACTGCAACTGATGATGGACAATAAAGAACCCTCTTGAAGATCGATATGATGAAAATTTATTTTATAGTCTTACTTTTTGTTAAAGTAAAAAAGTTGAGTTACAATTCAACATGTAAATTTTAACAATAAGTACAACTATAAAATACATTTCATCATATTGATCTTGAAGAGGGTTGTTCTTTATTGTCACTATATCGTCATCAGTTGCAGTTCTACAAATATTTTATCATACACCACACTGTGTGGGATTTTCATACCACCATATTAAAGTTAGCATTAGTGTTAAATTCTTTTTTTAGGAGAAATAATCATATAAAGCAAATTACTTATTACTTTTTGGCATCAGCAGTCAAATAATCACAATCATGGTAATGTTCAAATACATACATGTGTATATTTTTGTGTTACACAGAATGGTTTGTTGAAAAGGTGTTAGTGAACATATGGTCTCAATTGTCCCACAATTTTATTATTGATGATGTTAATTATCTCACGCGCATTTAGTAGCATATTAATATGAATAATAAACTATAATGAAAAAAACATGAAAAATAAAAAAAATAAAATGCTTTTGCGGCAGTAGTCACGTTTGATTATGCTCCGACCTCACAGTTCCAAAATCCAAAAAAATACAAAAACCAAAACACCTGGCCTTAAGGATTTCGGATAAAGGATTGTTTACCCGTAGTAGTATGTAGCTTAACAGATAGGCTACTGAGTAGTAAAAACGGTTATTTTTTATTAAACCTAGTATACTATTTACATATAATCCTAGGCTTATTTGTTCTTTCTCAGTCTAGTACAGTAGTATAGGGTATTGCCTAATCCAGATTATTATAGATCCAATTTCAGTGTATGTACATATAAGCTATATAAAGCACAACTTACTAATATGTAACCTTATAGTTAGGCTACTATTTTTGCCTAACCCAGGTTGTTGTTTTATATCCAGTCTTAGGTTATTTGGTCTGCTATATAAAACAGTATCATTTACATTAATCTAGGCTACTGCCGAATCCGGATTTTGCAATTCACACTTAAGAGTATGGGTTATGTAAAACACAATTACCTTAGCATGTAGCCTTAAAGCCAGACTGCCATTTCATCTGGCATTGGTTACTATTTTCATCTAGTCCTAGGTTATATGATCTAGGCTAACAATTTAATCCAATAATGGGATGTTTAGTAGAAGTTTATAACTTAATATAAGGTACTGCCTAGTCTTGGATTAGTATTTAGGTCATGCTTAGATATGTAGGCTATAAAGGGAAAAGATCTGTAGCCTGTTATCAAGTCCTTGGGTCCTCAGTGTAAAACTAGGCTGCTGCTTAGGACCATGAAAGGAAGTGTCTTACTTACCATAATTTATGTTACTACCTAATCCAGGTTATTTGAATTACCTTTAGGATATGTAATCATAGGTTATAGGCTACAAACAACATCTACTTTAGCCTAAATTATTCTCAGTGAATCTGTTAGGCTATCATGTAGGGTACCACCTGTGCTATTGTAGACATCGTTATCTGAAAGGATTATCTAAATACTAAATTGTGGAACATTTCTTTAGCTAAACTTCTAAATAGAATGAAGACTTCTTCAAATATTGCAGTTTTCACAAATAGCAAACAGAGATCACATGAAAGTACTGACCATGTGGTCCCAAAACAAAGGCCAGTTTTTGGCTTTCATGCACAAATTAAACCTGTTCCACAGTTTAAACTGTTGAATTATAAGTGGGTTTTAAAAAAAAAGTACTTTCAAGTTTAGATGTTTCCATGATCCTCAATGAAAAAATTGAGAATCAAAGCAATTTTTGTGAGAAGCACTGGCTTCATATATGCACTTTACATTGACGAGAGGTAATGGCTCCTGATCTTTTACCGGCGCAATCGTAAACAAGGTGGCTGACACGCATGTAGTTACTTATTCTTGCAGGTTTTGACTTTGGAAAACTGGGTTCAGACACGCTGAAGATAAGAGAAAATGCCCTCATATATATCTTTGAGTCCATTATACTCCATCATGTGTCATAGTGTTAAACATTACGACACAATACCCAGCTACAAGACCAGGCTAAAAGATATTTCTTTGGTATTAGTCTAGTCACTATAGCTCTGGCACAGCACGGAGGGATAAACTCCTTGAGGACGAAATAAACGACAATATCAAAGACTAAAGTATTTGTAAAAGTTGTTATAAAAATAGTTTTGTTTTTGGAGGTTCACCATCCAACAAAATTACTGGATAGTAGGTAATATGCCCACAGTTGAATTTTTAACATTATGATGTATGAGAATTACACAGTAGGTATATAAGTTATGTTTATTTTTAAAGTTTGTACTCAGTTCACAAATTTTTTTTACTATTTGACAGGGAGCAACAACAGGTTTTGCATATGACAATCTGATGTTAAAGCATCAGTGCATTTGTGGAGATAATTCACATCACCCTGAACATGGAGGTCGTCTTCAGTCCATATGGGCAAGACTACAAGAAACAGCATTAATTCATCGTTGCCATAGAACACGACCACGTAAAGCTACCCTTGAAGAAATACAGTCTTGTCACAGCGAAGCGCACACACTGCTCTTTGGTAAGCAGTTCTGCAATTTTTAAGATGTCATTAGACCCAAAGCATTTTTGGACTGTCATAAATTTGGGTAAATTTTAAAATTATAAGCTGCATATTCATTTTAAGTCATGTTATCTTATGCTATATTACGGATCATAATAAGAACAATTTAAAGCTTACATCATTACTTCAGGTACCAATCCTTGGAATCGATCCCGACTAGATCCCAGCAAATTTGCCGAGTTACCTATTAAAAGTTTTGTAAGATTACATTGTAGTGGTGTGGGTGTAGATTCAGACACAACTTGGAATGAAATCCATACATCATCAGCGGCAAGAATGGCTGCAGGCTGTGTTATAGATTTGGCATTCAAAGGTAGGTACATTGCAGTTGCTTGTATTAAAACTTTTGCATTGGAAGTTACAGTTAAAGCAGTTTTTCAATTCCTTCAAATCTCAGGAAAAAAATTATAACCATGAAATTATAAATCAAGATAGTTTTGTACTTTTGTAATGAATTTTAAATATTTATCTCCACAGTTGCAACAGGAGAGCTACGAAATGGTTTTGCCTTAGTTAGACCGCCAGGTCACCACGCTGAACGGCAACAGGCAATGGGCTTTTGCTTTTTTAATTCTGTTGCTATAGCAGCAAGACAGTTGCATCAGAAGCTCAATATTGAAAAAATTCTAATAATTGACTGGGTAAGTACTGTTATAATCTGCTTATGTACTCTGGTCTAGTTCAGTTTTTCAATTTGGATGTTTTATGCTTCAAGTTATTTGTTTCAGTGTATAGTGTTTGGTTTACTTCTTTCAGGATGTCCATCATGGGAACGGAACTCAGTCCATGTTTTATGATGACAGAAATATTCTTTACATTTCCGTGCATCGATATGATGATGGAAGCTTTTTCCCTGGGACAGGAGCGCCAACAGAGGTATGTTAGGACTATCTTTGTACTAACTACAGTGCTCTAATTTAGGTCAGTTGTAATTAGTCATCTGTTTTGATATCAACTTCTGAAATATTTAACATTCCAGTCACTGTAATTTTTTGTGTTTACATAAATTCTGGTTGCTACTTGCTACACATGACCAATAATATTTTCTATTCAAGGTGGGCGAAGGTGATGGATATGGATTCAACGTAAACATTGCCTTCTCAGGTGGTTTAAATCCACCAATGGGGGATGCTGAATATATGGCTGCCTTTAGAACTGTAGTAATGCCTATTGCCAAGGTAACTGCTGTATTTTACAATTGTATTATTTTCATTAAAAATTACCATTTTTTTTTTGGTTTTGTATTTTAAGTGCTATAGATGAAGGGCTAAAATACAAATTTAAACACACTCCAGTTTACAGCGTGATTTCCTGAAACATATCTCAGAATTGCAGGAATATATGCAGATTGTATTCATGGTTATTAAATCACTTAGTATTTTGTTAAAGCTTCAGTGATAGAAGAAGATGTTTTAACACATACATTGTTCATAATAAAATTACAGGTTGTGATATTATGGTATTCTACATATTAATGTTTTACAGGATTTTGATCCAGAAATAATCCTGGTGAGTGCAGGATTTGATGCAGCAGAAGGTCATCCTTCTCCACTTGGTGGTTACAAAGTCTCTGCTAGCTGCTTTGCTCACATGACCAAACAGCTAATGACACTTGCACGGGGCAAGGTAAGAGAATCATTTGCCCTTTTATTTTGAAGCAGTTTTATGAGATGTAAAACACATACTTGAATTAGTAATGTATTTAAAGCATAAAAGTATGGTGTTTTGTTTGCTACAATTTACATGGGCTCTTCATTACAAACCTTTTGTTATTCTTTGTAACTAGCATAAACAGACTTTAGTTCAGCTTTAAAATGTCTAAAACTGGTCTGGAAGTTTAGTTCAGCTTAAAGTTGCGTGTGACTAGTCTGATTGTTCATACCTTTGTGTATACAGACTACAAGTGCATCTTTGTATGATGGGGTTATACAAGTATTACATTGAGAAATCCATCTTAAATGTTAAAAATAATTAATAGAAAATTTATTTAATATATTTCAAACACTGTTAGAGTATACATACCAATTGGACAAAACAGTGCTTATTTTTTCTTATAAAGATTGAAGGCCTTGTATAATTTACCAAGTACTACTGAGAATTTTTGTCCTTTGGCTAACTTATTTTACTCATCCTTAGACTACATATCATAGCCATACTATTTGATTTGATTTAAGAAAATTCATCTATGCAAGCAATGGGGCACTTTAGGCCATTTAATGCTAATGAGTGAAAAGGGGATGTGGGAGTGGTGGGACAGCAAGAGAAAGAATGGAAGTGGGAATGGAGGCAAAGTAACAAGCTAAAATGTGGGTGGTACTAGGGCCCAAAGGGATGGTAGTAGCCCCTGTGGAGACCATAGCCTACAGCTTGACACAAACATATGAAAGTGTTTATGTTTCTTATTCCACTAAGAAAATTAAATCGTGAAGTAAAGGGTTATCCAGTAAATGAATGAGATAGTTTGAGGTTAAAATTTCACTCACATGATACAGCCATTACTAGGGTGTCTTCAGATGTAAGGTGAACATTGTGCTTCCTGTATTATCTAATTACTATGTACATATTTGTCTTTAATTAAATGTAGGTGACAAAGTACTAATCCTTATTCAGTATTAGTTCACAGACATATAAATGAAGAAACCAACATTTTGTGGTATATGGTTATTTTATAGAATTGCTATGTTACATGACGAGTCCATGAAATGTATAATTATCTTGTATTGAAATCTATTCTGATAGGTTTACTAAATGCTTATTGTTCATTATGCATAGAGACTTACAGTAGAGCCTCGGTTCTCGACGATAATTCGTTCCAGAAGGAGCGTCGAAATTCGATTATTTCGAGAACTGAATCAAGTTTTCCCATAAGAAATAACTGAAAATGGATTAATCCGTTCTTGACCATCAGATATTACCCTAACCTTGCCTTTTTATACAATACATTACATGTAAATTACAACTAAATAAGTTAAAAGTTAAATAAATATCATGTTAAACGTATATTTATAATTTTAAATGTATAATATACTGTATAAAAGAAAACTAGCCAGTGTCCAACTGACTGTTGACCAAACTCCATATGCTACCTAGGTAAATAGTAAGTAGAACGTAGTGTAGTGGGTAGGCATAAAACGTGTTGCTAACATAATAAAAACATTGAAAAGCAAGTCTAATTATTACAGTAAATTAATAAACTATTAAAATTAAACCCAATTTATATTTATCAAAAACTTGCAAAAATTTGCCTACAGTAAGTCGGCATTTAAGGATGTAAACAAACCATAGCGCAGCCCTGGTGGTTTATATCGGGACTATGGTAGTAAAGAAACCATATCTCGCTATAAGCCTAGAAACTTTTACATTCGATAATAATTTATGGTAAATCTTTTACGGAGTCAACTGCAATACTGTATACAAAATCGCTTGAAAATTATCTTTCAGTAAATGTAATGTTATGATACTAACGATTTTGTTTCATAAATGTCCTTATAAAAAAGGTGCGTCTTTTACGGCAAATTGTCCAATATCAGGGCTGGTTTCAAGCTTATTGGACTTTTGACAATTTAATTTTATGGTACTGCATGGTACATATATATGTACGCATGGAGTAACGTAAAAGAATCTTCTTAATGTCTTTAATTACTATACCATTACGTACCAGCATCTCTTGAGTTTAATATCAAGCTAATCTCTTCTTTTTTTTTTTATGAGGACGCTTATAAACGAAGCATACAGATTGCGTTCGTTACCGCGCACACATTGCATATGTAAACTGTGTCACTACCAGACCTCATACGTAAACATTGACGTCTTTTTACAGTAGACATAAAAGAATCGTCTTAATTTCTATAATTATTCTATACCATAGTGGCTTCTCTGATTAAGCTAAGGCTAACCTCCTCTTTACCAGCAAGCTTAACAAAGATTAAGATTGCGTTCGCTACCGAATGGCACACGTTACGTATGTGATAGTGGTTTCACTACCAAATCTCACACGTAAACAATGACGTATTTTTACAGTAGACATAAAAGAATCTACTTAATTTCTATAATTAATGTATACCGTAGCGGATTCTGAGTTAACCTAACGCTAACCTCTTCTTTACCGGCACGCTTAAAAAGCTTAGATTGCGTTGATACCGAACCGAACATGTTACGTATGTAACTGGTTTCAGTACCAAATCTTACACGTAAACATTGACGTATTACAGTACGACATAAAAGATTCTTCTTAACCCTCTTACGCCGGAGTGGTAAATAAAAAATTGTCTCCTGTGTGCCGGAGGGGTTTCGGAGTGAGCGGGGAAGCGGAAAAAATATTTTTTTCAAAAAATCACAGCGCGCTTAGTTTTCAAGATTAAGAGTTCATTTTTGGCTCCTTTTTTTGTCATTGGCTGAAGTTTAGTATGCAACCATCAGAAATGAAAAAAATTATCATTATCATTTATAAATAATGCGATATATGATAGCGCAAAAACAAAATTTCATATATAATTGTATTCAAATCGCGCTGTGCGCAAAACGGTTAAAGGTAACAAGTTACCTTTTTTTCGTTGTAATTTACACTAAATTGCGATCATTTTGGTATATAACACATTGTAAAACGATAAAAGCAACACAGAGAAAATATTATCACAAGATAATGCATGAATTCGTACGCCCCGGACGTAAACAAATATTTTTTTCAAAATTCACCATAAATCTAAATATTGTCCTAGAGACTTCCAAATTCTTCCAAAATGAAGACAAATGATTGAATATTACTATAACTTTGGGTTTTTTCAAGAGTATTAGCTTACAATTGCAGTTTTCGACCATATCTGACGAGTTAAAGTTGACCGAATGTCGAATTTTTATATATATATATTTTTTATATGCAATTATTTCAAAAATAAGAAAAGCTACAACCTTCAAATATTTTTTGTTTAATTCTACATGAAATTGCGCACATTTTCATATATAAAACTCTATGAAATGCCTTATATGAAACGGAGCAAATATTCTGAGAATGGGACGTAACGTATTTCGGAGATTTGTGGCGGAGAATCCGCGCGCGGAGAGAAGGAAAGATTTTTTTTAAAATTCACCATATATCTAAATATTTTGCTAGAGACTTCGAATTTGTTTCAAGATGAAGATAAATGACTGAAAATTTACTAGACTGTAGAGTTTTAGCTTACAATTGCGTTTTTCGACCAGTTTCGGTAGAGTCAAAGTTGACCGTCCAACGTGGTTTTTTTCTATTTGTCGTGATTTATATGCAAATATTTCAAAAATGAGAAAAGCTACAACCTTAAATTATTTGTTGTTGTATTCTACATAAAATTGCGCACATTTTCATATATAAAAAATTTATGTAACGGCTAATTTAAAATGGTGCAAACATTACCACAATCGCACGTATGATTTTTTCGGAAGAGTTACCGCGCGGACGTAAAGAAAATGTTATTTTTTTCATAAATTCACCATAAATCGAAATATTGTGCTAGAGACTTCCAATTTGTTGCGAAATGAAGGTAAATGCTTGAATATTACTAGAATATAAGCGTTTTTTTAGCTTACAATTGCGTTTTCGACCATTTCGGTAGAGTCAAAGTTGACCGAAGGTTGAAATTTTGGCAATTATCGTTATTTATATGAAAATATCTCAAAACTGATAAAAGCTACAACCATGGGTTGTTTTTAGTTGTATTGTGCATGAAATTGTGCACATTTCCATATATAAAACTTTATATAATGGCTAATTTTAAAATGGTGCAAACATTACCACAATCGCATGTATTGATTTTTTTCGGAAGAGTTACCGCGCGGACGTAAGGAAAAAGTTTTTTCATAAATTCACCATAAATCGAAATATTGTGCTAGAGACTTCCAATTAGTTGCAAAATTAAGGTAAATGATTGAATATTACTAGAATATAAGCATTTTAGCTTACAATTGCATTTTTCGACCATTTCGGTAGAGTCAAAGTTGACCGAAGGTTGAAATTTTGGCAATTATCGTTATTTATATAAAAATATCTCAAAACTGATAAAAGCTACAATCATGAGTATTTTATTGTTGTATTCTACATAAAAATGCGCACATTTTCATATATAATACTTCATGTAACGGCTAATTTACAATGGTACAAAAATTATGTCAAAGTGACGAAATAATTTCCGAGATATGTCACAGATACTTTTTAGTGAGGCAAGAAAGAAATTCGCGCTTGCGCGCCTGCGTAACGATTGTAAACAAAACAACACCTTGATCCGTGAACTCCCAGCATCCCCCAAGGCGCGTGATTCAAAAGTTTTAGGCTGGTAGGCCTGTCAAGTATTTTTCCGCCAATTTTAAAAAAAACTTTTGTAAGTCAACGTAAAATACGTCCAGTCGGCGTAAGAGGGTTAATTTCTTAATTACTAATCACTTAATATGGCATAGTGGCTTCTCTGATATAAACTATGACTAACTTCTTCTTTACCGGCAAGCTTAACAAAGCTTTAAGATTGCATTCGCTACCGAACCGCACATGTAACCTATGTACGTAACATTGCCTTCACTCACTCCAAACCTAACACTTAAATACTATTGCATTTGCTACTGAAACGCGCGCCTCAAGTGTGAGCATGGTTTTAGAATATGTCTACGCTTGAAAAAAAATCAAGCAAGGGTGCTTGATTAAATCTTTTTTCGCTCACCACTTTCATGCAGAGGAGAGGATAGACGAAACTTAAGGTTTATTTTGGAGTTGGAAATGATGGAAACATTTTGAAGAAGGAAAACGCGAGATGCCATGTAAACACTTTTCCATTATTTTAGAGATTAACAATAGCAAAAGGTTTTAATAGATAGGCAGTAGTAATGTTGGGACCCATGATGAATCAAAAGGTAACTGCGTATAAAGTTGATACCACCGAAAAAGCAAACGAAATGCACGCAAGGTGTACAATCAACGACACGAAACGTTTGAAATGTTGTTTTAAACCCATTAGTTTGCGGACTATTTTTAAACAATGCTGAGTGGCATCACCAGTGTTACCAACCGTTTTGCTAAATTATGCTAGTCGGTCCAAGCAAGAATTTATGCCAAATATGGTGCAATTTTGTGCCAGAATTATGCTATTAATCTATCATTATCTCATTTCTCTAATACATTTGAGCTAAAACAATGATGTAATGGAAATTTAAAACATTTATATATTAGGTGAAATGATAAAAAGTGACGAACAGACAATATTATAACTAATAATTTGATGATCATTACATGTTAATAAACTCGTAATAAAACAACATTTTTCTTTAATAGATCACATACGCAATCACTAGTACACTATTTGATATGCAATCACTATTATACTATTTGATAAATGTGTGAAGAGCACATATACAAATGTGAAGAAAAACAACAAATTTTACTTATTACTGCATCATTATCATGCCAATCAGAACCATTTTTCTTTAACAGGTCACATAAACAATTAATAAATACTTGAAAATGTGTGAAAATTACTTCAAATATAACATTTTGTTATTTACTGATATTTACTGAAAATTAAAACTAAAAAAAGGTAAACAAACAAACCAGTCTCTACTCAAGAAGAAAACATACGTACTTATTACTTGATCATTATCATGTCACTGAAACACTACTTTTCTTTAACAGATCACATACACAATGAATAAATACTTGAAAATTGTGTGAAAATCACTTCAGACATAATTAAAATTTTGATAACTACTGAAAAAAATAAAACTTAAAAAAGGAAAAAAAGTAATTCTTTACTCATGAAGAAAAAACATTATTAACACTACTGATCGTTTGTCATGCCACTGTGGGTATTTATTTATATTCACAAAATTTAACATTCCTTAGTTGGGTTCAAACTTAGCAATTAACTCATTTGTTAGTGCTGCTTTTGAGGCAATTTCACTTGAAGATACATTCACTATAGCTGTGTATGAAATTGAGGAATTTTCTGCATTTTATTTAAAATTTTAGTGAAAATACATTCTAAAATTGTACTAGAACCCTAAGTGTGAAAGAAATTATGCTAAGCTCCAATTCTTGGGTCAAATTATGCTAAAAAACATGAAATTATGCTACATTTGGTAGCACTGGATGACGCCAACTAGCGGCGGCTGGCGGAAACAGTTTTGTTTACAAACATCATATGGTCGGGGGTCGGAAACTGGTTTTTTGGTTGAAAATAGATACAAAGTTTATGGGAAATTTAGTGGCGAAATCCGATTATGTCGAGTTCTAATACGGTCGTGAACCGGGTCTCTACTGTATTTGTGCAATTTCTTTTATTGATTATGCTTAGAGACTTATTTGTGCAATTTCTTTTAAAGGTAATATGAATAGTTCCCTTATTCCAGCATAAAAGTAGAAAGATTTATACTGATAGTGCAACACTGGTAGCCATTATGAAATATGAGTTATTTTGTGTCATTTTCTTTTTAAGGCTGATTGAAAATTCAATTAAGTTCTAGTTCTCTGTTTTCTATGTTTATTTAGTTCCAGTCATTTTTCCTGTTTATTTAGTTCCGGTGTATAAGGGCTAAATATATTTTATGATCATATTCTTTTGATGGTTAAATTTTTTCAGTAACAGTCGTTATTACTTTAAAGAAAATGCTATGAAACGTTGAGTTAATGATTGGAAGCATTAATTTATGACTGAATGTTTGATCATATGAAAAATAGGGGGCTTGACTTTAAATAAATTGATAGTTGTTTTAAAGGCTGTCTTAATTTTTTATTTCTACCTCGATAAAACTACTGTATAGTAATTTTATTTATAGTAATTAATTTATAACCATCAGGTTGTCTTGGCTCTTGAAGGAGGCTATAATTTAACTAGCATCTGTGATGCTACAGAAGCTTGTGTACGTGCATTAACTAGTGATGAGGCTCCACCCATTAGTGAGTCAGAGATGAGCAGACCACCTTGCCAGAGTGCTGTAGATACCTTACAGAATGTCATTGCTGTACAAGTAAGTAATCATTAATTTAAGAGTTACATTATTACAATTTAATATGCACAGTGTTACTGAATTCTCCAAACATGGTAATATAGTTATTGTATTCTCAAAACATGGTAATAATGAATTATTGTTCCAATTTAATATGATCCATCTATGCAAAAATTCTTATATTAAACTAGACTATATTTAGGCCTATGGTTAGTTACCCAGAAAATCCAGTTATCCAGAACATTCTTGATCCAGATGATTCTGTTTAGGAGGATTTCCACTCTATTCCATTTGTGTTTTTAATATAATTAGTATTATAGTGTTGCAATACAATTATTACCTTATATAAAACTATGTCAGACCTCTAGTATGTGCTATTACTGGAGATGTTACATAATGACTAGGGCTTTGACTGAAGACTAGTTAAGCTCAGAACATTTCAGCATAGCTCCTGACTGTAGATTAATGATAAACATTCACAAGCCATTGGTTTATGGTATCAAGCAACTGGAAAAAAAGACAGATATCAAAGATTGAAATGGTTTGGTCCTGTGATGAGAAGGGATGAGTAAACGTTAGTCAGGAAAACAATAGTGTATTTATGTTGTTAGCAGGTTGGAGACCTAGAGGAAGTCATAGGAAATCATGGAAAAATAAGTATTGTAGATAAAGACCTAGATTTGACTGGATATCAGCAGAAATATACTGAAAGAAGAGTGGAGAGAAATTATTTATTGTCTAGAGGACAGAATCATACATAATGTTTCTTGATATTTTTTTTCTTTTTTATACATAATGTTTCTTGATATTTGTTTCTTTTTTTTTCGTCTATTCAACACAATTATGACCATTTACAATTGCTGCAATTTTAAGGAATAAAATGTCCACCTGCTTTGTGCACTTACAATGTACATCTGGCAGAAGTAAGTGCCAGGGAAGGCAAGAAAAATGCTGAAATAATGTTTATAACATAGCTGAGCAAATTGGTTGCAACAAAGCTAATTGTGACTTTTGCTCTCATTTCCCTGATTAGTTTTGTCATCTTGTATTAGATTGCTCTAAATTATGGTTTTATACTAGTATAGGTAGTATATACGCATCAATGTCTGAAATATGCTCGTGCATCACGAGGGCAGGACTTTAAGTAGGATATATCAATAGAAAATATACTCGAATGTGCTTGCAAAGTATAGCTACCTTACCTACAAACTCTATGCTTTACATATCATTAGCAGTGTTATTAATCTTAGTGTATTATTGTTCAGCATTTTTAAAATAATACCATACAGAACATGATGCAAAATTAAGAAATATTATAGTATATGACATTAAATTACAGTAAAAATAAACAAGCATGTAGGTAGGTATGGGAAAACCTTGTAAAACCTACCACGAAGCATTATTTTTGTTTATGTTCATCAGTTGAAAGAAATTTGTTGCAAACTTTGGAAATTTCAGTACCATGCATCTGTGTGATTGGTATCATGACTGTAGTTACAGTAGCCTAAATAATTTTGTAGTCTAGGCATGTCTACATAACATCAACAGCTGACATGCAAACCATTGCTCAGCATATTCAAAATAGATTGTAGAAAATTTAAAGTAAAATAGAGTATTTTAGAAATACATATACAATGGTCCCCCCGTATTCGCGGGGGATGCGTACCAGACCCTCCCCGTGAATAGTTAGAATCCGCGAATGTTTGGAACCACTATGAAAATGCTAAAAACAGCCTATTTTGTTAGTTAAAACTCAAGAAAAACCCACTAAAAATTTTCATACTTGGTTTTTTAATAGTTTTATCACAAAAAGTGTATTTTATGATGAAATTCATAAAAAAAACAGGAATTTGTGGATATTCATCATAGAAAAATACCGCGAATGCGCGAATTTTCCGCGAATAATGCAGGGAAACGTTCCCCAGAGAAATCCGCGAATGTGTGAGTCCACGAATCTGGAGAACGCGAATACGGGGGGTCCACTGTATAGTAGACTAAATATGTCAAGTGGCTTCCAGCTGGCACCAGAAAATTTATCCTAATTTAAAGACAAGGTTTGTTAGCTATGAAAAATACAAATGAATTAAAAATTTGTCATTTTAGGGCTCTGGAGAATATTAATAGAAAACACTTGTACAAAATAGCATATGGTAAAGATATACCAAAAATTTTATCTATATAATTAGCTCCTAAAAATTTCAGTACATAAGCAGTTTGGTAGTACTATATTTCTTGTCACTTTTAGTGCATGTTGTAACACAATTTTTAAATTATACGCAGTATGGTATCTGACTGTAGCTACAATAGCCCTATTTCATACCAATGTTAGCTTTGCCAACATTCACAGTCACTATTGGATTTTTTCTTCAAAAACTATTGCACTACATTTGTATAATATTCAATAAAGTACTTACTAGTAAAAGTACTGTATTGTAGTGTATCAACGTATACTGTAGTAGAGAGCATCTGTATTATTCCACTAACGTGATTCAGTTGAATTCCTGTCACCCTAATTTGGACATAATGCATCTTAAACTTGGTTTGACCCTGGATCAGGGTAGATCTGAAGGTCCATCATTTCATATCAAGGCCACCTTAGTGCAACTTTGTGGGCTAACCTTTTCCTAACCAGGAGAGACGTGGCCTTGTCGAAGGTGGCGGGGTCAGTAGATCTGGAGTCCTTGTTGGCTCTCCATAATGGGGATCTCCTTGAGTTGCAGCTTCTTTTCCCTAGAACTCATTTGGAAGATGTGATCGGCCGGCGGCAAGTGTATACCAAGGATAGGCTAGTACATCAGACAGTATCCAAATCAGAGGCTTGTTCTTGTCCTCCTCCTCCCCCTCTACAATGGCAGACAATACTGTCTACTCCTGTCAAGTTGTCTAGACTTCTGGAGTTCCTCGGTTTTCTACTCCATCAAAGTCAAGACAGCATCAGCGTCCCTTTAAAACTTGCCCCTTCAAAGCTGGGAGGAGCTCTAGAGGAAGGGACAGAGGGGTGCCTCTCCCTCTCTGTGCCACAGGTAGGGGGGATGCCATAAGGCCATAGGGCCAAATAGCAGTAGTTTGGAGCGGAGAAATGGGTTGTAGATGTTTTACGGGTGGGGTATCTACTACCCTTCAACTTCTCTTCCCACTCTCTTGGACAGACCCCTTCTCAATCTGACCCATACTCACGGCTCCCTTAAGAACTTAGCTCTCCAGGGTTTTACAGTTGGATTTTCCTGGTCCAAAGGCTGCAGGCGACTGGAGATCAGTGATCAACCTTTCCACTTTGAATCACTTTGTAAGGAGGACAAGGTTCAGGATGGTGAGGTCCTGGACAGTTTTGTCAGCAATAAGAGACAACTTCTTGCTGTCAGTAAACTTGAAGGATGCTTATTTTCAGTTTCGAATCCACTCTTTGTCCAAGAAGTTCCTTCGCTTCAGTCTGGGAGAGCTCGTCTTCCAGTTCAAGATATTCTCGACTGTCAACCTCAACATTGCAGAGAGAAGAATCCTTGGAAAACGTATGATACAGAGTCATAGCAGGAACCTTTGACTTCTTAATCGGAACCTTATCATCTTTACGATGGACCGGAACAGGTACAGGAGACGGAGATGTTTGAGATAAGGGGCTTACACTTCCATGATCACAAACATGTACGTGAAAGGGAGAGACATTTCCATGATCACAAACATGTACATGAAAGGGAGAGACACGGCTGTGTAGAGAAGTCGGCGAAACACTCTCGTCACTCACGACACCTCCGCGCTCATGAACACACTTATGTAAGGGAGAGACACGGCTGTGTAGAGAAAATGGCTAACCACTCCTTTGACTTGCGACTCTTCCATCGTCACAAATATGTACGTGTAAGGGGGAAACACAGCTGTGTAGAGAAGTCGGCAAATCACTCTTCCCGCCAGCATGTACACATACATGTATGGGAGAGACGCTGCAAAGTCTGTAATTCTCCTTTTAATTTGAGGGCGAGGAGGAGATGGGAGATGAAGAAGCAGAAGGAGATGGGGGGGAGAGAGCTTCATCCTTCTACAATGTTTCTTGCTAGAAGGGGGAGGGGAAGAATCGCTCCTTCTTCGACTCTTTTTGCCAGAGAGAGCAGAATACCTAACTTAAAAAACAGAGTCCAGCCTCTCAAACACAGCTTGAAACGTCTATGATGGCTCACCGAGAGGAAGAGATAATGTCATAGGGTGAGAGGATGCTAGGAGTGACATCACGACATCTTGAATGGTAGCACTGGTCGATGGCCTCACTGGTGTAGCGATAAAGGATGAACCAGCAAGTGTCGACGTTGGCACAGACAGGCAGCTCATGAACCAAAGTAATGTAGGCCTGGAGGTGCGTGGAATACCAGTGGGGTGGGAGGAGGGTCACGAGCCGCCAAGAAATGTGAAAGAAAGCCATTCAAGGAGGGAGAACCCCGTAGGCCTAGAGACACCCAAACAGCAACCATCTTGTTTGGTTTGGAATCTGAAATAAAGGAAACAAAGGGCGTAGCCTCCTCCCTCTTGGGAAGGACAATAGATCCCACGGGAGAAGGGGCTACAGTAAACATAATTTCATCTGGTGCAACTCCCGATACTCCCAATGACGAATCAATGGAAGAAAAGGAAGGAGACAGCGGTACAACCGATGGGGGGGGGGGGGGGACACCCCTGGAAGAGAGGGATGCTGAAACTTCCAAATGAGGAGGTGAAAAACCCTCCCAAGAAGGCCAAGTAGAAACTCTATGATGCTCCATCTTCTTGTTAAATGCCCTCCACTGCAACTTAGGCTAGGAACGACATTTCCAGACAAGGATTAGTAATGGTACAACTGCAAGTCGTATGGGGATCAGTAATGGTAATAGCCAAAAACCTGGAGCACAGAAAACAATGAACGCCTGGACACAAGCGTTGACGAAGTTTTGCAAAATTAGAGGGCTCCATGATAACAACAAGCACAACACAAACACACTGAAACAGTAACAAAGCACGCAACATAATTTACACAAAACAATGAAACAAAAGCAAATCATGGGCAAACAAAGCAACCAGCTTGAGAGGAGAGCAAAAGCGACCACGCACTCTCCAAGGCGGTCAAAGAAATACTAGCGCATCATGAGGTTCTATGCTTGATCGGTGACTACCTTCCAACTTGTATACAAATGAGTTGCCAGATGCCACAGATTCCTTGCTTTACAATCTGATTGTTTTTAACCTGTTTCCAGCTGGTGCAAGAAGCTTATCCTATTGTTAAAACCTCAGGTATGTTACTTATGAAAAATACAAAGTGATAAAAACTTTGTCATTTTTAGGACATCAGTGTTGTCTAGTCAAATAATTTTTATTTTATGACACTATAATAAGGCATAGTTAAGTCTGGAGCCAGAAACAAAAGTAATAGTACAAGCAAAGTAGGTTGCTTGTAAGGGAGCAGAAGTTATGTATTTCCTTTAAGCCTTGATGGGTGGCAGGGCTTTTAATGATGCCAAATAATTGCATATGGAACTCCCAGTTAAGCTCATATGAGTACTATTATTTTGCGCCATAATATTTGAATGAATTTTTCATGAAAATGTTCCTGTCACTTGACTGGGCCATAAATGACTCGTGTCAATACTAACTCAGATTAGCACCTCAGTCTAGAGTATACCAACTCAGATTAACACTTCAGTCCAGAGTAAATGGCTAGATTTGTGGCTAAATGCACTAACAGCATTGCCAGTTATGTGTCTTACAACAATAGATGAGAAAACAAATATAGGGCTCTCTATGATTTTACACATTTGAGACATTCTATTCCTTTGAATAGGACTTGCAAGTGCTAAGCATGCAAACACGTATGCTTCCATTATTTTGGTTTTGGCCCATCAGACGAAAGTATATAGATTTTCTACCATGGTTTGAACAGGTTACATGTTGACCCAAATCCATATTGAGAGAAAATCTGCTGGTTGGTGAACCTTTATTTTGAGAAGTTACAGCTCCGTAATTGTTTTTGAGCAATCAGGGTTGACTTTGCGATTCATGAATGTTCACTCCAGAGGAAAAACTCATAGCTGTTGATGTGCCAGCCACTTCATAGAAAATCCAACTCTTACCCTTTTCAGTACCCCTGCATAAGTCTTGCTACATGGATCACTGGCTTTCACTGAGCCTAATAATCTTATCCAGTGCTATTCTGTTGTGAAACATATTGCTGAGGAAGCAGAATAGTTATTCTGACCACTGGTTGCATTCTGCTTGTGTTCTTGTGGATCATGTTAACTAATGTCCAGTCTGCAGATCAGGGAAATTGTTAGCCAGGAATCAGGCAGGCAGCTTCCTTACACTGAATTTGGTCACATCTTGGCCTTATTCACTTACCAATTAGTATTTTTAATAAAGCATCATCACCAGGTTGGAAAGCTCATATAAAAAAAAGCTAAGCACTTACAACATTAGGTCCAGTCTGTGCTAAAGCCTAGTGAGAAAAGGTTTATGATGTCATAATAAGGTCCCTTTTTAACTGTGTATAATTCTAAAAATTCTTATCTTAAAGACTGATCACCTGTAGTTTTTCTGTAGTATTGTCAGATGGCCCTATCTATATAGATGAAATTTTATTTTATTCCACAGAGTATTCATTGGCCAGTTGTGAGAAGGCAAAGTGGAGCAATTGCATTGTCAGCATTAGAAGCTCAGGGACGAGAGGAAGAACAGGAAACTGTGTCTGCAATGGCCTCATTGAAAGTTGATCCTCAGAGTCAACAATCACAGTATGTAATGTTTATACTGAATTTTATGTTTTAAAAATTCCCAAGTATTTGGATATTTGATCCATAGTATTTTATAATTTAATAAATATTCCAAGGATATTTTCTGCCATTTCTTTCATTGTGCATTATTGTGGACAAAAGAAAATGAGATTTTTAGTTCATACAAAATGAATGGGTAGGAATGGAATGGGAAAAATGTTTTAGTGTTATGTTAAGACTTGCTCAAAAAACTTCATAGTGGTGAATACAGTACAAGGATTTTGCATGATTGTGAACCTTGTTAAATCTAATAGGATTAGATGAACTGCGTGACATCTGGAAATCAAACTAATGTAATTACAAATGAATTCCTAAGTTTTTCAAATGATCACCTTCAATGGTAAGAGACGTTAAATGGTGTTATTGTTTCTTTACAGGAGTCCTGAACCTGCACCAAAAAGTCCAGCCACTGAAACTCCAAATGATGAGGAAGAACCCATGGAAGAAGACACGGAAGTGAAGTAACAAAAGATATAAAAATATAAAAAAAACACTAAGAATATCTTGAAGTCCAGAGTGTGTACTAGAATCCAGAAACACTGTTACCCATTAATTTTAGGCCTTCACTGCCTCCCAGATACAGTGCTGTGAAAGCAGTGTACTGTGTTTGCATTTCAATGTGCTGCTTGTGGTTGCCCCTCTGCAGGTAGAGGGGGCCCTAGGCATGCTCCTCTTTGCCGAGTGACCAGTGATATTTAGTGTTAATTGTTCCGGTGTGGTAGATGTCCGTACATCACCCAGTGATGAAAACTATAAAGAAGGTGGTTTGTGATGATATTTGCTGAGTGAACCTGACACTTGGCAGCAGTGTCTTTGACTCTCCCCATATTGGGTAGGGCACTGGAACTATTTCAGGCAGTGATGTGAGTCAAGATGTGATGAGTGCCCATTGTTCGCATTTGGGCTTGTTCGATGAACCAAAGATTAGGTAGATTTTTATGATGTGCATACACGGTGTCTTAAATTTCTTAAGGTTGTAGTGTTCCATAGGTAAACAAGACTGAGTTATGCAGTCATATTTATTGATGAACCACATTTATTTTCATTACATAATATGAGAGTAAGTTTGTATGTACTGCTGAGAAGCAGTTTCCTGACTGAATGTGCAGCCCAGTGCAAATGTATTTCAAAATACAAAATGTCATTATCATTGGACCAGCCTCAAGCTAAATCATGACACCTTAATACTTGTGCCAACCACTTAACAGATGTTTTTCTGTTGACAGACTTTAACTTTGAATATGTTAGTATTCATATAGTGTTTAGTAGATAAATGTATAATATACATATATATATTATATATATTCAATTTTATGTATTTCAGATTTTATTTGTTCACCTCACCTGATGGTGTAAAATTTATGTCACTTAAGTGCACAAAACATGTTACTTGCAAGCCTTACTTATTAGCGGAAAGGTTGGGTGGTACCTATTTGCATCGGTATGCTATTGGGCTTATTGTCATGGGACAATTCACAGGTGTTGTGCCAGGATGTTACGTCAAAGGCTTGCCCTTTGCAAATTGGGGTAAAGTGCTCCTCTTTCCACACTTCTGCCTTTCTGTACTATATCTTGTCACCTAATGTATCTCGGTAAAGAAAATAATGAAAACAAAGGTAAAAAGGAACCATAGAGGCCAAACTGTTTGGAGGGTAAGTGACCCACAATGCCTTGCTGGGACCTTACTTGTACAAATCCATAATTACCTCTACATCTACACCAGGCTCACGAGCACTAGTCAGAATCACAACCCCCTGTCCACAATAATTCAGGCATGTAAGATGTGTGTTCTGGTACTACTCAGCTCAAGGCTTTACAATAAAGGACCAGCCATTCATATGGTTTCAGGAAGGCATGAGCATCCCCTCCTGTATCCTGTATCTTGTCCTTGTATGGTCACGGTGTCCACATAATAAACTGGCATATGTTCAACAGGTACTAATGTTTGTTTCTTTTCCTTTTCCACTCTGGTTAATTCTTGTATAAGTTATATTAACCCTTTGACTCACTTAACCTTTGCAAATCACATCGGCCCTAGAACCAAGAAATTTGTTACCTGCAAATGTGCAAAGAAATAGTTTCCTTTGACTGTTGTCTGTAAAATTTACAATACAATCATTTGGTGTCATTTTTTAAGTGAATACTTGTAATTCATCATGTGTTCATGATCTCTAAAAAAAGGAAGTTTGCCAAATGAAGTTTTAAAGTTAACTAGAAAGAATTTCTATACTTTGCCATAAAGAAAATATACCAAAAATAAAAGTAATAAAGACACTAATTTCTAATACCATGCCAAGCTACAATAAATTTCCTTTCAATTATATATTTTTTGTTGTTTCTTGCCCACTGTGAAGTAGCAATAATTAAGTTTTTTTATACTATTTTATTCCGTGTACTGAACAGCTCTTGGCATTATTTTCCTTTTTATTGATGTGTTTAATTTTACTTTTCATGGAAAAATGTACATATTTTCATAATAAGTTTATTTGGATACTTGCCTACTGTTAAAGATAGTTTATATTGCCGTGCCAATATGCGAGTTGGCACTCCAACAAAAGAAAAGAGTGAGTGACTTATAAGATTGTCTAGGTCACCTGTTCTCCACCAGGTGTGTTTGAAATGCTTTAGCTCATCAGAATTCTCCTTGATAACCCATATTATCTAAGATGAATCTTAACTACTGTTAAAAATACCCGATTCCCACACAGAAGAGAATGGTGGGTAGTGCAGCTAGACAATCTGCACAGCCAATCAAGCTAAAGGTTTCTTGCATGAAACCCAAAACATTCCTACCTGATCTGGAATCCTTTTTGGATCTTAATGCCCCTAGAAGTTGGATTCCATTCAGGAAGCAAGGCTCTCGTATGTGTGCAGCAAAGAGCAGCCTTGTCAAGAACATTGCTTCAGTTCAGCCAAAAGGAAATCAATTTGAAACAAATAACATGAAGGGACCTCTGTGCCTGGGTCTAAAAGCCCCAAAACCGACATTCCACCAAAATTAAATACCTTTAAGATATAAAGGTATGATTCTGTACAATATACTTTACCTGGTACTAGTAGTGGATGGACTAAGGGCTTTACCGTTTTCAGATGCAATTCTGCTTACTTAAGGTCACTAGTGAGTGGCATAACCAAAACTGCACTTCCACTGCACCCCATTAATGACAACCTAAAGAAATGAATTTGTCATAAAACTAAATGAAATTGCAGTTCCTCTCACATTATAAATGTTTACCTTCAATAAAGGTAAAAAGTATAGAACTGCATAGCTCGGAATCCACTGGCCTGATTACATGTGCCACAGAGAATATTGCATTCTTTGACATTCTAGGTTTTCTGAAAAGACAAACAAAAGGTTAACTTTGCCTCTTCCAAGCCTAACCTATCTAAATGAATTGTAACTGCCCTAACAGGACAGAGAAGTATTTCCTCTTCCTTCTCCACTGGAGAGGTTAAATATTAAACTTCTTCCAGTTCTCTGAAAAACTGTTATAACACCATTCTCAGCTATAAGGCAAAAAGATAAAATAGAATTCCTTTTACAATAGCCTTAGTGGAGAGTGCTTATAGTAAACTTACTCTTAACTGCTAATAGAGCTAACAAAGTGTTTCATAATAAATATGTCAATGAAACTGATTCAAGAATCTTGAAAGACTGCATATAAAATTTTAGAACTATAAATTCCATGGAGATTGATACTGAAACGTAGGGCTTCAATCTTGACTGATCTCAACATCTCAGACAGATCCAGTTACCCATGATGCAATACGTACTGAGGAAATCATGGAGCTTCAGCTTCTAAAGTATAAAGTGGAGAATCTTTGATGTATACATGGGAACAGGTGCTGAAAATTCCTTTAGAACAGTACACAGAGTAATACACAAATAACTGTTTCTGATACAAGGCCATGATTAGTTTTCCAATAGATTAAGGTTAAAATCTAAGATACTTTTGAAAATCCCCTTACTGGGAGAAGGTGGTTGAGCATCTCCAAGCAGTTAAGTGTGGGATGAAGAAGTTAGTGGAACCACATGGAATTCGGTAGTGCAAGTCTAGTTTTTCCTTAATGGAAAAATATAATAGATCTTCTGAGGGGGTAGAAAGTGAATGGAGGAATGATGTTTTTGTTACATTTGACAACATCGAAAGAGAGAAAGTTTCGTGGTTGGTATAGAGAGAGAGAGAGAGAGGGGGATAATTGGAGGATGGATGATTAATGATTGAATTGCTTGTTGGTGAGTTCTGGGTTGTCTACTGGTGCAGTTGCCGTGTCAGTCAGTGAGTTTGTGATCAGAGTTCTGGGCAGCCAGTCAGAAAAGGTATTCAGTGGAGTCAGTATTGAAGGCATTGATGGTCAGTTATGTTGTGTGTTTTTGAATTGTTTCAATTATTGTTGATATTGTATACTTGGAGTTGTTGTGCCTGTGTTGCTGAAGTTGTTGTGCTTGTGTGTTGGAGGGTTGTTAAGCTTGTGAGTTTGTTGTGTTGTAGATGAGTTGTTAGAGTTGTGAGTTGTTGAGTGTTGTTGGCGAGTTGTGGCGGTACCTCGGTATTGTAGGTGGTTGTATTGACTTGTGTTGTTGTTTTTTTATGTTGTTAGTGACTGTTTGTGCAGTGGTCTTTTGTTGTATTGTTGTTGAATTATTGTATGGTTGTAGTCCTTGTTTGTTTGTTTGTGTATTGTTTTATGACGGCCGTATCCAGCGGACAGCGCAGCTCCTCGCCCTGAGTGTGTCAAGTATGTGGTGAGTACAAGTGTAATTTTAGAGAGTTTTTTGGTTTTAGCTTGTGATCCCGCCACATTATTTATTGTCGCCCAACGTGGGGCTGCTGGTGTGGCAGCTGCAGGACGGTTGGTGTGGTGGGTTGTGTGATTGGTGAAGAAAAATGAGTATGGAAGGGGTAACTGAAGTGGATAGGTTGAAGGAGAAGTTGAGGTTGACAGAAGTGGTGAAAGAGCATTTGGAAGTAGAGAATAAAAGGTTAAGGGTGGAGTGTGAGGAGCTGAAGAGCGAGTTAGAGGAGTTGGGAGGGATGCTGAGGAGTGCGAAAGAGGAAGTGAAAGAATCTGAAGAGAGATTGGTTGGGAAGATGGACGAAAAGTTAGGAGTGAGGATGAATGATGTGCAAGAGATGATAAGGGAGACGATGAAAGGTTTTTTTGGAGAGGGAGTGGTCGGAGGGTGGCATCCTGGTTCTTGTGATGGGCCAGGAGCGATTAAGAAAGTGAAAGAACAAGTGGATGAAAGTGTGAGTGAGGAAAGTGATATGGTTGTGGTAAATGAGGAGAAGAAAGAGAAGTTACAGAATGGATAAATCGGAGCAGAAGGGTAAGAAGGGAGTTGAGAGTAAGGACAGGGCTAGAGGGAAGAAGATTAGTAAGGATGGTGGGCAAGATAAAAAGAAAATGAATGAAAATGAGAAGAGTTGAGATTAAGGTACAGGATGAGAGTGATTTAGATAGTGGAAAGTGGGAATTAGTAAGTAGGAAGAATAAGGGTAAGAAAAGTATGACTAAAAGTGTGGATATGAGTATGGAAGTAGATTCGTTATATTCGGAAGAGAGTAAGAAAGGTCAGAATGGATGTAGCAAAAATGAGAGTGAGAGTGAGCAGGAAGTGCGAAAGGTGGTGTATATGAGAGAGGTACCCCGGTGTGAGAAGTATGAGGAATGTGGTAGTAGGGACATAGGGACTTTTTTAGAGAGTATGAGAAGTATTGTGTGGCTAAGTATGGAGATAATAAGAGAGTTTGGGCAAGAGAGTTGGGTAAATTGATGGGATTTTTGTTGAGTATGTATGGGGTAATGATGAGGGTAGGGAATGTGCCGTATGAGAGTGTGAAAGCCAGGATTGTGGAACAGGCAAAGAGGATAAAGAGTAGCATTCAATATAGGAGAAAGCATGATTTTGAGGGGGCAAAAATGAATGTTGGTGAGTCGTTGTCAATGTATGTGCGCAGGTTAGAAACGTTAGCTAGGAAAAAGTTTGGGGACAAGGGGATAAATGAGTGTAAGGAGTTCGTGCGAAAGTTATTGGCGACTGTACCAGCAAGCATATATGAGTTTATGAATCTAAAAAGTAAGGAGAAATTGAGATGGGCGAATGAAAAGTTGATGTGGAACGACATTTTAGAAATAGTAGAGGATTATGAGTTAGGAGTATGAAAGAAAGTAGAAGCATTGGCACTAGAACTAAAGTAGTTTTGCAAGGGCTGAGGCGAATGTCAGAACGATTGGTTGATAGGAGTGTGAGAGCAAGTAGCGAAAGTAAAGTAAAACCTAAGAGAGATCGGAGTCCAAGAATTGGAAGAGTATGGTCAGTTAGTCGTGAACGAGAACAGCGGTGTTACAGATGTGGAAAGCCAGGACACAAGAAGCATGAATGTCAGTGGGCGTTAGGAGCATGCTTCGGGTGTGGGCAAACAAGGGTTTGAATTAACGGGTGAATGAGATTTCAGTAGGAGGGGAGTGGAGTAATAAGTAGGTGGTTAGTAGTATGGATGAGTCTTTACAAGACTTTAAAATAATTATGAATGAACTGAGTGGTTTGGTAGCAGAAATGGAAGAGGTGTTGGGGTCAGAGCTGAAAGTTGTGGATGAGATAGTGAATGTGATTTGGAGGGATAGCAGTGAGGAAGGTAGTGGGAATCTGAGTGAAAGTAGTTTGGAGGAAGTGAATACTGATGTAAATGAAAGGGTGTATGAGGGTCCTCAAACGTGAAACAGGTGGCCTGCCTCAGAGCATCCATGGATATTACAAAAGGCAATTAGTGTGGGGGTCGTGAGTGTAAGGAGACGTAAAATGTAACGGGGGAGGTAATATGGAGGAACGATCTGTTTGTTGCATTTGACGTCTTCAAGGGTTATGTGAGAGAGAGAGAGAGAGAGAGATTGATTAATTGATTGATTGTGGGTTTTCTGGCGTCACAACTACCAGGGTCACCGACGCCGGAGAGAGAGAGAGAGAGAGAGAGAGAGAGAGAGTTTCATGGTTGGTATCACTGTTAAGATCGTGTAGTATGTATTTGTGTTTGTGGTTTTCTGAAAAAGAGCGAAAGAGAGAGAGAGAGAGAGAAGAGAGAGAGAGGGGGGTGGGGGGGTGGGGGCATAATTGGTGGATGGATGGTTAATGATTGAATTGCTTGTTGGCGAGTTTTTTCAGTGGAGACAGTATTGAAGGCATTGATGGTCAGTTATATTGTGTTTTTGAATTGTTGTTTGAATTATTGTTGATATTGTATGCTTAGAGTTGTTGTGCCTGTGTTGCTGAAGTTGTTGTGCTTGTGTGTTGGAGGGTTGTTAAACTTGTGAGTTCTGTTGTGTTGTAGATGAGTTGTTGAGTGTTGTTGTGGTTCCTTGGTGTTGTAGGTAGTTGTATTGACTTGTCGTGTTGTTCTTTGATGTTGTTAGTGATTGTTTGTGCAGTGGTCTTTTGTTGTATGGTTGTAGTCCTTGTTTGTTTGTTTGTGTATTGTGTTATGACGGCCGTATCCAGTGGACAGCACAGCTCCTCGCCCTGAGTGTGTCAAGTATGTGGTGAGTACAAATGTGGTTTTAGAGAGTTTTTTGGTTTTAGCTTGTGATCCCTCCACACCTCTGTGGCTACTATGGCTTTCTCAGGGAGTCATTGAGCAATTCTTGTACTCAAAATGTATTCAATACTTTCCTTATATTAGTTAAAGGGGAAAGGCATAATTGGGCTAAGAAACACATCTACTGCTCATGCCTGAGGGTCCTGAAAGTAATAGAAAAATGACATTTTTTAAATCATTCATATTTTTCAAAGCTAAGAAACCTGAGGTCTTAACATTAGGTTAAATCTTCTGGCTCCAGCTGGAAACTGGTTAAAAGCAATAAAAAATTGTATATACAAGGAATCTGTGGCATCTGTCATCGATACGCAGTGGAGGTAGAAGCAAGTAAGGGCCAATGCTTGAACCTAGTCTTTCTTCTAACCGAGGATAAGACATAAGAGGGATGGCTACAGGTGGGCATTCAATGTTAAGATCTCAGGTTTGTCAACTATGAAAAGTACAAATTAATTAAAAATTTGTCATTTGTTCATATCCAGAACAAAGTCACGTAAAACCATTGGTCCTGTTGCTGAATAACCACTGGTTCCATGCTCCGTAAAAACACCATACAAACAAACAAACATATCCAGAACAAATATTCAGTCTTATATAAGGATAGACTCAGACTTGGAGGGAGGTATGAGAATCCTTAACCAACTGCAGGTTCGGCACACCTGATCATTCTTTAGAAATGAGGCTTCTCATGAAGAGGACCTAAACCTCAGAGATGCTACAGATGTGGGGGTATCTAACACCCAGTCCACTGGGTTCAAATAAAATGTAACGAGGAGTAGAAGTTACAAAGAAGCAGATTTGTATATGTTGTATGGAACTTGAAAAGTGTGGTAACAGTATGATTGCAACGCTCACCTGCATCAAGCCAGTTCCAACATATGATGTGTCTATTCTTCAAACCACCCATAGGTATTGAAGAAAGGAAAAAAGGGAAAGAAAAAGAGACCAATCATCTTCCTTATTCTCTCTTCCACATTATCAACTTAGACAAGATAAGAACTGTCACACCAGGGGAACTGGATGAGCTACACAATTTGTTGAACAGCCCCCACCGGACCCAAGGTAAAGGTGTCTAAGGAACTGTGGGCAATATCCTTCAGGTAGAAGGAAGTGAAGTGGTCTGATGAATTCAGGAACCAGGATTCAAAATTCTATGAACAGACAAGTTCTAAAATCCCAAAGAGGAACTTATGCCTCTGATATCACATACATGATGCTTCTGCAATGCACAGTATTGATGACAGAACTTGATGATGGGGAGTAGGCTTGCCTAAACATTTCACGTAGCCAAACGAAATGGTATTCTTGGAAACTCTTTCTTGGCTCGTCTCATGCTAACAAAACATCCACAACTCCTCGGTCTTCAGTGATGAGTCCTGTTTAGATAACAACACAGTACTCTGACGGCGCAAAGAAAAAATTTTTAAGGGTTGTTGTTAACAAACTTCTGAAGGGAGTGAGCAGAAAATGAGGCAAATCTGTTATCTTGTACAAAAAGATTTTGGGTCTTGTGCACGAATTCCAGGACAAATTCTAAAGCAGACTCCCAAACCCTGGTTTGTTTAAGTCATAATCCAGACCATGGACCTCTCCAACTCTTTTTGAAGAAGCCAAGGCCAGAAGTGAAACTGTTTTCAAAGTCAATTCCATGTCTGACAAATGATGCAGGGGCTCGAGTGAGATTACTCAGCACCAGAGTAAGTTCCCACTTTGGAGGTTTGTGTTTCCTAGGAGAACAAGACTGCTCAAAGCTCTTGAACAACATAGAGAATTCTCAGGGTGAAGTGATGTCCACGTATTTCAGACAAAGAATTTATTGCAAGGCAACCTGGCCCATTTGCCCTTGTAAACAGCAGAGGAATAATTCCTGAGGTAGCCGGGCATCTGAGCCGCTGCTCTGCAAGAAAGATCTCTCACTCGTAAGAGATGCTGGACAGTCTAAAGACATGAAGAGATAAGGACGCTAGCAATTGGTGGTACCTCTCCACATGTGGTTGGGGGAGAGGGTTGTGTTAAGGGGGACTCTCTTTTGGCATTGCTGAGAGAAGAGATAAAAGATCCAGGGGCCTTAAAGGAGCTACTTGGGTAATCCTGAGATTCTTGGAACCCATTATTCTGTTCAGGACATGATGGACCAGGCAGAACAGCGGGGAGGAGTAAACTTCCAGGTTGTCCCAAGTATGCTGAAGGGCGTCTTCCACCTCAGCAAACAGATCTGGCACCAACGAACAGTAGACCTCTAATTTTCTGTTGAACCATGTAGTAAAGAGGTCTAACATTGGGTCATCCACAAGTAGACAGAGATGATAGAATAACCCCAGGGGATGTCCTGTGATAAAAGATGCTTTATGCAGATACGTGCCAAGTACCCTATTGTCAACTTGTGCACTGACAAAGGAATTTGCAAAGTACTTAGTATATGACGAAGTTTTGCATTGAAGAAACTTTTCATATAGCCATGCGTTCAACCTCTTAGGGATAAACCTACCAGGAATCTTCAACAGTCTTTCCACCACCCTAACGTCTCTGTGTAAGGTTTACCAGGTGTAGTGTCACTGCACTTGTTGGAACTCTGTTTTGTGCTATTAGCCAGAGGGGGAAAAGCAAGACCAGGAAGTAGGTTTAAGAATAAACTTGTTAACATGAGGTTTCAGCATCCCTCCAAAACAACCTGGCGACAATGATGGTCCTGGATTAAGAAGGCTGAAAACATTTGCTGTATGTTGCAATCTTATGCCGAGACCACACTGTAATTGTTCCACATTAATCTGACAAATTCTCTAGTAAGGCCATGTGCCCAACAAAGAAAGCTATTATCACAAAGGAAGCTTTTTTTAAGGGCTTGAATTCTTTGAGATAAAGGCTGCAAATTGCAGGAGTCTGCCCTCAACCTCGGACAGAGAATGATTTTCTACTGAAAATCATCAAGCACTGACAGCCTAACAAAGCAACAGATCCTTGGCCTTTGGAATACTGTTGAAAGAGTTGCCTACTTAAACCAATAGTTAGTAAAAAAGAATTGTTCCTAAAAGTCATCATCATCCCCCTATGGGCAACAAATTCCTTGTGAATACTTGAGGTGCTGTTCACGAGCCAAATGCACCTTCAACATAAATACACATCGAAGGAACCGTGCAACTGAGGATCTATTGGTATGAGGAAAAAGGATCCTGCACAACCACTGAATCATTCAATTGTTCTTCTGGCAAGTCATTAAAACTTTTCCCCTAGGCATAGGCCCAGGGGTATGGTCCCTCTGGCCCATCACTAGAAGTAATAGATTTTTTTTGTCAAATTGAACGCTAGTATGCATATTCTGAGCGCAAATGAAAGCTAGAAAATCATATTTTCCAGTTTAAAATGCTGTAGCTAATGATTTAAGGTTAGATCATACCAATATAAAATCCACACTCTTCTTAGGCCTAATCCATCGAACATGTTAAATTTCTTAGCACACTCAACTTAGGCCTAACACTGCCTAATCTAATAGCCTAATAATTATCTGAAAAGAAAAAATACTATGTACTAGTTAAGCTATTAGCCTCGGCTAAAAACTCATAACCATCATTATACAAAGGCATACTACGTAGTCTAGCCTAACAAAAACAAAGGACCAAGAAAATGCTAATTCGTGCTTATAGGCCTAATGCGCATTATTAGTACACATTCCTTGTCAACAGTCTACTACGCCAGAGTAGACCTGACCATCCTATGGAGGAGATATGGTGGCGTTCCATTTGACAACGTGTGTGTGTGTGAGAGAGAGAGAGAGAGAGAGAGAGAGAGAGAGAGAGAGAGAGAGGGAGTAATTGCTGTATGGATCGTTAACGACTGGATTGGCTGTTGGTGAGTTCTGGGCTGTCTGCTGGTGCTGTTGATTATTAGAGTTCATTCCTTGGTGTTGTTATTGGGTGTGTGTGTTGCCTTTTTGTGTTTTTTTTGTTAGTGTTTGTTTGTGCAATGGTCTTTTGTTGTGGTTGTGTTCCTTGTTTGTTGTTGAGTTCCTTGTTGTTTGCTGTGTTGTTGAGTTTGGTTGCGTTCCTTGTTTGTTGTTGTGTGGTTGTGTTCCTTGGTTGTTTGCTGTGTTGTTGTGTTGTGGTTGTGTTCCTCAGTTGTTGTGTGTTGTTGTGGTCCTTGGTTGTTGTGTTGTTGTTGAGTTGTTGGGTTGTAGTCCTTGGGTGTTGTGTTGTGGTTGGTATCTCTGTGACCTCGACCGGCAGACAGCACAGGATAGCCCGGAGTATCTGGAGTGGTGGGTAAGTACATGTGTTTTGAGAGTTTTTTGTTTTTTATGTTTGTGTTTTTTGTTTGTTTCTGTGTGTAGGGAGGTCAATTGTCCTGCATATTCCGTAGTGTGAAGAAGAAAGTGTGACTGAGGGTGAGTTGGGCAGCTGGAGTGATTAGATTTATGTGGGGGGGGATATGCCCGCTTGTTTTTGAGCTTGTGATCCCACCACATTATTTTTTGGCGGCCGGACAGGGACTGTTGGTGCGGCAGACGTAGGGCAATTGGGGTAGTGAGCAGGGGTAGTATTTGACGGGATTGTCCTGTATTTTACGGGATTGTCCCGTATTTTACGGGATTGTCCCGTATTTATGACATTTGTCCCATGTCCCGCATCGACCCTCCCCGGGACACCTTTTGTCCCATATTTTCAATATCTAGAAAAAAAAAAACTAGCAAAATTTGTACTGACCATCCCCCCTTCAAGTGATCAAGTGGAGCCAGTGTTCTCTCTGATGGGCCATCGATGGGGTGGGTGTAGGAACCAGTGCAGTGATAAAGTCAGAACTACAGATAAAGTGCAATTTCACACTGTCCTGTTCGGAGTTCATCACATATGCTCAAACCAAACACCATCTCTTGAGAGCAGTTGGATCTAGTGCAAAATAAGACAAATGAAAAATAACTTAACAACAATGAGGAAAATAATTTTAAAAGGATTATTGAAAGGTTTTCATCATATGTATTTTATTGTCTGCAATTTATTCAATATATTACAGCAAGTCACTTTTGTTATTAATATCATTCAAAGCTGCAAAACATGCTTGATTGCAATATTCTAATGCTTTGACACATGTAATGAACAGCTGTTTGTAACAAAATCTACAAGGAATGCACTTTAAGACAAAAGAAAAGTCAATAAAGAAGGCTGAGAAGGACTTTGCCTGCGTCACTGTGTGCATAACTTCGCATAAGTTGTGTCTATATTGTTCAACTACCTCTTCAATTTAAGTGTCCCGTATTTCAATTTTCAAAATCTGGTCACCCTGGTAGTGGGTTGTGGATTGGTGGAGAAAGTGAGGATGGAAGGGTTGAAGGAGATGGAGAGGTTGAAGGAGGAGCTGAGGTTGGCGAGGGAAGCTAAGGAAAGGTTGGAAGTGGAGAATGAGAGGTGGAGGGTAGAGTGTGAGGAGCTGAGGAGCGAGTTCGAGGAAATGAGAGGAATGCTAAGGAGTGCTAAAGTGGAAATTAAAAAAGAGGTGAAAGGAGCGGAAGAGAGAATGGTTGAGAAAATGGAAAAAAAATTTGGGGTAATGATGAATGCAGTGCAAGAAATGATGCAGGAAATGATGAAGAGATTCATGGGAGAGGGAGATGTAAGAGGTAGGCCTACTGGGTCTTGTGACGGGCCAGGAGTGGTAAAGGAAGCGAAAGAGCGAGTGGATGAGAGTACGAGTGACGAAGGTGATTTGGTTGTGATAGGTAAGGGAAAGAAGGGGAAGACACAGGATAAGGATAAACCTGAGGACGGGAATAAGAAGGGGGCTGAGGAAAAGAAGAAGACTAAGGGAAAGAAGGTTAGTAAGGGTGACGGACAGGAAGAGACTAGGACTGAATACATTGGGGAAAGGGCTGAGAGTGATTTAGATAGCAGTGAGTGGACACAGGTAGGTGAAAAAGAAGAAGGATAAGAAGAGCGTAGTCAAGAGTATGGACGTGAGTATGGAAGTGGACTTGCTGTATTTGGAAGAGGGAAAGAAGGGTCAGAATGGAAGTAGTGAAAGTGAGAGTGAGCAAGAAGTACAAAAGGCTGTGTATATGAGAGAGGTACCCCGATGTACACAATACGAGGAATATGGTAGTAGGGGAATTTTTAAAGGAATATGAGAGGTATTGTGAGGCAAAGTATGGGGATAACAAGAGAGTCGGGGCAAGAGAGTTAGGTAGCTTTTTGGTGGGATTTTTGTTGAGTATGTATGGGGTAATGATGAGTGTAGGGAATGTGCCGTATGAAAGTGTAAAAGCTAGGATTGTAGAACAGGCAAAGAGGAAAAAGAGTAGCGTTAGATATAGGAGAAAGCAAGATTTTGAAGAGGCAGGAATGAATGTTGGTGAGTCGTTGTCAGTGTATATCTGTAGGTTAGAAACATTGGCCAGGAAAAAGTTTGGGGACGAAGGGATAAATGAGTGCAAGGAGTTAGTGCGGAACTTGTTGGCGACTGTACCAGAGAGTGTATATGAGTTTATAAATCTGAAACGTAAGGAGAAAATGCGATGGACGAATGAAAGGTTGACGTGGAAGGACATTTTAGAAATAGTAGAAGATTACGAGTTAGATAGGCGTATGAAAGAGAGTAGAAGTGTTAGTGTTAGGACTGAAGTAGCTGAGGTTGTACTAGAGTTTAAAAGCTATAGGGAGGCAGTTTTGGAAGGGCCGAGGCGAATGGCAGAGCGAGTGGTAGATAGGAGCGTTAGGGCAAGTAACGTGAGTGTAGTTAGCCCAAAAAGAGATAGGAGTGCGAGTGCTGGAAGAGTAGGGTCACTTAGTCGTGAGCGAGGAGATCAGTGTTATAGATGTGGTAAGCCAGGACACAGGAAGAATGAATGTCGGTGGGCGTTAGGAGCGTGCTTCGGGTGTGGGCAAACGGGGCATTTAGTGAGCAAGTGTAAGAAAGATAGGGATATTAAGTGTTACAGGTGTGGACAGGCCGGGCACATAGCTAGTGGATGTCAGTGTACCTGTATGAACGTGGTAGTGATTTGGTGGCAGAGTTACAAGAGATATTCGGACAAGAGTTGGAAGGGGTAGATGAGACAGTGAATGGGATTTGGGAGGATGGTAGTGAGGGAGATAGTAATGGTAGTCTAACTGGAAGTGGTCTGAGACAAGTTGATAGTGGTGTAACTGAGAGTGTGCATGTGGGCCCTCAAACAAGATCCAGGGGTCCTACGTCTAAACATCCGCGGGTGTTGCGGAAGGCTATTTAGTGTGGGTGTTGTGAGTGTAAGGAGACGTTGTCAAATGTAACAGGGGAGGAAATATGGAGGAGTTATGGAGTTCCATTTGACAACGTGTGTGTGTGTGTGTGTGTGTGTGAGAGAGAGAGAGAGGGAGTAATTACTGCATGGATCGTTGACGACTGGATTGGCTGTTGGTGAGTGCTGGGCTGTCTGCTGGTGCTGTTGATTGTTAGAGTTCTGTGTCTTTAGCTAGTTTTTGGACAGTCTTTAACCAGTAGTGTTAGCAGCAGTGTGTTGAAGGCATTTTGGTCAGATAAGTTGTGTTGTTGTTTTTTGTGTTGTTGTGATTCCTTGGTGTTGTTAGTTGGTGTGTGTGTGTTGCCTTTTTGTGTTGTTTTTTTGTGTTAGTGATTGTTTGTGCAGGGTCTTTTGTTGTGGTTATGTTCCTTGTTTGTTGTTGAGTTCCTTGTTGTTTGCTGTGTTGTTGAGTTGGGTTGTGTTCCTTGTTTGTTGTTGTGTTCCTTGGTTGTTTGCTGTGTTGTTGAGTTGTGGTTGTGTTCTTCGGTTGTTGTGTGTTGTTGTTGAGTTGTTGGGTTGTAGTCCTTGGGTGTTGTGTTGTGGTTGGTATCTCTGCGACCTCGACCGGCAGACAGCACAGGATAGCCCGGAGTATCTGGAGTGGTGGGTAAGTACATGTGTTTTGAGAGTTTTTTGTTTTTTGTTTTTTTTTTTGTATCTGTGTGTAGGGAGGTCAATTGTCCTGCATATTCCGTAGTGTGAAGAAGAAAGTGTGACTGAGGGTGAGTTGGGCAGCTGGAGTGATTAGGTTTATGTGGGGGGGGATTTGCCTGCTTCTTTTTTAGCTTGTGATCCTGCCACAATCCGATACCCTAGGCCTACACAAAATTTAACATACGCTAAACAAACTCCTTGGTTACACATACTTGTTTAATCTCGCGCAACAGCTTTGAAATTAATTCTTCAATAGGTTTACGTGGACGAGACGTAAGGATACCACGACTCGCACTACGGTAGTGCTAGCTTAGGTAGTAGGCAAGGTATATAGAATGGGTCAGGTAGAGTCATTTGTGGTGGGTTGCGGCTTATCCCCCCAAGAGCCGCACCTCCTGGAGGACAGGTCAGGGCGAAAAGTCACTCAGGTACTGTTTCATTCAAATGTAGATCATAGGTCACTTCAGTCATCTCTGCAGTGATTTAGTTTTAGTTTTAAATTCTTCGAATACAACCATAGTTTTGATTTTTTAAATAATCTAAATTATTATTTAAATAATGCCAAACAGCTGCGCCGTGTTTGGTTGGTATTCAAATAGAAAAAAGGAGGTAACCTTTTTCCGATTCCCTCATGATGAGGAAACAAGATGGAAATGGGTTCATCGTTGCAAGAGAAAATACAAATTTAACCCTACTACTCATCTCATATGCAGTAAACATTTTGAAGAAAGTGCATATAAAAGAGACCTGCAGCATAAATGTAACACATATATGTACAAGGTACGCAACGTATGAATGAGAGGAAAGCAGTACAGCTTCTTTCGGAAAAAAATCTAAAGCTTTAGATTTCATGAAAGTCAGGGACTTTTGAAGAGTATGTTCTGGGAAAGTACAAGGGACTTTATAGAGCTTGCTCACCCCTGGTTTGATGTGTTCAATTCAAGGATGCCTTATGACAGAAAAAACTCTAGGCATGCTTATGGGATAAAACATACAATGGTGAAAATGCACCCAAACCAGGCAATGGAGTATCATACGACTTGGCATGCCATATTGAAAATCGTGTATCCTTGCCTTTTAAAGTGATATATTTTTTTTATTTTTTTGTCATTTCGATTGCTTTTGAGGATGAGATTCTGAATGGCCAAACTGAATCGAGTAGGCAAAAAAAAAAAAAAAAAAAAAAAAAAGGCGTAAATTACCTAAATTATTCCGTGAAAATGCTAAAAGATTTTTTTTTTTTTCATTTTTGTTAAATATTTTTCATTTATATTATGAAGCCAGATACTGTTTTCTGTTATCTATGTATATTTACGTTAGGTTATTAAATAATGTATTATAAATAAGCCTTTGTAAATAACTGTCAGGTCAAATACTAATCGAGTTTTTAAGTTCTATCAATCATATTAATCGAAAGTTTCTATTATATATTAGAGAGCCAAACATTGTCAATCCATGATTTTGTATTTGACCAGTGATCTATATAAATTCAAAAGAACACCAAACGTATAGAAGATAACAGAGTGAAAAGGACATATGACACTACAGGCCTAATCCCCAATACCTTCGACCCAAGGTACTTACTTCAGTTGTTCCCAAGGTAGTACTTGCCTTGATCGCTGTCACCCTGTCCTCCAGGCCTATCACGGAACTATCCCACAACTACCCCCGCGACCAAAGTGACTGTACCGCTCTCCCTTATTCTATATACCTTGGTAGTAGGTAGTATACAGTACAATTACGGATGATCAGGACACCAAAAACTTACCTTTATAGCCATTATTATAATATTGAATACTGTATTTCCAAAAATTACTGTTCTGAAGGATTTTGTAATTGAAGTAAAGAACTTGGCACTTCAATAGGTAGGCCTACGTAGCTTCACATATCGCATATCGGAAAGCGTCTTGTAAACAGACCAACAACACAAGAGGCCAGCTAGGTAATTTCTTTGTATTCTGAAGCTTTGGAACGATATTGAGAGAGAGAGAGAGAGAAACTACCATAAATATTTTTTTTTTATTTGGAATAGCACTTTTCTTATAAAAAGAAATTGAATACGTGCAGAGTCGTTTGCGTAACCCTAGCACTTGCATGTCCAAGAGCCTTTCCTTGCTGTTTCCTTTTTTAAAGCAACTGTATTTTCCTTACTATGATAATCTAATAAATTACTACGTAGAAATCAATTTTTATATATTCGAAATTAAGTTGTACTTTGTATAAGGTTAAAATAAAGAAAAAATTAAATTATTTTTCAACAAAAACATATGTAGCCTATAACATTTACGATTGTCTTGTACAAGAGGCCCCACAAGAGGTTGTAAATAGTAATTTTCAAATTCTCCGGAAGGTAGGGAAAATTATTTTAAATTTTTTATTTTACCCGGCTCCTAAGGGTTAAATGATATAACATATTGCCAAATGAGTTGTTTGAGTGCGTGTCTAGCAAACTTAGTTTTTTTTTTTTTTTTTTTTTTTTTTTTTTTTTTTTTTTTTTTGCTATCGCCAATATATGAGACAGACTTTATGCAAATAAAATGAAACCAAGGTTTGTTACGCATAAAGAATGCCATTTTCCTCTTTGAAGCGAATAACAGAAGTATTTTTCAATTGTTTATTTATGTTGTCTTGAAATACGCTCTGCTAAAGACGAGACTTGTTTACACAACCAGTAACCTATACCTATTATAGGACCAAGGCATATAGAATAAGGGAGCTTATTCTATATACCTTCCCTAGGACTAGTACTTAATGCTCGTTGATAAGGGGCTAGCTTAGCAGCCGCCAGTGCTAGCAAACCGTGAACTACCCCTCTACTTGCCCAGTGTCAGTGAAAAGCTAGTAAGCTTGCCACTTGCCAGGCTAGTGGAAAGTGAAGTTAATTGATGTCCCGGCTACTTTACTAACTATATCGGCCACAGCCGTCCCCGTGTCAGCGCCAAGTTGCCGCGTTGCTGGACAGTTAACGCAAACATGTGCGATCAGTGGGATCCTGATGAAATTTCCACGTTTTTGGAAATATGTGGGGAATATAAACGCCTGTGGGATATAAGGCACGCTCATTACATGAACAGGAACAAGCGTGACATGGCTATGAATATGTAATGTTTGCCGAAGCTTTGATCAATGAAGGTCTTCACGGTTCCAAAGTTGATTTTTTAAGGAAGATATTTAAGGTTATCTAAAACGTCCGAAGACAAGAACTGGTGAAAATTGAAAAATCAAAGAAAACTGGAGCAGGACTGGATGACATGTCATGGTTCAAGAAAACTGACGCCTTCCTACGTAACAGTTCCTTTTATTTCCTGTCAGTAAATAAATTATAATGCAAATTGAATTAATATCAGGATGTCAAATGAAATACTGTTGCTTCTCATCCTCTTTACGACATAAAGTAGGCTACAGCTTTTCACGGTGATTAATAGTATACTGTAAGGTGAATTTGCATTCATGAAGGGTGCTGAAGGAATATCTTTCAAGTATACTGTACTTGAACTGAAATGGATTAAACGAAAGAAATTAAAAGATAAAAAGATGTCAAATAGTATGTGCAAGTGAAATGAACGATTACAGCTCTATGGAGAGACAGAGAGTGATCAAAGCATCTTGGATTGAGAAAGCTAACAAATTTAGAGAGGCGAGTTTTTATTAGTCAGGATGTTGAATGGTTAGCACTAGAACATGAACGTGCAGATGATAAGAGTCCAAATGTTGATGAGTTTTGCGCCACATATAATAAACCAAGCCTATAATTAAACACTTTTTTTGCGAAGTTATGTAATGCATGACCTTAATTAAGGGCGATGGTTATAATAATGGGTCAGGCTTGGCATCCCTTCCGCAGTCATTGACAAAAGGAAAGCTCTTCTTACAAAAAATGTCAGTAATAATTGAAAAAATGGAAAACGCTGTATCAAAACTCTGCTTGAGAAATGAAAGTGGATTTATAACCTGACAGCGCTCCTCCAATACTACTGTTATCCTTAGTACGGATGCCACTTGTCTGTAATTTACGATACTAAAAAAATTCCTTTTCTGAAAGAAGAAAAATTGCTTATCGCTAAATTGCGTCCAAATACTTCTTCATAACTAGGTATCTATAAAACTAACCTGTCAAAACGTAGCATGACCAGATCATAGTTATTTTTCATAATTCCGTAGTATGAGCACTTATATAAAATTCATATATGACAGTGCATGTGAACTCTTCAGCACTGGAACAAATGAACGTACACTAGTACAACAGTAGGCTACTATAAAATAACACTCCCGACACCCCGCTTGACACGCTCACACACACACAATGCTTGGTTCACCGCAACCTCAGATAGGTTATCATGGGCAATCTCCTTAGAATGGATCTGGTTTGACGGGCTTACGTGCATTTCAAGTGAAACAATGAGTTCCCACCTATAAGCTTAAAATAGCAGATGGCTCTTGAATTGCACAACCGCGAGTAGATCACTACGAAGTATCCTCGTTATGAACATTTATCTCATCGGTTTTGCTATTTTAGTTTTGGATTATATTTAAAAGGCATTCGAACAACGAGAAAACAATGAACGGAATTAAAACAAAATAAGCCTTTAAAACTGCACAGTTCTCACTGCTGCCAAAATCCAATATGAATCGGGAAAAATATTTATGAGAGAAATTGAATACAAGGTAATAAATAAGTAAAGGCAGTTAGGAACGTAGTATATCCGATGTGAGACAGTATACTGGTCTCTTCAATCAATGCGATAAAATGGATCTGAGCATGATCCTGGATCAGAGGAAGAGAGTATAGTCATTTTTCGTTCTTCGAGGAACTGTAGGCTAGTTGTCTTGATCTTACTCTTACGTAACAGTCTTACTACGTTATTCATGGTGGTTAAGGAAGCGACTCAATTTTAGGCAGGCTTTTTTTAATGAGAAAATGGCAAGAGAACTTCTCTTATATGTTAAATGTCACAATCTCCAAGATAAGTTTCAAAGTTTTAACCTGCGTAATCATTCGTATACAATCAGTTATTTGTACCTATCTCGGATCTACCATTTAATCTGCTATGTACTTACGGTACAGTAAGCTATTAGACTATTAGTCTCATGAAAAGAATTCTTAACCACTTAGAGTAAATTTTGGCATATGAAAAAAGAACTGCGAATTTATAATTCTCCTCATGCTAGTAACCGTGATTTATATTTATTTTAATAGTTTGCCGTGGAATCTTTAAATTAGCTTTACTATTTCATTTTCTTGATAACGTCTCACGAGATCTGAATAGCAAATATCTTTAATAGTTTAAAGATCACCGAGAAAACTTGTTATTCCTAATGAAAAGAAATTATGTAGCATTGTTATTCATAGAATTTTATACTTATGATACATAGTGGTTTATTCTAGAACTGCATTATTCTGTTGATCTACATTAAGAAACCAAATTCCGAAGACTCCCAATATACCATGGGTAGCTGGAACTCTAATTCAAGTGCATAATCTGCGCTGTCTGTTTCTTAACCATCATTATATTTTACACGACGCTTATCAAACAGGTGGTCAAATAAGTTCACTCACAAATAAAATTGATGTATCTAATGCGTAAGCTCTGCGAAGACATAGAATGGCGTAACTAAATTGTTTACAACGTCGGGTTTAATGCCCTTTCGTAACCTTCAAATGCGATATCTTATTTCAACTTTTGGCCAAAAATAGGTGAAAAATTTCTATCATAAACCAAATATAAAAATGAAAACATGGAGAAGACTAAAAAAAGAAAAAAAAAAGCATTTGGGTTAACTCGAGAAAACGGGTTTTTACTACAAAGAGAAATTTGAATTAATATTATTTTTTTTTTACATTTCAGACGCCGGTGATGGGATTTTCCTATGAATCTAAATGAACGTTTGTTCATCTCTGGCGCTGTAAAATAAAAAAAGCACAGAGAAAATATAGGTCATCTGTTAGAATACAGAAAAATGCAATGACATTCTCGAAATGAGGATAGTTATATTCATAACTTTTGACTTCGGCTGTAGAGATTTTCAACTCTCTCTCTCTCTCTCTCTCTCTCTCTCTCTCTCTCCTCTCCTCTCTCTCTCTATATATATATATAATATATATATATATATATATATACATTATATAATGTATATATATATGTATATATACATTATATATATAATATATAATATATATGTATATATATAATATATATATAATGTATATATATATATATATATATATATAATATATATATATATATATATGTATAATACTTCAGGGGGTACCATGATACATTAGTAGATTGCCATAGTTTATTAAAAAACGTTTCGCACACAATTCTCGGTGCATCATCAGTCTGTGAACAATAAAAGTAAATACATTATAAAAAAGGAATTCACAAAATTACAAGGTAATTAAAAATTAATGGTTTAAAAAGAAAAGCAGAAGTTAAAAGTTAAAAAAAAATACGTTAAAACACTGTAAAAAGAGAGAGAGAGAACTGAGACACCAACCATCCAAGGCAAAAGACGAAGAAGGAATTGCAAACCTGACGTCCCAAACAAAAAGTCAGTTATGCCAAATACAGAGGGGAAGCCGTGGTGTGATTGTTCAAAGAGGGAACTAGCTTTTATGATAAGTAATGACTCCAGAGTAGTTAGATGATCTGGGTCCTTTGTATATCCAATAATAGAGAAGTGCTGTTTCAAGACCTCTATTTTGCATATAGCAGCATGATTTTTATGTTAGAAAACTCTGGTTGCTTAATTCTCTGGCCTGTACGAAAACTGAAACCCATGTGGCTGCAATATCTCACTTGCAACAGCCTACGAGTAGATCCGATGTAAGAGCCCGGACATCCAGGGCATGTGAATTTGTATACAACATTAGATCTCATGAAGGATTGCAAGCGATCTTTACAGCTGAAAAAATGAACCTATCCTGCATGGATTATTAGAAATAAGTTTTAACTGAAGACAGGGAATTTCTTGTTCAATGATCTGTTTTAGTCTACGTGAGAATTTTGTATCAAACACAAAAGGGATGGAAGCAAAGAACAGTTTCTTAGGAACATCAAAGTTGGGCAACGGTGGCTGGAGAAATTTGGTTAAAAAGTTTATTGATAACTCTAAGTACTACGTCTTTGGGATAGGAATTTTTCTGAAAAAAACCTAATAAACTTCTATTTCATTATGGAAAGTTGGCCAGTTAGACGAATATTTTAATGCTCTATGGACAAGAGTGTAAATGGTGTTTAATTTGAAGGTTCTTTGGCATGAACTATAATAGTTGTGAGCTAAACCTGTATAGGTCTTTTTTCTATAGACAGCTGTGGTGAATTCAGAATTACTTCTTTTGTAATATTGATATCAAGAAATGGCAAACTGTCTCTGTTCTCCACCTCCATCGTAAATTGAATATTTGGGTGTTGCTGATTAATATATTCCAGAAACTGTGTGCTTTGCCAAGGGTACTTAAAAAGAGCAAAAGTGTCGTCTACATATCTCCTGTAGTATGCTGGTTTGTTAAAGGAAGACCTCATCGATTGATTTAAAAATTTTTTGGTTTCTAAGTCACACATAAAAAAGTTTGCAAAAATGGGGCCCAGAGGGGATCCCATAGCAACTCCATCGACCTGCGAATAGAGTTGCTGGTTAAAAACAAACATGGAGTCTTGCACAGCAAGTTCCAGAAATTGTTTAAAAATAGTCCTATTAAAACCGTAAAACAGAGTATCATTGCTGATAAAAATCTTGTTTAAAATAATATCAATTGTTTCATTTAATGGTACATTAGTGAAAAGTGATTCAACATCGTAACTGACCATAAATAGTCACCATCTCCTGGTTGATAATTGTTGTTTGAAAGTCGTACCAGGATGGTGACTATTTTAATGGTCAGTTACGATGTTGAATCACTTTTCACTAATGTACCATTATATGAACATTATATATATATATATATATATATATATATATATATATACATACAATATTATATATATATATATATATACATATATATATATATGTATATATATATATATATATATATATATATATATATATATATAGATATATAGTATTATATAATACAGAATCCATATAATGACTGGTAAAAGTGTTCTATAAAAACACAGAATTCCATCTAAATGCCCATAAACACCCAAAATGTAGAGAGAAAAAGTACTATATTTTCAGAGACTGCTGTCTCTCTCTTCAGGTATATGAATGAGAAAAGTTTACAGAAAAGGTGGTATTTTATACCAAGAGATTCGTCCACAAGTAAGCCAATTTAGGTCACCCCCGCTGATAAATCTTCCTTTAATCTTCTTAAGCGTTGGTTGAAATGAACACTGCGTCGACGATGTCGGATGTCCAATTCCCTTTGAGATGTTCATTACCTGCTTCTCTTTTATTAATGGCCGATTCCATCATTTGACTCTGTACCGGCAGTTGCTGCTATAAATTACACGTGACATATTCCAGTTTATTCTATGGTTATGTTCATTTATATGATTGAAAATAGCCGAGTTCTGTTGTCCATACCTAACTGCACCGTTTGTGTTGTATTAATCTCTGGGGAAGTGATTTACCTGCTAAATCCGATGTAAGATTGGTCACAGTCCTGTGGCATGGGATCTCATATACCCCAGAGTCTTTGTGGGGGCGATGTCTTTTGTTGGACGTTAATCAGGGATTTGGCTAAGGTATTTGGGTAGGTATAAAATGCAAAAGGGTTGGATTTCCCAAGGGTGTGAGTTACTCTCTTAATCGTCTCCAGGTGGGGAAATTTTTATTTTTATTGTTGGGTGTGTCTCTGGTCTTGTCTTTAGGGGGTCGGTAGAAAATTACGTTTGCTTTTTGAATTGCTTTCTCAATTATTATGGTCAGGATACTTTAAAGATTCAGAGAAGCACATATACCACTTCACAACATAAAAACTTTTAAGCCTTGACGTAGACTCCCTATTCACAAAAGTACCAGTACAGGACGTTCTTCAGTTTTTAAGGGAAAAATTATCCCCCTATTCAGATCATTTCCCTTTGGCACTTGACAAAATAATAAAGTTAGTTGAATTATGTGCATCTAATAACGTATATTTTCATTCGGGGAATCATTCTACAAGCAAAAATTCGGGGGTGTAGTATGGGTAGTCCTTTAAGTCCTATTTTAGCCACATCTGACATGGAATACTTTGAAACTACAGTAATAAATGCAATAAAACCCAAAAACATGCTGTGGATGAGATACGTGGATGACATACTAACATTTGGGATAATAAGTGGCGGGGTAATTTTAATGAATTCCTCTCAAAAATTAAACGCATTAGTGCCCAGCATCAAATTTAAAGTTGAAATGGGAAACAGACAACAAATTCCTTTTCTTGATGTTTTAATAATCAGAGACACGACAGAATACAAATTTACCATTATACAGAAAACCAACGTTCTCACTTTCATATATTCACTATTTTAGCTATCATGACTAATACCATCAAGATAGGTCTAGCTAGCAACCTCTATTCTTAAGAGCCTTACGAATTTGTTTGTTCCCCAGATTTCCTGGAAAAAGAATTTGAACTAATTCGCAAGCAACTTTCATCTTTAAAGTATCCTGACCATATAATTGAGAAAGCAATTCAAAAAGCAAACGTAATTTTCTACCGACCCCTAAAAAAGACAAGACCAGAGACACACCCAACAATAAAATAAAAAATTCCCCACCTGGAGACGATTAAGAGAGTAACTCACACCCTTGGGAAATCAACCCTTTTGCATTTACCTACCCAAATACCTTAGCCAAATCCCTGATTAACGTCCAACAAAAGACATCGCCCAAAGACTCTGGGGTATATGAGATCCCATGCCAGGACTGTGACCAAAATCTTACATCGGATTTACAGGTAAATCACTTCCCCAGAGATTAATACAACACAAAACGGTCAGTTAGGTATGGACAACAGAACTCGGCTATTCAATCATCATAAAATGAACATAACCATAGAAAATAAACTGGAATATGTCACGTGTATTTATAGCAGCAACTGCCGGTACAAGAGTCAAATGATGGAATCGGCCTTAATAAAAGAGAAGTTCAGCTAATGAACATTCTCAAAAGGGAATTGGACATCCGACATCGTCCGACGCAGTGTTCATTCAACCAACGCTTAAGAAGATTAAGGAAGGATTATCAGCGGGGGGGGTGACCTAAATTGGCTTACTTGTGGACGAATCTCTTGGTATAAATACCACCTTTTCTGGTAAACTTTTCTCATTCATATACCTGAAGAGAGAGACAGCAGTCTCTGAAATATAGTACTTTTCTCTCTAACAATTTTGGTGTTTTTTATGGGCTCCTTTTATTAGATATATATATATATATATTACATTATACCTCTTGCTTGGAATAGATGCATTTACGCTAAGCATTCTGAAAACTGTATCTATACGAAATTATGGAAAATTAACAAGTTACTTGTATAAGTGGAATTTCCGTAAGCGCTGAATTTTGAGAAAGGTGGCCAATTATGAAAAATAAGGAACTGAAAAGTTGTCGATTGCCTCTGGCCAAGCAACCAAATCCGAGCCTCCAAGCGCACAATCAATCAATCAGTTACCCACAAAGAAGAAGAGAGAGAGAGAGGGGGAGTGGAGGAGGTACGGGTGAAATGTTAGCTTAAAAAGGAAGTGATGTGTCATCACCGGTGCATTCAGTCGAAGCCAAGGGCTGACTTAAAGACCAGTAAGTACTAAAGCAAATAACCTGAAGGTTTATCCGTCTCGGTGCTTATTTCTGGTGGCACAGTTTCCTACCGTCTTATAAGTGATGGCCTCTTAATTAAGTTCTGTTAAGAGCATACTAGACTAAAGGACAAAATGATATACCTTTATCTTAATACTATTACTGAAAATAATAAGTGCTTATGTGTAATTGTTCTTCATTCATTAATTTTATTTATTTATTTATTTATTTATTTATTTATTTATTTGCAGATGCAGTAGGCTCACCGCCACTGTCAGCGTTCCAGATTTCTTAGAAGCAATGGTTTTGGCCACAATACGGCTAGTGGTTTTGGCTGGTATGTATGCTAAAAACCTCCCAGTTATCACTTGTTTTGTGGGAGATTAATATCTTATCCCCGAACCAATTTTGAGATGTGCCTGCAATAGAGTATACGTGTCTCGAATGAATAGATTTTAAAAATCTAACAAGAGATATTCTCTCTCTCTCTCTCTCTCTCTCTCTCTCTCTCTCTCTCTTTATAATCCTATAACAGGAACTTTATTTGCCCATAAAATTTGTCTACATATCTCGAATATAATGGTTTTCCAACTCGGTTATCTCTCTCGCTCTCTTATCTTATTCAAATTAAACTAATGCTACAAGACTAAACAACTTCAAATGAACAGTGTGATTTCGGTTATCACTACCCAAACATAATCATAAAATAAGGAAGAAAGGAAGAGACTGAGCACTGACCAAGAGATTACAATTTTTCATTGTTAAGTGATGACAGTATTAGTATTAGCGCCTCAGTGGCGTAGTCGGCAAGGCGCTAGCGTGCCATCTCGGTGGCCGCGAGTTCGATTCTCGGACATTCCACTGAGGGGTGAGAGATGTGTATTTCTGGTGATAGAAATTTATTCTCGACGTGATTCGGAAGTCACGTAAAGCCGCTCGTCGCATTGCTGAATAACCACTGGTTTCATGCAACGTAAAAACACCATACAAACACAGTACTATAGCAAATTCACATCAACCGTGCATTTGACGTCTAGGTCGTAAGGGACAGCCCTAGACATCGGATGCACGGTCGATGTAAATCTACTATAGTATTATATTAATTCATAACATTACACAATGTTGGAGTTTCCCACTTTCAACCACAGACATTTAAGAAAAAATATTTCCTGTCATTTAGTCTATAACAAAAAACACAAGTTGAGAATCTCTTTACTTGTGCAAACTAACTGGCAAGTGATTTTTATTTTCATTATTTGTAATTACAACGGGACTACTAAACTCCAACACAAATACTACATGATTATGTGAACCTTTAGGATAACACATTGATTTCTCTGATATTTTAATGTCTGGTGAATGCTTCTGGTACACAATAACATGCTAACCGCAAGTTAATCAACAGCCGAAACAGGACATTTATTATTATCACTGAAATTCTGTGGTCAGTTATGAATAATATGTTTTATTTTCTATCTCAGTAACTCTTCACATATAACTAAAGAATTCCTCTATATTCTTGCAGCATGTATCCGGCAGTCCACGGGTCAACAATCTGTCAGAGAGCATATTCGCTCGCGGACCAACTACGCATCGGGATGCGTGAACGCAGGCGATAATAGAGATCTGTTAATCCAGTCAGTTGTCCACCTGACTGGTACTCTCTCGCCGACCAATCTCCATATTGTTTTCCAAAGGGACCCAGGTAAGTTTTAAAGCACTTTTTGGCTTATTTTCGCTAAACAGTAGGCGTTTATTGTCCTATATTTGCGGTTCTGCACCTACGTAACGACGTGCAAATAAATGCTTACTTTTAGTGGAGTATGTAATTAATAAATAAATCAGAACTGAAATAGAAAACTACACACACACACACATACATATATATATATATATATATATATATATAGTATATATACATACTCGTATATATAGACACAATATACACGTATATATATATATATATATATATATACACGTCATAGATTAAAAGCCATAAATATCGTTTAATATCAAATAAACTACACCTCGGTAGATAACTTACACGGAAGGGGAATAATAATTGCTAATTGCGGTGAGAAGGTACCCAGTGATTATGGTTCCCCTTGAGTGTAAGTTATTCCCGAGGTGTAGTTAACTGGATATTAAGCTATATTTTTCTTTGATATTTGTGATATATAAAAGTCATACGCGTATGTGACTATATATATATCTATACGATTATAATCACTTTAGCACGTGATTCATTTATCACACATATCCACATGTGAAAAATAAGAGGCGGGGTGTAGGTCCTGACCGGTTTCGACTTTATTTCCAAACCATTGACGAAGGACTGATACATAGTACTAGAAGTCAGTACTGTCTCTGAAGTATATATATTTGTGACTTCTAATACTATAGTATACCGTCCTTCGTCAATGGCTTGGAAATAAAGTCGAAACCGGTCAGGACCTACACCCCGCCTCTTATTTTTCACATGTGGATATGTGTGATATACATTATATATATAATCAATACACACACGCACACACACAACACACACACACACACATATATATATATTTATATATATAATAATATAAAGGGCATAGACATATGCCAACATACACACAGACTAGTATTAACAGTAATATATATATATATATATATATATATATATATATATATATATATATATATACATATATATATATGTGTGTGTGTGTGTGTGTGTGTGTGTCTACGCCCTTTATTAACTTTATTAAGATCCTGTTTGCTTCTCAATTGGTCTTGCATGATGAACAATTATTTATAAATATTTTTTTTCATAATATGACCATACATGTACTACCTACAGACCTGTGCCTAATGGAATCCTTGTGGAGGGGGAACATCGCAGCCCAGATTCTGACGGAGAAGGGTCTGTGGGACGCCCTAAAAAAATCGCATTACGAGATTCCAACTGAGATCATCCTGTACGGGGATGCCCCCTGGATGTCGTCCTCCGTAGGAAAGGTTATTATCTTATCTGAGTGTGATGTTATCATGCTCCCTATGTACACCTTCACCCACGTAGTGCCGTTAGTTGACCTCATACGGTGCACTGTAGGCATTACTTAAGGTTCTTTGCAGCGTACCTTCGGCCCCTAGCTGCAACCACGTGCGCCTCAGTGGTGTGGTCGGTATGGTCTTGGCCTGCCACCTCGGTGACCGCGAGTTCGATTCTCGGGCATTCCATTGAGGGGTTAGAGATGTGTACTTCTAGTGATAGAAATTCACTCTCGACGTGGTTCGGAAGTCACGTAAAGCCGTTGGTGCCGTTGCTGAATAACCACTGGTTCCATGCAACGTAAAAACACCATACAAACAAACAATAGCTGCAACCACTTTTACTGTACTTCATCTTACTTTCCATCCTCTCCTATCACTAAACTCATAGCGTAACTGCAAGGTTTTAATCCTGTTTCACCTTTCAAACCTTTTACTGTCAATTTCTATTTCGGCGCTGAATGACCTCATGGGTCCCAGTGCTTGGCCTTTGGCCTAAATTCTATACTCATCTCAACTACACCTTCACTTTCAGAATTTTATCCTTATTCTATGAAGTGAAATAACGAGTATTAGCAGACTTGGAAGGAGATTATATTGAACAGTGTTAGAAACAATTACCTATTTGACTGACAAACGTTTCTTCCTCTCAGGCCGCTTCATACTATGATTCTGCTAAATTAAATGCGATGGTAAGTAATTCTTAACAACAGTAGTTTAATTCTATGACCCTAGTATTGGTACAAATTCCCGTTCGAACAATCATACGCAATGAAATTATAGCCTCGCTTTACTGATAAGTATTTTCACTGGCTTCTGAAATAATCTTTGCTTTTGAACGTTCTCTCGAAAGAAAATATGTCCAGTATAGAATTCATGACAGTATATGAATAATAACCCGGTAGATTAAAACGGGTGTTATCTGTTGCCATCTGACTCTGTAGATCACACGTTGGCTGTGGGTGGATGAAACCATTTATAACGGCGGATTTACCAATCACGGTCCTCTGAGTAATTTGACGGCTCCCTCAGTTCCATCGAACTTCCTGGAAGCAATGGATCTTGTGTCCAGTTCCCTGAAGGAAGGCATGCGAGGCCTCTTCATCGCAGCCGAGGGGAGATCCCTTCTCTCTGACTCTTCGTTGTCTCCTCCCGAGAAAGGTTTACTGAGGTAGGCAGGTCATGCCCGTATTTTCCTAATTTCGGTTTGAGGTAAATAAAAAATATCTAGCTGACTTATCGCGATTAAAAAAAGCGAGAATTTTAATACACAACGAGAGAAAAGAAGGATTAGTTAACAAAAGAGCTTTTTCAAACATCTTCCTTGAATTTAAAAGGTTTATGCGAAAGCATTAATTAGCCCGATATAGTCCATCCTGTTACTAGGTGTTTTTCGTCGTTTTATGGGCTACAGAATAGGGTATTAGCTAATTCAGATGCTCCGGATAATATCTAATAGCTTTAGTGTATTACTTCAGCGATATACAGTTATAAAGACTAATGGAGCTTAAAACCCAATACATGTTGCGGTACGAGCGCTGTGAGTATCTGTTTTAGCACTTCATTTTGTTAGAAAACAAAAGAAATTTCTGTAACTCAAAATTGAACAGAACTGAAGGATTCAACCAAGCCGGGGGAAAATCAGGGACAGATTATGACTTACCTTGGAGTAAGAAGTATTCATAGATTTAGTAAGATTTGCGTCTTCTCAGATGGGTGAATATTGCTGCCATAGAAGCCCCAGGTGATGGCCTATGGAAACTTGAGTTCTCAGGATCGTGGACTTCGCTAGGGCTGCGAATCCTGCGACCGCTGTGGCCGGGAGTATCCTTCAACCTCTTGGGCAGAACTGTTCGAATATCTTGTCTCAAGGTAAGGGTCACCGGGTGTGGTTCTCAAGTGTTTCGTTTTTGAGAGAGTATTTTTCCTTGCTTTAATCATCCTGTTCGTTCTGCAGAAGCCGACAGTATTTGATTATGAAGGTGAAGCTACCCATCTGAAGGAGACCAACGGCTATGCAGCAGACATTGCGAGGGAGATACAACAGCGACTGAATTTCACAGATATTTTGGTTCGTAGCGACGGATTCGGGGCATTTGCTGATGGGAAGTGGAATGGAATGGTTGGAGATCTCTATGAGAAGGTAGGCTGTTTAATGCTTTGTATTCGCGTGTATAGGTCTACTTATAAATTAGGGGACTTTATAGCGCATAGTAGCGATAACTCCTGTAACTCCTCTTGCCGTTAACTGCTTTCGGTATCTTCTGATGCCTTGCCCTCATTTGAGTTCTAAAAGATGCTTGCATTGTCACAAAGGCCGCAACCTTTGTCTACAGGAAATAAGTATTTTCCTTTATTCAAGTACTATAATTGTACATCGTCTTTCATCCAGAGTAAAATACATATCATCAATTTTGTAATGCGCATCAAACCAGAAAGTTTCCCTAAAGGTGAAATCTTAGTTTGGGGTAGATTTGGGCTACTGGTAATCTTGCTGATATCTACTGTTAGCCTTATTCGAATAGTAGTACTAATATTCATGGTCGTTCAACAATACCAGTGCGGGAAAACTGCGTCTGCAATATGTTATACGATACAAATCGGCTATCAAAGGGTTACCATAATTCCAAAATATTGATTAACCTTTTATTTCCATTTGTTGGGAGTATAGGATAACCTATCTTTTTTTATTATCTCCCAATTCTGCCACCTCCATAAAGTCCTCTTTATAAAGTCTGACAGCGCCTCAAATATGGAGATGACCGTGACCAAACGATCTCTTGGTTAATTCTGCTTGTTTATAAGAAACTGATATAATCATAGATACCTTGACTCTGACCTCGGTTTTTGACCTAAATTTTGACCTAAAAATCAAATTTAGCAGCTAGGAAATTTCAGTTTGAACTTATCATTATAAAAAACGAATACGCTTTTAAATTGCCAAAAATCCATATCTTTTTAAGAGAGCTGCAAAAAAAGTAGGTTCTCCGTTCTTGGGATATTCAGCTAATTTACACAGAACACCTTCCCCACCTCCACCACACACACACACACACACACACACACACACACACACCACACACACACACGTGTTGGTGAAAACATAAATCTCTTACCAATTTCGTTAGCGAAGGCAATGAAACTGCGCTAATTTTTCTAACTAGAATAAAGTGAATTTGCTATTTGAATAGACCACTTTTTCATTAACCAGTATCTGAACCATTTTGTCGATGTCTTGCAGAAGGCAGACGTGTCCCCAACAGATTTCACTCCCATCTGGCAGCGGACCCTTGTGATTGACTTCGGTCTCTCCTACGGCACTGATCCCGTCGTCATCATCTCAAAGGCACCGAGTGTTTACATGAAGCCTCTCCTTCTACTGGAGATATTTACGCTTGACGTAAGATTAGAGCAACGAGATGCATTGTCGCAATGATTAAACTTGTATTCTACTGCAATTGTTATTTATCTTGCACTATCGTGGCACATTATTATCTGTAATATTGCGGAAATAGTACCATCTTCACAGCTCTCCAGGTGTATCTATCTGCAAGTCATCCAAAGCATGCCATGCAGTTGCAACGTTAAAAGAAAAGAATCACAATACTAAAGGGAAAAAGTTCATGATTTCTATCACGGATCACTTTAGATTTGAATACCCCCATGACTCATATTGAAGTTAATAAACTGTTTGCTTCCCAGGTTACGTTAGCAGGTATTTTTTTTCGATATGTATATATTACCTAACTCTTGCATTTATACTGTACATGCCAGATTAAAAAAAAAACACTCATAATTATGAGGTCTATGTTGATTTTGTGCTCTGAAGACCATCTTTAGAATGACGGACTGAAGATTGGCAATCAAGCGTTTATCACTTAACAGGCCTGGGTTTGCATCATGGGCATCGGCCTGGTAGCTGGGGCAGCCACTGGAGCTCTGATGAAAATCAAACAGGCGCTCGGTCATCCCTCAACCGGTGTTGTTTTGGGTCCTCTGGCTTACGCAGCTGGGTACATGAGTGTCATCGTCTCCCAGCGTAAGAGATTTGCTTGAAATCATTTCACATAATATACACAATATTAGCCTCATAAATGGCTGCTCATCATAGGTGTGCTGCAGGCAACACGTCTAGAGCAGTATATGAGAAATTCGTTTAACTTATTAGAACTTACATCCGTAAAATTTTACTATGCACAGCATGTCGTTTTAGTAAATCGTCACACTTCAGGCCACCATCCTAGAAAAATGTTACCTCATGTCATATTAGGAAAGAAGGGAATGAAACATATGATAGTCACTGATTTAACAATAGCATCATGGTACGTCAGTCTAGGAATGGATGCATCGTAAGCACCGAGTGTCTTAATTCCAAAGCAATTTCTTTTCGTGTTATTGATTTTCCGTCTCTCCCACTAAGCAAGCGACGAGGACTGTTGGACCTCTTGGATCGGAGGTCAGGTTATAGGAGGCTGCGTCATGTTCTTCTCTGTTGTTCTGGGGTCACTCTACAAGAGTTTAGTGACAGCCTTCCTGGCCATTCCTTTCAGGTTAGTATCGCAGGTCACAGAAAATTGATGTCGGCATATTCTACGTGAAATGAATTTTCAGGTCAGTAATGCGCTTATCTGTATTTAATTAAGAGATAAATGGTAACTCACGGAGGTACTAATTATAATTTTATTTTCACTGATAGCTTTTATCTCTCTTATCTGACAGGTCCCAACCCATAAATTCACTGGAGGACATGTTAAGAAGGAACGTTATTCCAGCTATCAGGCTTTTCAGTAGCCCGTACAGTTTCTTCTTGGTAAGCGAGTGACATTTCCTAAGCAGGCAGTCAGGCTCTTAGAGCAGTGGTTCTTAAACTTTTCCAGTACGTGACCCCTTTCAGTAGTAAGCCTTCTGAAAATTTACTGATTTTCAATGGCGCAGATACATTTTAAATGTTAAATTAAAGATTAATCACAGCAGAGAGAGCAATACAACAACCAAAAATGCTTATTAATGTTTATTAACATGGACTGATTTAATCATGTATTTTGATAAGAAGGATGTACTAGCATTTTTTATACAAACTAGCAAAAATCCCTAAATATAAAATCTGGGATCCTCCTTGACCCCCAGTAAAAGGTTCATGAACCCTTTGGGGGTCATGACCCGCAGTTTGTGAACCCCCTGTCTGAGAGAGTAAATATGAACGTATGCCTTGACTAGCAAATAAATCAATTTTCACTAAATCATAACGTGAGAGCGGACAGTTTGTTATTATACAGCTGTCTATCCGCTTCACAGTGAAATATTCTTCAGCTAACTTGTAATAAACTTGAGTTATTCTGACGAGCAAATACTTGGTGTAGTACTATGACCTAGACTTGAGACTTATTAAGAAGTTCCTTGACAGACATGATAATAATCCAGCGAGAACCACAGCAAGCGACAATAAAAGGCTCTGACTATGACCGAGTAACAAAGTACACCGTCACTTTCATACTTTCTTGACAGACGCATTTGAGCTTTAGTAAGGCACCTGTTGATGCTATTCACTACTTAAGAGAAAATCAAAAGGATTATCAAGACGAGAACCTAAATTGGCTCGGTTTATTACTGATGAGACATAAAAATGATGGTCTTTGTTTAAAAGATATGTGCAAAAGAAAGGATGAAAAGGTAAGCAATACTCATCAAAAGATAAGATGGAATAAGTGATATGTGTGGAAGATGTCCCGAGAATCTTACGGATTTCAAGAGTGCACAAATTATTTCCCAGTGTCATTGCTCGTCTTCATATTTAACACATTTAACGAGTTCCTGAATTTTACGAATTTTATCATTATCTCTTCTGAAATGATTACGATTGGTTTGACTAACGCCTACCCCAAATGAAAATTGCGAGTGAAATTGTTGATAACATAAAGACTGCTGTAGTTGTACAAATTTATTCCATGGTTGAGATTTGCTTCAATGTCTGCCCCTACCTACTATATAGCTGCTTGCACGTACTGAATATGCATAAATAATTTCACATACCACGGTAAGTTGATTACTTTAGTTTGCTCTCAGTGATAAGCCTTTGCAAATTCGAATAGTTCAATTGGCTTTCGGTTTTTATTGTATTATGAAAAATTGTCGTCCGTTTGCTTTAAGAATATTCTGTAGACTGTTAGATCAGCAGGTAAGTAATGTTTCAGTTCTAAATAGAATAACAAAGGCTATATAATGAGGGAGAAAAATATCAGTAGAAATTCTCCAGTGATTATTATGTCGTCATATAGAATTCAGTGCCTTTTGATTTTAGTTCCCTGTTGACATCTGTTGTCGGTTTCCGTATCCACAACAACTGAAGTACAGTGAGTCTACAGTTACTCTCGACGTGAATTCCATAAATGTTGTGTTCCTTGTGTCAGACAGTGAAACTTTAACGAGTGAGGTAATATTATTTTTTTTTTCTGAAGATCGAGTATGTGTCATTCCTTTTAACTACTTTGGCGGGTTTTGTATGAAATTGTGGAAATATAGAAATAAATCGTTTGTCGCATGGGAAAAGAAATCTGAAGCATGGAACCAGTGAAGAAGGTTGCCTTGATTTCGTAATGGTTGAAACTGGTAAATCCTAGTAACTCAGATATATTTAAAAAAAAAGGATATTATCTCAAGTGCAGTGAAGCTCCAGTGCACTGCATTAAGCAAAATTAGACGTAACCAGACGTAACCCAGTTAACAAAATGGTTTCTCCAATCGATGTTGAGTCGTAGCTTACTCGAAACAAAATGCTGAGTGTGAGTGTGTGTGACAACCGATTATGTTCTATTTATTTTTTCAAATCTTTGATGACGATTCAGTAGTGTAATGAAAATTCAGCAAGTCACAAGCGTACAAATTTAAGCATACGTAAGATGTTATGAGCTTTTTTGCGCTAATAATGACTTGAGGACTTTTCTCTTTCAGACAGAGAACTCTGGAAAAGTAGGAGAAAGAGTTCGCAACATTATGGAGACGTTCAGCGGTATTGAGGTTTCGGAATGGAAGTTCATGAAGAAAGTGGCGGATGGCACCTATGCTTGGATAGGTACGACACTTCGTGTACTTTTACATTTTTCGTGCTATAATTTCACCCCCAAAATCCTCAAGTTTTGCACCGAAACATGAGCTGGAAATATTATCCTGATGATAAGTCCAGGTATTAAATGAAAGAAATGGTTATTATTCAGCCTTCTAAGCAATATTCACACACATTTTTGATAACTTGTAGTATCAGTGAGTTTCTTGACAACAATTCAATTGGCGTTTTTCCTTTGATTCAATTATTCTTGCACTTTCGAGCAAAGGTTCGGGCAATATGTTATAATTTCCTCTGATAGATTTATAGAGAATGCATCGTCTCAGAACACTGAACCGAAGGCTTACGTATCATCTTGAAGCTGAGTTATTTCCATGTGAGGACAATTTTATAAAATGCGTTCTTTTAGAGCTTGAAAAATCAGCCACCAGATACCCTTCTTGTGCTTTAGTATTTATAAAAGACATCTCTTTTCCAACCAGATACGGCTAGTTCTGCCATTGGAAGCAGCAACCAGTTTGAGGCCATCGGGAAACCATGCTTGTATTACGTGGCCCATAATCCTGTCCGAATAGACCTTGATGCCTTTGCTTATCCTAAAAACAGCATTGTAAAGTATCAATTTGATGAAATGTAAGTTCAGATTTATTTTTGTCAGACAACTTTTAATTAAATAAATAGGTTAAAATTAAGGAAAAATCAAAAGCACGAAGATATGATTGAAGATACATTGGTTTTCATATGGAAAAGAGTACTGATAGATTTGGAAATATTCACGATGAAGGACGAACTTGACAATAACTTAAGTGTTCACCTTTTAAGCATGAAATGGTTAAGGAACTACGGGATTATAGAGAAGATGAAGAAGACTTATTATAAAATAAATTGCATCACCGTAAAAGCCTCCGATGGACCCCAAGTCATTAGCATTGCCCAGGTAAGAGGAGATTATTCAGTTTTTTTTGTTTTGTTTTGTTTTTTGTTTTGTAGGATCTGAATCGTTAGAAGAATCACTTACATTTGTCCAGTTTACAGGTTGGTCGTTGTATTATTTATTACAATGTATTATTTATTACAATATGGTTTTAACTTCTGTAAGTCAAGAATGAAGCTCACATTACGCACATACTTAATTCCTGTAAGATTTTCCTAAAGCTATTGAAGAATTTGGTATATTTGCGCTGAAGGCGAAGATCGCAGTTAATGCTGTTACTATAAACTTCAAATCCTGCATCTCAAGTGCTAAATCTGAATAGTGCTGTTCTTAATTGGACCTCCGAAAAGGAATGGTATCGATGGAAAAACACAAATTTCTGCCTTTTAAACCGCACTTGTGAAATGTTGATCCAAAATTATGACGATCACTGTATTAATGGAGAACATAGCAAGTATACACCTAATGTTGCTACTGCAATGCTATTCCTTTTCAGTGCTTATTTTTCAGTCATAAACAAGAACAGCCCTTAACGATCAATTCATTTGTCTTCGAATATCCATTACCTTCGAAAGTCCTGTGCAAATTTATGGTTCCACTTTTCAGTGGAGCGGTGCAATATAGGTCACGGATGCGGATTAGACTCATCAAGTTTGACACGGTACCATTCAAGTATTGCTCACTAAACCTCGGTGCATATTTGATGCACTAAAGTGAATTTAGTAATGGTTTCAGGTACAAGCTGCGTTTTACATTTTGGGTATTGGATTCGCACTGGCTGGTTTTGTGCTGTTGGTTGAAGGCCTCGTCTTTCTTTGGACCAAGAAGAGGTAGGGCACGAAAGCTGTTGTCAGGCAAACTCCCGTGGTATGAAGAAAGCCGTGATTATTTGCTTGTCCAACAAGACTTCAGTGTGCCCAGAAGAGACAATCCCTACCTAACTCTTGGACGACGACCAACATCGAACACGTTCCCCGTAGGGGGGTAGTGCCGTCAATGGACCTCATGCGGTGCACTGTAGGCATACTTAAAGTTCTTTGCAGCGTGCCTTCGGGCCCTAGCTTTGACCACTTTCGTTCCTTTCACTGTACCTCCTTTCATATTCTCTTTCTTCATCTTACTTTGCATCCTCTCCTAACACTTGATTTATAGTGCAACTGCGAGGTTTTCCTCCTGTTTCACCCTTCAAACCTTTTACTGTCATTTTCCATTTCATTGCTGAATGACCTCATAGGTCCCAGTGCTAGGCATTTGGCCTAAATTCTATATTCAACCCAACACTGAACACTTAAATTTTTCATTTCTGATTAGAGAAACAATTTTGGTTCTACGATTAAAGCTCTTACCATGGAAATTCATAGCCAAATTATGAAGGATGATTACAGAATTATGAAGGATAAAAATATTACAGCACATAAACTGCTGCAATCTACCATGTATTCGTAAAGACAATATTCTGTTAAAACAGACACAAATCATGTCTGGGCTGTTATTTTAAAGGACGAAGCGCCATGCAAACCCAAAGAAGTTTAACAATAAATGTATATTAATGAGCACAGCTTGTTTTCTTTTCAGAACCGTAACATTGCCTGTATACCCTTAATACTATTTTTCTTTATGAAGAATCCGTTTGAAATTGCATTCTAATAATTGGAACATGAGACAGGGAATTGTTTCTAAAACAGAAACTGATAATCAAACCTTCATGGTATCTTTGTCATAGTGCAGTTATATATTTCCTCTTTAATATGATTAGGACATTTTACGTATTCCTTTAAAACTAATTTGTCAGAACAGTTAAAAAGCATCACACCTTCTTACGTAATCGATTGAGAAGATCATGAAATTGATTAAGAACTTACAGAATTCTTTGTACAATGAGTCTCATAATTTATAATCACGCTGCTTATCAACAAGGTTAATCATAAATCAGTAAAGCCAAAGAGTATGTATTTCTAAAGCAAAATAAATAACAAGCAACTATCACATTAAATAACAAAGCACCCCATCCTTCAGCAGAACCTCAAGGGGTTTCTTCTCATATGATTTAAACTGACACGTCTGTTGAGAAGCCAGGTATGAGACCTTCACCCTCCTCAGTTACAAGACCTTGTATAGAAGGACTCTTGGTCACATCGTCCCCAGTTTCGTCGACATTGGTTCCATCAACCTCGGAAGCGCAGTAACCATTAGGAATCCTACATTTCTCAGGCATGTGGGGGAGGCAAGGTGTCTGGCTGGATCCTTCAAGGACGCAGTGGCCGTATCCGTAGTTAGCGCTCGAGTCCCAAACGTATTCCTCTGGGCATTCGTGCAGAGTTTGTCGGAAGCCGTCGTCTGACTCATCTGCCACGCAGTCGTAGTAACGGTTGCAATTGAGAGGATCGGCAAATCGTCCCTCTTTGCTGCAGGCGAATTTTCCGTCGTCCCAGTTGCAGGGGTTTTCGCAGTGACCGTTGTTCTCGTTGTACATGAGTCCTTCGTTACACGAAAACGGTTTCTGTACCCAGCCGGTGGTAGTGAAGATGCAAGTGTAGTAAACGCTGCAGTCGGCAGGAACGGCAAAGACGCCGATCTTTTCGCAGTCTGGAAGTCCCATGGTGTTGACGCACTGGCTGATCGTCGAGTTGAAGTAGTGGTCGTCCGGGCACTGGTAGATCACCGGGTCGGAAGCCTCTTTCTCGCAGAATAAGAAGCGTCCCGTTTCGTAAGGGTCCCTCTTGAACGAATGCGGCTTCTCGCACATGCACTCCTCTGGTTTGTCTGGGTAACAGACGTCGCCTCCAAAGTCAACAAGGTTTGTTGCGCAGAAGTCCCCCTGACCACACGGCTCTGGGTAGGCGATACCATTGACACAGTTCACCAGAGTCTTGCAGTCGGCGCAAATGAACCCGGCCTCGGTGCCCTCACATACATGGGACAGCGAAAGGTCCGAGTTGAGGGACCTTGCAGTACGAGGTTTGCATCCGTTAGCCTTTGAAGTTAGAAATAAAAACTCAATTAGCATCATTTTTCTCTGATGTGAATGGTACGTATACGAGCAATGCACTAAAACAAATAAAATGCAAGTTTGCTGTAGACTACCATTTTCAACTTTCGTAAGAATAATCTTATTTATTTTAGGACAAGAATGAGAGCCAAATATAGAAACCGTTATATGAAAAATATAGCTAAATTCCGAACAAAATTAGTCATTTAATAACTACTAATTTAGTAGATAAACTTCACTGACCGTATTCAGAGCAAATAAAAAGGACATCAGAGATTAGAGAAGCAGAAGAATCAAATAACGGTAATCTTTGAGACTTGTGCAATATGGCGCTGAAAGGGTTTTGGAGTCGCCGAACAATTCAAACATCGTTTTAATGAATTGATAAATAGAAAAATCAATCAAACTGATGCAAAAATTAGCCAGATGTATTAGATATAAACCGATTATAACGGATAAAAAAGGGACTTACTTTCCGAAGGTCGACGCATCTCTTCGCTTCGGCGTCGAATGCCCGACCTCGACAGGAACCGTAGCGACCGAGGAGCCCCCCTTTCTTGTCGGGAATGCAGTCAATAAAGCTTCCACAGTCTTCGGGGTCCCCGAACCGCCCTTCTTTGGTGCAGTGGAAGCTGAAGGATAGTACTATCGTATTAAGCATTACCTTTGAATTATAACAATATATTGAGTATTTTTTCTAATTAAGCATTTCCTTTGAATTACAACAGTATATTAAGCATTTTTTTTTTCATTCTAATCCATGATCATAAATGCAAACCAGTTTACGTTTTTGTGCGTAAGAATGCGCAACGCACATCAGGTTCTGTACTGATCTGCTTTGCAATATTTTGAAGCCGAAAAGTGTATGAAATTTAACCATAAGTGAATAGACTGAATAAAAATAAATGTAGCTACATATGTTTAAATATGTATAGATACATATGTATATGTATATATAGAAATATATATATATATATATATATATATATTATATATACACACATATATATTATATAATATATATATATGCGTGTGTGTGTGTAATACGTATATATATATGGATTTTTATATATGTAAACGACGTTTGTAGCTTAAAGATTATACACACACACACACACTATATAAATTATATATATATATATATATATATATATATATATATATATATATATATATATATATATATATATATATATAATGTGTGTGTGCGTGCATATGTGTTTGTAACAAGAAGCAAATTGTATCTTACTGCTTTCTTCCTCCTTTGATTTCATGGGCTGCTGCAAAACCAATCTGAAAAAAAAGCATATTAATATAATATAGTTTCCACAGAAGTAGAGTTGCAGTAACTTATGCTGGATGATAAATTCAGTGGCTGAAAGTGACCTGGTTTATCGAATAATCTGATAAACAGAGTTATTACAACGCCACTTAAGAGAAGCCAGCCTATCAATCAGTCATTCTTCCTCTTAACTTTTGAAATATTGAACCCTTTCCATTCATCTTCATTTCTTATTATGTGACTCACTTGACAGGTAATTAAGTGATTATATAAAGAAAGGAGTTCAGTGGAAATGTTTTTTTTTTTTAATATTTCTTAAAAATGACGGGTCGTTATCGAACTTTGTGCTCATTTTAAAAACCTCTGCTTTGACATAATTATCGTCAATAATAAAAAAAGGTATAAAGGTTAAGGGTTTCAGTCGTTTTTGTCAGTTCGGTTGAATATCTTGAGCCAATAAAAGAAGTAAGCGGATTCTTCAGATATTTCTCGGAACTTCTAATTTTATAGATAACAAGACCTGGATTCTTTATATATATATATTATATATATATATATATATATATATATATATATATATATATATATATATATATATATATATATATTCAATATATATTCATACATAAAAACACATGCATATATATATACATATATATATATATATACATATATATTATATATATATATATATATATATATTATATATATATATATATATATATATATATATATATATATATATATGCGTGTTTGTGGTAGTGGACATGTATTTGTACATATATACCTACGTACATATATCTATTTACTGTAAAATATCATGGTCAATAGTTATGGAAAAATGATAAATATTTTGCATTAATGAAAGCATGTTTCTGTTTGTCCCGCTGTCCGTCTGTGAGTTTGACTGTCTCTCCTACCTCAAAAAGACTCGAACGGGGTGGAGATGTTTAGGGTTTTATTCTATCCCGCCCATGAAACACTGGACATATAGAGGACAAATTTTTAGCATCATTAAATCATGACAGCTTTCGTGGATACTCGTTTTGCGAGAAGAGGACACGAAGATTTATGCGAAGAAATATACAGTTGTGGTGCGTGGACCTGTCGTATATTCTGATTTACAGTTCGAATAAAGAAAAGAAGGGTCCAAATGGTTGAAACACGAAAATACAACCGTAAATACAATGGAACTTACCAGCAGAACCACTGCGGCCAACCAACGTGATAAAGGAGCCATGTCTTCCGTTCAGATCCTGCGGAGCTCTGATTCACCCTTGACTGCAGCTAGTCTTATATATCCAGCTCGACTACCGGCACTAGCAGGAGAGTCTCTCTCCCTGCTCCTCTTTTTTGTGGGGGGCGGTTGTAATCCCGTTAATGACAAATGTTTGCTAGATTCGGCTTTGGCGCTCAAATTCCTACTCTTCATTCATACACCCGATCAAATGCAAACACACGCGGGCTCATACCCTCGTTGTTTACCGGAGTGTTTGATTAACCTCCTCCTGGCTGCCTCACATTTCTTTCTCTTTTCTATGGTTTTGGGGTCCTGTTTGCCGATCTGGCCAGGCCCACTTTCTACCAGTAGCTTTGCATATTTTCTAATTCAAACCCTATCCGTAGAATTCCCCGTTCTCATATTTTCGATGTGCCCTGAATTTTCCATTTACGAGAAAAACGAGGTCACGTTACGGCGTTTTTTTTTTTTTTTTTTTTTTTTTTTATTTGGTAACGTGACTCATCTTTCATGTCCAACGTCTAAGTTAATTAATTTGAGAGAGAACCCGAATAAGAAAATCAAGATGGATCACTCATAGCCACAATGAAATTCTTTGGAAAAACTCACACGCTCGCACGACACATACATACATTATATATATATATATATATATATATATATATATATATATATCTATATTATATTAATATATATAATATATATATATATATATATATATTATATATATATATATATATATATATATATATTATACATACATACCTATATGTGTGTGTGAACATTTTCCAAGCACAGCTTTCTGGTGCCAGGTGACCCAGTTTAATCATTACTGATTTTTGGTTGTATACATATATATATATATATATATATATATATATATATATATATATATATATATATGTGTGTGTGTGTGTGTGTGTGTGTGGTGTGTTTTTTTGTAATGTTAATATATATATATACATATATATACATATATATATCATATATATATACATATATATAGATCATATATATATATATATATATATATATATATATATATATAGTGACTGGTATCTTCTTAGACACGAAGATATGTTAATTCAATTGTATTCCACAAAGGAAAATGGAAAGAGTTTTTCGTAGAAAATGCACATCAGTTTCGTCCTCCAATGGACCTCTTCTTGGAGCGTTTATTAAAGAAAAAAACTCTCCAAGATGAGGTCTATTGGTGGACGAAATTGTTGGGTATTTTCTACGAAAAAACTCTTTCCATTTTCCTATGTGGAATACAATTGAATATATAAATAGATATAGTATATATGCATATGTGTGTGTGTGTGTCTTTAACCAATTATGGCTTTGGCTCCAGAAAGTGTTCACCTTTCAGTTGCCAACAAATCTCTTGACATGAGATTGCTATTCAAGAGATTTGTTGAGAACTTAAAGGTGAACACTTTTTGGAGCGAGATCCATAATTGGTTAGAAACACACCCACTCACACACACACACGCACACCACACACACACACAGACACAAACAAACACCCACACAGACATATAAAACTATATATATATCTAGTATATATATATATATATTAAAATATTATTATAATATATATATATTTTATATACATATATTGATGCAACTAAAAATCAGTGATGCTTAAACTGGGTCACCTGGCACCAGAAAGCTGCACTTGGAAACTGTTCACAAATGTCCAGAGATCATTAGCATTTGATTACTTCTAGATGGGAATCGTTTTAAACAATAAGCACCAATGAGGTTAAACTAACCTAATAAAAAAAGAATTGTTTAAAAGTCTTGTCGTCATTGAATTATAATTTTCTTAGAACATCCATAGCAATATAATAGAGTGGAATGAAATAACGACTTTTCAGTAAGAGCGGAAAGCCTGCACTTATCTTTTTCTCACAAGGCTGTTTTGAAGCGCCTCGGTGGCGTGGTTGGTATGGTGTTTGCTTCCCACCTCGGTGGTCGCAGGTTCGATTCTCGGCCATTCCATTGAGGAGTGAGAGATGTGTATCTCTGGTGATAGAAGTTCACTCTCGACGTGGTTCGGAAGTCACGTAAAGCCGTTGGTCCCGTTGCTGAATAACCACTGGTTCCATGCAACGTAAAAACACCATACAAACAAACAAACACAAGGCTGTTTTGATGCTTTTCATTTGCTTGGCTGTTCCTGTCTCTTTCTGGACGGGGTTAGGAAGGACATTTAGTCAGCTATCCCTTAACCTTCACATAACATATCTTGATGGCAAGAACGACCAGTAACCCTAGTAACGCTCTGCACAACCCATTCATATTGATCACACCTGTATAGCTTACTTTATTATTCATGATCAAATACAACTTGATCCAGTCCGTTTAAGCTAAAAAAAAAAAATGAGGATTGTTGACGATTCAAAGTCAAATGTTTTATAGCAAATATATATATATACCTTAACTAACTGGTCATGAGTAAATTTCCAACTTCACAATCACCTTAATGCTGAAAATGAAATGCTTAACAGAATCAAGATACCTATAAGATATGTTGTTCCAGGTTTCCTTTAGTCCCGTAATGAAAAATAAAACCCTTCTTTATCAACCGCTTCCAGAAATTAGAAGGTCATTGATATAACTGTGTCTTGCAGCTTTCTTACTGATTATATCTTGTGCAGTTGAAAGTAGCATTTGTCTTAATTAGTTTTATTCTTCTTCAAATGATATATATGCACAGAAACTTGCGGTATTTAATTTTAAAATTACCTTATTAATCCCATCCAGTAACATATCTACCCCAGGAAAGAAATGTAATAATTTTCACTGATCACTATCGAGGGGAATTCGAATTTGGCTGCAAAGAGCACTTGTTTAAACCCGACGGACTGGGAGATGCAATTTCTTCAAACACTCGAAGCCCAAAGGACTGAGATTTTATCCCTCCCTCTCGTTTTTCTAATTTCTCGCAAGCAAGCAGAATTAGAATTTCAAATTGTATCCTGACGTTGCAAGTTATCGCGTCTCAATTCTGGGGGTATTTTCTTACTGCATGTTTTTTTTAAACGAACGCGCAGGATTCAATGATGATGGAGTGTTGCTGTAAGCATTTTTTTTTATTCGATCTTGATTTTTGGGATGGTAAGGGATATTGACCTTTTTTGCTCACGACAGTCAAATCTGTCTTGTTCATTTGGACGTATCTAGATACTTTATAAATATGTTTATCTATCTATCTGTATATATATATATATATATATATATATATATAATATATAAACATATGTGTAAATGTGTGTGTATGTGAGCAGGGGTGTGTGTATATAGTATATAAATATGTATGTGTATGTATATAGGTATGTATATATGTATATATGTGTGTATGCAAACTTTCCATAACCCCTCTCATTTAGATTTTATAAGATTAATCAAAGCACAGATCATCGAAAAAAATGATAGATAAATAAATAAATAAAAAAAATCAATATAATAGGGACAAAAGGCCCGTCCACGTTCGACAACACGGAGCGCAAACACACCAGGTCGGGGCCAACAGAAAAGGCGGCTCCGATCTCGCCCGCCACCCACGAAAAGTTTCTACTCTAGACTTTACCCAGTGGAGGGGCACCAGGGTGGGCATGGCTCCATGTAAGGAGGTCGTTAACTCCTCGAGTGCCCTGGCCCGAAAACAGTTTCTAAGTGATTCCAGGCATTGGCATTTTTGACGGATAAATACGTTTCTCTTGTTGACTGATTTCCTAATTACTGTTTGGCTAGGAAAAAAAAAAAAAAAAAAAAACGTAGAAAAAACGATAAATCTCTGTTACTTCAGATGATGTATGAAGAATTCTTGAATTCATTTTCGGAAACTGTTTTGGTACTGCCATTCGCTTAACGTCTACACTGTATATGCAAAAATATGCTCACGTACATGTATAAGTAAATTTATTTATATATGTAATTAAGATTATATATATATATATATATATATATATATATATATATATATATATATATATATATATATTCAAAAATGCTAAAACATTTAAGGCACTACTAAGAAATTGCCGATAAAAAGATTGAAAATTCCTGTGCCTCATTACTTGATACATGACATAAACCTCAACCAGTTTGAAAAAGCGTACAATTCCCCAAGTACACTATTCACTGGTATGGTTCTCTTTCATGATTTTTTTTATTATAGCAATTATCATTTAAATTTTGTTCTCATTTTCGCGGCGAGTAACAGCAAAGAACTGCACATGAATTCATTTAAAGGTTGCAGGATTGAAAAAGTTAAGTATATCTTAGTTTTACTAGACCACTGAGCTGATTATCGGCTCTCCTATAGGGCTGGCCCGAAGGATTAGATATCTTTACGTGGCTAGGAAATAATTGGTCACCTAGCAACGGGACCTACAGCTTAATGTGGGATCCGAAATGAACTTCTATCACGAAACAAAAATTCTTTGGATACAGTGTTGGCCGAGGCGAGAATCGAGCTTCGGACCACAGGATTGGCAGCCGAGCGCGAAAACCACTCGTCCAATGAGGAACTCAGGTTGCAGGATGAACCAAAAGACTGAATAAAGGGAAGTCAACAAAATAAGAAGGTTTGGAAATCGACAGTCCCTTCAATCATGTGGTTATATGGAATATAAGGTGCAGCGTCTTTCACGCATATCGGATGAGTCCGTAACTGCACAGGAACTCCCTCTAGACATACAGTATGCACAGGTGCTGTTTTGGTTACCGTTCCATTAACCTTGACGGGAAATTCTTCACAGGGTTAAACGACTGGGCCCATTTCCTGAAAAATACAGTGTGCCTCTATTGACCAATGCGGGTGTTTAGTTGACTGATGTTGGTCGCAGCTAGGGCGGAGAAAGTCATGGGGTTAGAAACCTCACTGCGGAAAGATTTGTTGATAATTTAAAAGCTGAAACCTTCAAAAGTCACGTCATGTAAGAAAAAAGGGATTATGGTGACGACACACACAAACAAGCACGCACATAAGTATATATATATATATATATATATATATATATATATATATATATATATATATTATATATATATAGTTTAGTTAGACAAATGAGAATATAGTATGTATGACTGCAATAGAGGGTAAAAGGCATTCACTCTTTAAATTACTTCAAATAATGAGATATTTAGAACCAATAGAAAGAGAAGAACAGAGGTACAAGATGGGGAAAGGAAATAAATAAATAAAGAGATAGATAAATAAATAAAAAATAAATGAATAAATAAAAAAAAATATGTAACAGGTCATGAGACTAAAAGAACCAAGAATTAGAAACAAATGAGGATTATAGAATGAAAAGTTGATTTGGAAGAACTTACCGAAATTGGCATTCAGTGCGATGTGATTATGAATAATGAGCAAAAGAACAGAGAGAAAAAAGGAGGAAAAAAAAAAGAAGAGAAAACGATTGAGGAAAAAGACGTATTTAACGTTGTTAAACAAAACGCATCTAAATTCATTTAGCTTCCAAACCGTGCAGTGTTTAAGCTACGAGTTTGTCGAACGATGTCAAACACAGATCAAACGGCTGGGACTCCGGATAAAATTTCTGTTTGTTGGCCGAGACTCAAATGGTTGAGTCATCTCTAATTCGCCGTTAACAAATGAAGGAGAGGCTCATTAAAGAGGCACTAACTGTCCTGTGGCCTGGCCCAAGCAACTTCAGTTCGGGGAGAGAGAGAGAGAAGAGAGAGAGAGAGAGAGAGAGAGAGAGAGAGAGAATTCCGACTACACAAGCTAAAAAGAAGTACAAAGCTTCCGGAGAATGGAATGCACATACGTAAACAAAAGGAAAACGAACAAAATAAAACACTTTTCTGAATAAGTGCCCAAAAGGTAGATTTTCAACACGTACACAGAGAATGTAGTTAATCCCAAGACTGTAGAAGGCTTGTATGGTCACCATCTTGCCAAAGGCATTTACACTGGTCACCTGAGATAACATTATTACCGCGAGTAGCACCCTGCATATTTCAGTCACATATATATTATATATATAAGAAAAATACACGCTAATATTCTGCATAAAAATGCAGGTATTAGTTTAACATAAGCAGTGCAAGGGGTAAGTAGAAGTATTCATTTACAATATTTGTGTTCACTTGATTTCGGATCGTAACTACGTATTTATCAAGATTTACATCGCACACACACGCACACACACAGACACACACACACACACACACACACACACACACACACACATATATATATATATATATATATATATATATATATATATATTATAAATAATACTTCACTATATATCATAATGACAAATTTCTACGCCAATGAAAAGTTATTTCACAAGAGTTTTGAAAATAAATATGCAATCCCCTTATGCTACAAAATGCTACGAACTACTTCGTGAGCTTTAAAAGAAATTACGAGATGTGGTAAGAAAAATCTATTCGTAATGTGTTGTATTTTAAAGTTCCACGAAAGACTAGATCAAAGAAAGGAATCATAAATGAATAAAATTCTGAAAAATGAACGATTTCAAGGATATGCATGAATCGATTTCGTTTAGTTCCAAGGAAGAGAGACACCGGGAAGCCTTTGGGATCCTCGGCAAAAGATTTCCTCCGTGACGACATGGTCAATTAACAGAAGAACTTTTGGTCTATCGACCGCTACAGCGTTTGGGATTGTAAAAGTTAATTGGAGTTCGAGAAGTGATTATTATTTTTGTGTGTGTTGCGTATATTCTATTCTTTATTCTTTCGTCACTGATCCTGTTCTGGAGTGTTTTGGACGAAGCTGTTCATCCTGAGACTAGACAACAGTTAAGTATGCACCCGGGAATGGCGCTTGGGATTTCCAGTGATTAGGCTTATCGTCACCTCGTTGGTTCAACTACCTATAATCCCCGGCTTCTGCAGGGTATATTATACTTTAACTTTTTATATTCCTAGTATTACTTAAGTGTCGAAGATTTTATAAGTGTTAATGTTTTCTTAAACAGCTTGTTCCTTTTACATTAATTTGACAACGCTTTTTAGTATGGTACGAATCTTACTTCTGTATTTGTATTATTCATGATAAGCATTATGCCTATTTTTTTTCTGTGAGCGTTTATCCATAACCTGGCTGGAATAAAACTCTCCCAGAATTTGCTTGACTTGCTATAGCACAAATTCTAACGCTCTTATCTTTTCCAGGAGTTTGGTACGAGGGTAGCCCAAGTCGTGATCACATTTTTACCATAAATCTTCAAGCAGGAAAAGGTGCCATCTTGAGCCAAACAGGTAAGTGGCATTTTTTTCTGGAAATTGGCCGTTTTGAGTTTGTTTACTTTTATACGTACTCTTCTTGAACAACCCTATTCTATCCTCCACCCCTGCAGGGGCGGCGCTCCTGTTAGGGGTGGAGGAGGCCCCCATGTCTTGCATAGTAGGTCGTAAGCGACCTACTATGCAGGATTCTTGGGTGGTTTTGCGCAAACTATTTCAACTTTCAGGTGATAAGAGGTAGGTTTACTTTTTCTTGAAAGTTCGGATAAGTATATACTAGCGTTTGAATGTGCTTGGCTAATCTCCGTTCATGAAAATATGTACGTTTCCTGTGTTTTAGGTAATTGAAGAGGGTTATATTTGAAAGGTATTTTCCAGTATTAAAATAGGCTAATTTATAGGTATGGAGGTAAAGTATTTGGTGTTAATAGTTTATAGATTTGTATGCCTGAAAATCTATTAGTTTGGGATTAGGTTAAGTTAATTAAATTTTTAGTTTTTACTTTTAGGTTTTGTCAGTTTTTAAATTCGTAAGGTTCGCATATGATATACTTTATCACCACCAAAAAAACTGGTTATGAAGGTCCCCTCAGTACACGGGTCATTTGTGATACAGGCTAGTGTAACCCTTAGCTAGTCCCTTGAAAATTATTAAAGCCACGCTAAGTTTTCCTTAGGTAATCTTTGTCAAAGGTAATTTACAGATCTGTACTGTTAGCCGATGAAACTTTGCTCAATAACTTGGATTGTTGATTAGGCTTAGCAAGAACGAACGCCAGCTAACTGGATTATGTAAGAAAGAAGTTTTTATTTTTTGTTAAACTTAGATATGTTAACTTTGAGGTTATGGATTCTTTATAGTAAGTCTGTTAATTTTGAGGTTATGAAATATATTAGTATCCGTTTAAGGTTATGGATGTTTTTTGCAGGGTATAATATTAGAATCTGTTTACTTTCAGAGGGGTGTAGTTAAGTTGGTCAGAAATGTAGGTTTTGATACATTAGCTTACTCAAAGCATAAGCAATGAATTAGTGTTGCTGTCCGCTAACAACTATGAACAATGGGTTTGTGATATATTAATGCACACCGACAATGGGTTTGTGGTACACTAATGCACACCGACAATGGGTTTGTGATACATTAATGCACACCGACAATGGGTTTGTGATACATTAATGCACACCGACAATGGGTTTGTGATAACATTAATGCACACCGTCAATGGGTTTGTGATATATTAATGCACACCGACAATGGGTTTGTGATATATTAATGCACACCGACAATGGGTTTGTGATACATTAATGCACACTTGACAGTGGGTGATATTTAATGCACACCGACAATGGGTTTGTGATACATTAATGCACACCGACAATGGGTTTGTGATATATTAATGCACACTTGACAGTGGGTTTGTGATATATTAATGCACACTTGACAGTGGGTTTGTGATATATTAATGCACACTTGACAGTGGGTTTGTGATATATTAATGCACACTTGACAGTGGGTTTGTGATATATTAATGCACACTGACAATAGGTTTGTGATATTATGAAGACTGACAATGTGTTTGTGATGCTATCCATGTGTGCGCTACTTTTAATATGTCTTGAGGCTCTCCATGAACGCAAGCAGTGCATATATGGTCTGCCAACAGTTAATTTGTAACCTGTTCGTGACAATTGATATGAAACACTGCCTTGTGGGAAGGTTCATGGACACAAAAATTTTCAGCGGCGAGCGGAGGCATTAAGTTTGGGTTACCATCCGTGGTCAAGGCTTTTTGTTTGTAATGCTATACATTAACTTAAGATTGGGAAGTTAAGGTTCTGTTTCTGGTACCCACTTATTGACAATCCTTTACTATGCTAGTCCGTATTTTTTGCGATATATTGCATGTAATGTTTCAGAGGTTATCAGACTATTAATGCAAATACATGGTTATTTCCGAAATTCATTATCCCAAAGTATGTTTGTTATGATTAGTTAAAACTGATTCATGAAGATTGTTTTCCTTCCCAAGCAAGCGTGTACATTGCGGCTGAGTGGGTTCTGTAAAAATTATTGAACTGATAGTAGGCCAGTGGGTTCCTTTTAAGGAAAGGTAATGGTCGTCGTATGTGGGTTATCTTTTAAAGTAAATTTTTTTTTTATAAATTTTAAAACTTTGCAGTGAAATTTTATTATTGAAATGTTCATTAGTAGAGCAGCATGTGAAGTATAAAAGGCTAATTTGTTGTATGTATAATTATATTAATTTAGTGTAACTTTAATTAGTTATGGATATCTTTGTACATTGACGGGAGAAACTTAACTTGATTTCCGAATCCGAGCAAGTAAAGGTGCCCCACTGAATCCAGTTTTGAATCTTAAATGTTTTCGTAGTGCTGTTCTAATTGCATTAAGCCTAAAATTCCCGGAATAGCTTCAATGCTATGTCATAAAGACTTTTTCTGCTGCCTGTGTTTTTGTTACAGGTCAGGACTTCTCGGAAGAACCAGAATTCAACAAAATATTCACGGGGGCCCGGATTTGCAAGCTGCTTCAAGATCTCTAAAAGCTTTGTGTAGGCTGCTTAAATTTTGTAGTGTTATCAATGTTGCAAGTTTCCTTAAAAGGCATATGTCGATCCTCGGCTATGCTACATTATTTTAAACCTGCCATTTGTCTGTGGTAATTGCTCATATTGAAAGATTAATTAATGGATCTTTAGTTTTCAGTTCTTTACAAAATATTTGAATAATGAAAATAAAAAATGTGGTTTATCTATAGTATTTTACAACCTTTGAAGGTAAATAATTAACTTGGAAATACATATCAGCATGAACGATTATACATGTAAAAGTATCTCATTTTTAACGGTACAAATTAACACAAGCCTCTTGCATAGTATTGTTGGAAACTGTCGAGTATCTATGATCGAACTGCTGGCAGTTTGGTATAGGTTGTGGCGACTTTAATGTACTTGGCTAATTTGTAGGTCAAACAAATATCTAAGACTAGGTTATGTGGAACATAGGAGAATTAGCTATGTTATTAGTGATTAGAAGTACTACCAAGACAGCCACAAAGCACTTTGTGGGGTGGGGGGAGAGGGACTCAGTTTTACTCTAAAATGAGTCGGCAGAAGAGAAGTTTTTAGCTTTTATTTTATTTATTTATTTTTTTTAACCAAGCCTTGTGGCGCAGTTTTATTTTATCGGAAACTAACTAACACGATATAAGGTTATTAAGTCACTAGTAAGAGGTAATCATTCCCGGACTGGTAGCTTCGGACAGTAGCTGTTTATACATAATGGCTTGGTGTTTGTTAATTTGATAATGTAACTAATAGAAAGTGGGAAGTTACGCAACCTGGTAATTCAAATAGGTTTGGAGGATTTTAAGGACTGCTGTTAGAAAAGGAATTGTGTGTTAAGTGTTAGGGGTCTATTTGCTATAACCTAAGTACGTTAATACGATAAAGTATAATTACTGAAAAGCAATAACCGGTTTTAAATGCTCGGTGGCTCAAGCACCCATATTTAAGCTTGAGGTTTCTATTACATTGGTTGCCTAGAACAGGAAGGTTGCTGTTAAATGGGGTGCGAGTTTAACCTTTTAATTCCTATTCCTAGAGTTATTGAGAAATTTATTTGAGAAACTGACATAAAGCACGAACAGTAATCTGTGAAAAAGCTGTTCCATGACTGAAGCTAACCTGCCAGGATGATTGCCCTAATTTTAAACTATAAAGCAATGGATTATGCTTTAACAGGCAGTTAAATTTGTTAGGAGTGTTTTGTACCGATGTTATTTGTGGTTAAAAGGGTATTATGTATACATAAGTTTTGAAGGTGCTCGAGCCGAGGATGGCAGCCTTAAGAAATAGTATAGGCCGAGGAGCGAAGGCCTAGAAAAATTAAGGAGTAGGAAGTGGGGCACGAGAGGAAGTTATAATTAGGCTGGTGAGACGAGGAAAGTGTAATTTTAGGCAGAGAAAAAATTGCGTAGGCCGAGGAAGAATAAAACTTAAAATCCACATTTCAACGGGAATTATGTATAATCATAGTTTAAGGAATGAAAAGCTGCTGGTAGGGAGCCGTGAGACGTGGCATCAAAGGCCTCTTCTACACGATCAGTTATCGGCCAGCACAATTTGTTCTTCAACCGGTGCCATCCTGTTTGGCTTTTTTGCCACGTCCACACTTCAGCGTGGCTAGGTGGTTGTATTGTTGGAGAGTAGCAAATAGATTGTCGCCTGACCCCTGTACTATTAGATCTAGGAGGATAGATTTCTCTAAGCCCTAAGGGTTAGATAAAAAGAAAAAATGCCTTAAGTTTGGTATTAATCGTTGTTATAAAACTAACATGTAGTACGTTTAGTACAAAATTAGAATGTGTAATGAGTATTGGGAAGTAGTGTGTTTGAGTAGGCCACTTCCTTGATTCATTTAACAAAAATCTCAACAAAAATGAAGCACTCATAACTTTCGGAATTTTGGAATTTCTTGTTCTATGGCGTTGACCATGGCCAATTCGAAAGCGATCGTTGTCAATGTCTGGAATATAGATTTATTTAAAGTCATCACGAACGTTTCTTCAGTTTTAAGTAACGGCGCATATAGAATGGGTTTATAACCTGATTTCACACTGTATTATATACAATTAAACAAAAATAGAGGGAACAGTTTTAAATATAACATCGAATCCAGCTAAAAACGTCACAATCTTTCCTAGACGGACCCCCAAGGTTTTAAACCCGGCATTTCTCTCTCTCTCTCTCTCTCTCTCTCTCTCTCTCTCTCCTTCCTGTGAATTACCGGGAACCGTTCCATCACCATACCAGTGTTCCTAATGTATACCAAGATGTCAAGGTTCTTGTGTTGCAAAAATTAATATACGACCATTTGTGGGACCAGAGTCTTAGGCCCCGTCCACATGGTCGAGCTTTGGTCGACGAACTTTGTCTGATGTGACGTCAGAAGCGGAGAAACAGCGGGAAAAGTCAGAACTTTGCCGCATTTTCTCCGCTTCTGACGTCACATCGAACAAAGTTCGTCGAGCAAAGCTTGACCGTGTGGACGGGCCTTTATATCTCCTTTGCTGGGTTTTGTAAACTCTAAAGGGATATAAAGATCGAGGTAACTAAACTCACTTCTATTGAGGCACATAATACAAGGTACAATATATTGCGGTGTATCTCGACTATTCATCGCATGCGCTTTCACATTCTCCATTGTTTTAGCAGCTTCAGTTCCACCAGCGTCTCCTGCATGAGTTGATTCCCACTTTGTTTCGTGATAACATCAACAGTAATAACGCGAGCAAATTTTGTTTTTGTTTTTTATTTCATATTTCATATATATCTTATTGTTCACTGCTTTGTCTTATTGTCATTAATTTGAGTAACCATCTAAACTTTTTTTTTTTCCTTTCACTTAATATAGAAGTTTTATCCATCTTGAGGGTTAGAGGTTTCCAAAATTATATGATAAAATGCAAAATGAAAATGCGAAATAAAGTAACGGTTAAGATACTGGTATTTAGTGGTGGTGTTTAACAGTTATATATTTATTAGTGATCGTTCAAAGAGTAAATATCGACTTTCGAATAGCTTCAAAAATGAATATTGGCTTTCGAACAATACTTATATCTTTAGATCAATCAACTGACACTTCGAGAAATAATTTTTCGAGCACTTGGCTTCGAGAAATTTACCTTGATTCATGTGTGCGCGCGCGCGCGTAGTGACATCAGTCACGTCCATCTTCTAACTGAAAACCCTCATAACTCCCCAATACTGGTTCAGTGAAAAGAGGAGTTGGAATGGTTGGGCAGAGAGATAGAGAGATCCAGAAAATATGCAGATACAGCCCAAGGAACTGAAGGCTGAACTACGAGAAAACCCCACAGCTGCGCTAAGATGTAATAGTTAAGATGGGCTATACAGTAAAATTGAAGGAAGAATTCAGGGATGGAAGAAAATTCAACTTATTTTTTTATTTACAAAGTGGATGCAGCTAGGGGCCAAATGGAACGCTGCAAACACCCTTGATTGATGCCCTCAGTGCAGAACTTGGTGTATATTGACGGCATCCACCCGTGCGGGATAAGATCAACTTGGGGGCAAACTTTATGGATAAAGGCGTATGTAGAGCAGAAATTAGACAGTACCAATATAGACTACAAATAGATAGATGCCCGCCCCGTGTAACAGAATATATAGAGATAGTAAAGATGTTCTCTTATAATGTGATAAGTAGCTCCTCACTGGCGTGATGGGTATGGTCTTGGTCTGCCACCTCCGTGGCCGCGAGTTCGATTCTCGCGCATTCCATTGAGGTGTGAGAGAGGTGTATTTCTGGTGATGGAAATTCACTCTCGACGTAGTTTGGAAGTCACATAAAGCCGTAGGTCCCGTTGCCGAATAACCACTGGTTCCATGCAACGTAAAAACACCGTGCAAACAAAAAACAAACAATATGATAAGTAATTTCGTGTTTTTATTGGGAACAAGAAGCAGTTTAATGTCTATATCCTCGTTAAGTCTGTTTCGCTCGTAAAATATTTTGAATGATTAATATCACGAATTTTCTCAATGTTACAGAACATGTAATTAAGTTCTTTTACAGATGTAATACAAAATGTTTCGCTTGGGCTTGTCCCTAAATTTCATCACCATCCATCCATCCAAAAGAATGTTCCTATATCATATTATAACTGATGATTGCATACTTTGCAAATAACATGCCTTCTTAGGAAAGGGAAGTGCATTTCAGAGCTGCTGTGACTACTAGTGTGTTAGTTTGTTGCGCCTGTCTGTAGCATTCCACGAACTTGAGATTTGTAAATTTGCATCCTTTGGTGGCTGTTTAAGTCTCAAAGGGGTAAGATTTAAGAGATGAACTACATCTTCACCTACACTGTTAAATATCTTTAAACGACGTAACATTAAAGTGGGCTTATTTTTGCACGAGTAGTTTACATAAAACATTAGAAGGTCTTATAAAATATTGAGAATTTAGTAATGGCATGAGTAGTTCCACAACAGACGATAGTAGAATTTAAAATGTCTTCAGACTGCAAGTGTAACGAGCGTTTAAACTTATAGAAACAATAGTCTGGCCAGCCCTATGAAAGCTGATAGTCAGCTTAGTGGTCTGGTTAAACTATTTTATTTTTGTAATAATGATATTACCATGTTTTATGGCGATTTTCCTTTTCAAATATAAGGAAGAACGGACAAAAGTGGAGGGTGACTTTCGTTTAAGCCAAGCCCAGATATATTTGACCTAGGGAATTTAACAGAACTTCATTAAATTGCTTAGTGGTGTGTAATATTCAGATGAGATTTCTCTCTCATTCAACATGAATCATTAAAATTATTTATATTAATAACACTACAAATAAAAAGCCAGTTAACTTCCCTTTGCAAATTGTTCAAGAATAATATTGCCTCTGTGTCAAGACAAAGGAATGGAGAAGTAATACTTTTTAGAGGAAAATGGTAAAGTAGACAATAAATAATAAAGGAAAACTAGTAAGCAGCTGAGAAATAGCTAAGCATCGGCACTAGAGCTTGGCACACTAAGGTAGCATTGCTTCCTTATTGAACCTTTTAAACATCATAATAATTAAAGCCTTCCAGAACGTAGTTTCACAGTTCCATAGTAAAAGGAACAAAAAATAACTTCTGGTCCTGGTCAAAGTGTACTAAATAGGACGGATTTCAGTAGAAATTTAACATTTTACAATTGGTCCCGGTAAAAAAGAAAACAAACAAATGGATGAAGTGTGTTTTTATTGAAAGTTTAGTGAAACAAATGTTAATTCTGAGGCAATTGCTATGCAGCCACATTCAGAAGATAAATAAAGTGTTTTGATGGCATAACAAATCTAGCCTCCCATCTGATTCGTTTTTTACAAGATATCTTTGGTTCTTGTTTGTCTTTACAAGTATAAAACTATAAGCCACAACCACCAGTACTTGCGCTCAGAGTTGCAGCTGCGCTTTCACCCGCTGTTGCTGAGATAGCTATTAGTGTTAACTGATAATCGGTGCAAGCTTTGAGACCCGAAATGGTGTGGGTCACTTCGAAGGGAAGAGGTGGGGTGAGGTCTATTGTCTCCGAACCGGAGTCATCTCCGGAGTTCCATGACAGACGGTAAGCAATGGCACATCTCTTGTTAAGCTCTGGCTGGAACCAGTACAGAGCCAGGGAATCCTCCGTGGCGTCGTGCAACTGGAAGTTACGCGCCTCGCTAGGCAGAGCATCCCCCGTGGTAGTCTGCACAATCGTCCAGTTGGAAACTAACCCTGTTCGCGTAACTGTGCGCACGTGCAGGGCGTAATTAGTGCAAGCGTCTAGCTCGGTGTGACTTTCATCGATTCCTACGACGAAGGGCCCATCCTCCAGAGTAGTTGGACCTCCTTCATCCAAGTTTATAACTCTGGTGTCGTACTCCTTGACGCACTGGGCCTGATCGGACGGAGGGTCGTAAGAGATGGCAATTCTGGTGACCTCTACTTCTTTTACTTTGAGGTTTTCAACTGGGCCAGGCGCTGCGAAGGAGAAACGAAAATAGGTTTGTTAGTGATGCTACCTTTTGCTATACCAGTAGAGCAGATATATATGCTATAGTGGTTTAACGTTTTGAAATAATGATCACCTCCCTAGAAAGAATATGACGATAAGAAACCATTATCTTTTAAATCGTATATTTAGGCCGAAGTCAAGGACGCATTCTTGGCATTCTTGACTGACCTCGCAGACAAATAACGATCGCAAAATTGAATTTAACAGGAAGAACCGACTGGCGCATCTCACGAACTTACTGATATCATCAGTGAAGGTCCAGTTAGCGAGGGTTGGACTGCTCATACCAGTCGGGGAATGTGCGGTGATCGTCACTTCGTAGTTACTGCAAGGGAGGAGATCCGTGATGGTGAACGAACCACCGCCGTCGATGATATCTCTGTCGAAAATGTCCTCGCAGAACTCCACCGGGTGGATGTGGTCGGTCCAGCAAACGGTGAGGGAGTCTGCGCATTTGTTGGTCGGGTCCCCCGGCCAGCTCGCATCGACGGAGTCGGGTCCAGTTGGGTCAACGATCAGGTAATGAGGCGGGAACGGTTCTGCAAGATGAGGTCGTGTTATCTCTACGACTTTGAATGGGAAGTGATGGAGGAGATATATATATATATATATATATATATATATTATATATATATATATATATATAGATACATACATACTTATAATGTGTAGATGTGTTATTCCCGTACTTGAAATAGGAGGCTTTTATGAAACTGGACTTACTCAAGTCAGAATCAGGTTTGGTCAGTACAAGAAAGCGGTAATCGACTTCCTTTTATGAGAAACGACAAACATCCCTCTCAGAAAGGGTTGGTCGAAAGGTTAAGAAACACAGGGGAAAGTCGAGACACACTCAAGTCACAGAAGTGAGTGGGGAAAGGACTACCAGTAGTAACTCCTACCGGTGTCAGCAGTAGCTGCGTATTGGACGGCGGTCGGGCCCTTCTTCTCGGACGGATTGACGCCGTAGACGCCGATGGAGTAATTGGTGCAAGCATCCAAGGGGCTGATGGTGTGCTCGTGTTTCCCGTTCCCTCTGGAGGAGTCCACCGTCTTTATGCGTCTATCAATTTCTCCGTAGATCACTCCGAATCTGGAGAGGGATTTGACTGATTTATTTCAGGTCATCCGATGTCTTACTCTAAGGATAAGAGTAGTTTTAAAGATAGTGATTTATTTCAGGTCATCCGATGTATTCATCTATGGATAAGAGTAGGTTTAAAAATGGTGATTTATTTCAAATCACCTATGTATTCATCTAAGGATAAGAGTAGGTTTAAAGATAGTGATTTATTTCAGGTCATCCAATGTCTTCATCTAAGGATAAGAGTAGGTTTTAAAGATACTGATTTATTTCAAGTCATCCAATGTCTTCATCTAAGGATAAGAGTAGGTTTAAAGATAGTGATGAGAACTTTTCGATGAAAGATGTTGACAAGCTATGGTATTCTGGTGATGGGGAAAATATGTTCATAGCTTTCATAATGGCGAGTAGGCTTTAGCAGGTGATTAAAAAAAAACTAAAGAAATAATGAAGTGAGGAGGGTATTAAGGATAATTATGCAAAGACTGTAGAGTTAAAATTCTCAGTTGCGATTTTCTCGGAAAAAATATGTTTATAGGAAATTTTAGAATGATTTGGAAGGCATTCAAGAAAACATTTGGTTATGTGATGTTAATAAAAACGGTCCTTCGAGTAAAGAGAGCATTGCTTAAACGCTAAATAATAAATTTAATAATTTAGTGATGGAATGAACTGTGAATTGGAGAATTTGTTTCGAAGAATATTATCTGTGACCTTTTGAGTTGATGCTTTTTGAAATAGCTTCAATCACTGGAAAAGTTCTGCGAGGAAATTTTGAATATGTGAACTGTTTCAAGTAGAAACGTTAGCGATTGGATGTTTTAAATAGAGATGTGAGGTTTGGCAAGACTTTATGGAGCTATTTTAGAATTTGAAAGACAAGGAAAATACTCTTAAAGTGACAAGATTTTCGAAGAAAAATAGATTTATAACAAGATTTTTAATCAGATCTTTAAGTGTGTGATAGATTTTTCAGATAAAATTTACATGGCTAGAAGTTTTAATTATAAATCTGACTTGTAGCCAGACAATTAAACAGTTATTTTAGTGGCGGTAATACTCTTCAGCACAAATTTTTGGCAAATAATAAGTTGTACGTAGAATTGGATTTCCTTTATTTATTTATTTAATTTATTTTTTATCAGGCAGTAATAAGAGTTTTGGGTTGATGCTAATCTTCGTTTGCTGACGATTTTCAGCTTGCACGAAGCTTGATGTTGGAAATATGACGGGTTTACAGTCTGAGAACCTTAGTCGCTAGAGTTTGACTACGATTGATGTTAGTAACCGTTCTTGTTTGGAGTTTGCTGATAGTCATACCTCGAGTTCGAAATCTGATAAAAGAATCGTTCGGGTGAAAAGCTTGGTGATGTTTAAAATTTTGCGACGTGCGTAATTTGAGTCTGAAGTAATATGAGGAATGTAGTTTGATTTTTTCGATGGTGGAATTACTGTGAGTGATATTTCGCAAGACGAACAGTTCGAATTTTTTAGTAAGGTGACAGAAATCACTCGAATCTGGAGGCGGACGTCCAAGCCTTACACGCTTTTGTTGGAATGTATTGAAATGCTGAGAATTCGAGAGAGAGAGAGAGAGAGAGAGAGAGAGAGAGAGAGAGAGAGAGAGAGAGAGAGAGGAAGGGAAAGAGAGATATATAGAGTTGAGCAAACATATATATATATGAAAATATATATACGTATATACATATATATATATATATATATATATATATATATATATATATATATATATATATATATATATATAGGGTTTTGCGTATATGTAGAGATATATAGAGTTAAGCAAATATATATATATAGTATATATATATATTATATTATATAGATATAGATATATATATATATATATATATATATATATATATATATCTATATCTATATATATGTATGTATATATATATATGTATGTATATATATATATGTATGTATATATAGGTTTTGCGTATTATTTTCTAAAGAATGGTAATGAAATAATACATAAAAAAAATTAGAACTTACTCTACGACACAGCGAGGATTCTTCAGGGGGTCATCGTAGGTGATGGTAATCATCGTCTGGGTTGACAGAGTTACGATGACGTTCTCGGGGATACCTGGAACTGAAAGAGGGGAATAACCCTTTGAAATATTTTTATGGAATATATCACTGTCTGTCCAATATCTAAGGAATATTTGACACGATTACAGAGTTATTAGTATCAGTCTGATTAGTTTTCTATCTTAAAGGTAGGTGTAGTATTTTGCTATTTTAAGGAAAAGGTGAAATACGATTACGGTTAATTTCACCAGAGACAAATTCTAAAAATTCGAAAAAAAAGAAGAAATATTTGATCTTGAATGTGAAAAATTCATAGAAAATAAATTCAGAATAAAGGAATATTTGATACGATTACAGAATCATTAGTATTAGTTTGAGTAATTCTTTATCTCAAAGGTAGCTGAAGGATTCCGCTATTTTGACTAAGGAAAAGGTGAAATACGATTCCCGCTAATTTCACCAGAAGGGGCAAATTCTGAAAGCTCTTGGAACACAAGAGAAGAAAATTATTGGAACCTGAATATTAAAAGTCATCAAAAATAAAAAAAATGAGAGAGAGAGAGAGAGAGAGAGAGAGAGAGAGAGAGAGAGAGAGAGAGAGAGAGAATAAAGTAACCTCCTACCTCCCTCAGATGTGGTGGCCTCTGCAGCCGACTCAGGGCCCATCTGTCCCGTAGGAGTGGAGGCGTGGATTGTGATGACGTAGGTGGAGCATAACTGGATTTCCTCCAGCAGGAGAGTGAGGTCGTAGGTCTGCAGAATGAAAGAAATGGTAAAATGTCAAATGTAAGTTAAATTAAATGAAGCATAATGAATGAATGGCATGAGTATAGCATGAATAAAGGCGCTATAAGTTTACGAGTAAGTACATTTTTCATGTAAGAATGAATTTGATGCAGGATGACAAATGAATATAACATGTAGCCCTATGAATGAATGTGATATAAAATCGAAAATTAATGTATAACTGAGTGTATATTTAAAGTAAGAGTCAAGGAGTATTAATAAGTGGAATATCAATAGAGTCAATGAAATTATATAAACTGAATATGAGTATAATGTAAAATCAGTAGATGTTTATTCTTTGAATGGATGACTGACTTGATAAAGTATGGACGAATAGTGTAGGAATTAATGAAAGAATAAGTTTAAAAATATTGACCGTATGAGTTAATAGAGAAAGAAAGAAGGGATGACTTTATGCACACACATACGAATATGCAAATATATGCTGTAAACTTCTTATTATATTTCCCCAGATTTTAGGATATATTTCTTTCCATTTGAATTCAATCATAAGGCTTTCTCTTATCTCTTACCTTTCAGACGGTTAGATTACTATTTTAACCATATGAACTTTATTATTCTATTCTTTACGAAATATAGTAATTTCTTGTGGCGTATACAGTTTCTGTCTTCCCGGATGTACTTTTGATTTTAATCCTTATATCTTTTTTTTGTATTTTCATAGTACCTTCATATTTCACGTTTAATTTGTATTATGTATCATACTTCTCACATAATGCGTCTAACCTTCACATAGCACCTTCACTCAACACTTATATCTAATCCAACTATTTTGCATAATTGCTCTTTTCCTTGACACAGTCACAATCTTCTTGCTTTTATAACGACTTTTATTGTTCGATAATCTCAGTTTTGATTGCTGAACTTTGGTAGAATAACATTATATAACCTGCTTGGCAAGCCCGCTTCTTATAACATCACCAATGAATGTAAAATATATTTGGGAAACGGGAATAACTCTTCTCTTGAAATTAAAGCTGGTAAATCGAGAGAGAGACGAGATGGATGTTGACACTAGGCTGACATAATTTTTTGTTGAGAGGTCGAAGGGGTCGCTGAACCGATGGTCATGGTTCAACCAGGTGCTCTGACTGGTTCAAGGGATTAGGTTCCTTCGTGGTTTGAAGTAAAATGTACTAGTGGAAGAAAAATAGGATCTAGATGAAAAACGAACATTTCTTTCATACGCGAGAAAACCGGTAAAATGGTATTTGTATCTCCATTGTTACCTTGTCATTTAAAAGTTACGTTCAAATTTGTAGTGTGCTGATTTAAGCCGAAGTATTTGTGTCTATCTAACTATCTCACTATACACACACACACACACACAACAAACACACACACACACACATATATATATATAAATATATATATATATATATATATATATATATATATATATATATATATATATATATATAAATGTGTGTGTATATTTACATATATACAATTTCCTTTGATTTTGCATGAATATTTTCCTATTGTAATAGCATATCTCAGGCTAAAGAAAGAATCCAAAAGGTTACGAAAAGAATGGAGTTGAAAATTTCCATAATAAATATGTTTACGTAAGTTTTGTTGATCATTAGTGAGATTTCTTTAAATATATATATAAATATATATATATATATATATAAGTATATATATATATATAATATATATATATATAATATTTATATATATATATATTAATATTGCGTCACGTGTGTATGTGTGTGTGGACGTCATTTAACTGACAAACGGCAAGGTAAATGTAATATGAAAATTAACCTAGTAACAGCTAAAAGCAATATATATATATATACATATATATATATATATATATATATATATATATATATATATATATATATATATAGTTGAAGTACGTTTTGTAAAGTGTGACGTCATCAAAGACACTGCCATGAACGAACCTCTTGGCAATTGGTGTCCAGATCTCCCTTGATCCTCGCACAGACGATGTATTTGTCGACGCAGTTTGGATTTTCTGCAGGTGCCTGCCAGGTGACCAGGATTCCAGAACTGGAGCTCGATGCAGATGGGTTGGTCGGCTCCCCGGGTACTGCGAGAGATGAAGGAAGATGAAAGGTAAGCGATTGGTGAAGGCTTTTAGGGAGGTGTGAGAAACAGTTGCGTAGGCTGTTCTCGAAGACGTTTGTTGAGGAAGAGTACCATGTTTAAGCCCTTCCGATTTTGATCACGATACGATGGCCTACTTTGTAAGATAATAATAATAATAATAATAATAATAATAATAATAATAATAATAATAATAATAATAATAATAATAATAATAATAACAATAATAATAATAATAATAATAATAAATTTTATTTTCAGCTCAAGGAACATAAATGGAATATACAATGAATAGACAACAACATACTCAGTCTAGATACATAAGATAAAATGATAAAAAAATGATTAATAGGCAATATCCACACTTTCTGAAGTAGTATAAAAGATGGTAATAAAAACAATGGTAATAACAGGAATAATATTGAGATTAGTTAAAAAATACGTTAAAGATTATAACAATTAGAGAGCAGATTGTTTATAATCAAATTCCTACTATCATAGGGACCTGATTACTCTCTCTCTCTCTCTCTCTCTCTCTCTCTCTCTCTCTCTCTCTCTCTCTCTCTCTCTCTCTCTCTCTCTCTCTCTCTCTCTCTCTAAAACCGCTTGGTGTAGAGAGAGAGAGAGAGAGAGAGAGAGAAGAGAGAAGACTATAGAGTAATGAGGTCCCTATAATAGTTGGAATTTAATTATAAACAATCTACTCTCTAATTGTTATAATATTCAAAGTTTTTTTTAACTATTCTCAATCTTATGACTGTTATTACCATTGTTTTTATTACCATCTTTTATACTACTTCAGAAAGTGTGGATATTGCCTATTAATTTTTTTTTTATCATGTTATCTTATGTATCTGCAAATGCTTGTCACCTGTTACCAGGAACATGTGACAAGCATTTATAGGTAAATCATTCACTACTTTGTAAAAAGATGTATGTTTTTTTGTTTTTTTTTTAATAAAGCGCTTATGATATCGCTTTGCCCACCTGGCCCGGATCGGCTGATCGAACTTTAGTTCTTCGGTCATGAACACACCCACAGAGAGAGAGAGAGAGAGAGAGAGAGAGAGAAAGAACCGAGAGGAGATCGGCGAGAGAGAGAGAGAGAGAGAGAGAGAGAGAGAGAGAGAGAAACAATATCAACTTACGTGCAACTTCAAGCTAATGACGAAGCTGCCTGCCCCAAATGTTCAAAGCTGGGACTTGAAATCATTTTAGTAGTAGGTCATGTGAATGTTTTCACTTCAAAAGATTTTGTTTCACATTCAGGTTTCATATCAACTGGAGGCTCATTGCAGCGTTTTTAGAATTTAAATTCAAATTAAAGAGGCAGTGAGAAATAATATGGATTTAGTTCTCGTACATTAAATCCCCACCTTTTATCATTAAAAGATATTTCTTTTTTTTCACTTTACTATAGAAAGTTAATTAGCATTTCTTCACTGTTCGTGGCAATCTAAATAAATATGATTTCATTTGCTTAAATTATAGTACTTGAGCCAGATAGTGTTGTCAAAATTAACCAGGAAATTACAGTCACTGACCCATGAGAAATTCCAAAGATGTTTTTACACCATTAACACTTATCATTCTCCAACAAATGGAGAAAGACATTAATAGGTTTTAAGTTGGCTGATGATATTGCAAAAAAATAAATCTCTCATATATATATGGTTTTGAAACAGTATTGAGTTTCCAAGATTACTCACCAACAAGAGAGAGAGAGAGAGAGAGAGAGAGAGAGAGAGAGAGAGAGAGAGGACTTCATCAGAATCCAGAATGAGGGGAAGAGATACTGAAGAAGAAGAAGAAGAAGAAGAAGAAGAAGAGAGAGAGAGAGAGAGAGAGAGAGAGAGAGAGAGAGAGAGAGAGAGAGAGAGAGAGGACTTCATCAGAATCCAGAATGAGGGGTAGATATTGACGAAGAAGAAGAAGAAGAAGAAGAGAGAGAGAGAGAGAGAGAGAGAGAGAGAGAGAGAGAGAGAGAGAGAGAGACTTAAGATTACAATTTCACAGGCAGCTTGTTTGATTCCCCAAGTCAATCTACTCATTGTTACCAGAACCCCAAATTTTCTGATTCTTGAACTTACTCATTTCCACAGTATGGCCAGACGTGACGGCTGTCTCTCCATCGACGCCGTCCTTGAAGTGAGGAATGAGCTTGAAGTCGTAGACGGTGCAGGCGTCCAGGTAATCGACCTCGTGAGTGCAGTATTGCACGGGGCACCTGACATCTTGCGTGAAGTCGTCGTCGTAGATCAGAGTGTACTTGCTGACGGGGACGTCCCCCCCGACAAGAGACCACTCCAGCACGATGGTGTCGATGGTGTTGCTCTTCATTCGGAAGTTTTCGATGACTCCTGAGGACGGAGTTTATGTGTGACAGGCCAAGTTGATGAAGAGGTAAGTTGACGAACAAATAAGGGAGGAGAGGTTTGTTTATCACGAGGAATGTTAACGAGACCATACAAAGACTATATTTCTTCAGAATAATAGAGGTATTTATCTTAGTAATCGATTCATAAATCGTTGTCACCAAAATTCATTTTTATACAGGAAGGAAGAGAACGCTTAAGAGAGCAAACAGATAAATATGAGAGAACAAGCTTACCATAGCTCTGAGCCGATGCCAAAACTAGCGCCGATAGAAGCCAAATTATACCCGTCTTCATATTGGGAAAATTTCTCGGCTCAAAGGCTTGAGGTCATGAAAAACGCCACTGGTCAAAGTGTCCTAACCCGCTGGCTGAGAATGAGTGTGGCGGAGAGACGATGACGGGGTACATTTATTGTTTTCTTATCTGTGACGTCATTTCGCTTGGTTCCTTTGCTCGGTGGGATAAGGTTTAGATATTTAGTGGGGTTCCAATGCCCTCTTAGGGTGCAATAATTTTATGTATTAATCATGTGAGAAATATTTTGATTTCGTCGTTGGAAGTCGAATTTCCCACGACGTTGGAGTCGCTAATTTCTTTGGATTGCTTATAAAAAAAATGGTAAGCGACGTATTTTTAATAGCTGAAGGTGAGATATGCGATTTTACGTGGGGTTCACAGGTATGGGAATCGACTAATTGACTACACAATCGCATTATGCAACCATTCGTACGAAGAGGATTTCCCCAGTAAAGAAGAGAAGAAAAGTGTTCAAAGAACTTCGCCTTTCAAAGAATTCTTCTAAAACTATAAATGTCGAGTTCAGTCTTATTCGAAGAATGATTTAGAAAGGAGGGAAATATGGTTTATACGGAAAGACAAGTAAAAAGTGAAGATGCAGACAGAAGCATATTTAATAAAAGCATATTCAATAACTAAGCTAATTAGATTTTGACCCACACCCGCGCCCCCTTCGTTTCCTCTCTCTCCTTTTTTCTTGTTAATATATGCTTTCAGATCAAGTTATTTCCAATATACGACAAAGCTGAACGTACCTAGAGATGCTATGAAGTACTCATGACAGAACGACTTAGTTTCAAAGCAGAGGCTTATAAAATGGGTGGCAGGTGACATTAGTAAAAGAGCGTGAGCGAGCCTTTTCCTCAAGTCCAGATTATATTGTGGCTCTGTTATTTCACCTCAACCCCCTGCCCTTTTTTTTGCACCTTTGAATAAATTAGACTATCAAGATGGAATTGTACCAAACAAGAGATGCTATTAAATAAAGTGTAACCTGACCGGTCATTCATGAACACCTGTTTGTCCTAGATAATTTATAGCAGAGGATGAATACCTAGTTTCCCAATTCTTCTGTTTAAGCTTCATCGTCTTGTCGATTGTTGCCCTAGTTGTATATATATATATATATATAATATAATATATATCTATAGTATATATATATATATATAACATATATATATATATATTATATATATAGATATATAATATATATATATATATATATATATATATATATATGATATATATATATTATACTAATCATAGAAATATGGTGTCGCACTGAGTCAGAACTAATGTCCCTTGTCTGGCTATGTTGGAGAGTCAAATGTTTGAAGTACAAGATCATGTGATGAGTGGCATATGGCATACACTTGCCAGTTAATGGCTGATGGATTTGGATGTTCCTTCTCTGCTTAATGTAAACTGTCCACTTTTTAAAAGTGGAAAAGGATGGGGTCGATATTGTCTTCCTGGATTTCCTTGCGAGTCGTATCCTTCTTTTAAGAATGCTTAATCGCAGAATGAGCTCCCGTTTTTCCATTTTGGGATATTGTTTGTACCTATGACTTGAAAACAGATTCATTGGAACGAAATTAGTTCTTGTGTACGCTTCTATTTTTTATTTTTGAGCGGAGTCACATCAAGTATTTTAATTACTGTACTGCTGTCTGGACGCCACCTACATATTTTTTTTTAATGGCTTTCTCACATTACCGTTCTACTGAGGTTTGGTTAGCATCTCGTTCTAAGACTTTACAGCTTATTTTCCTCTTCTCAATAGTTCTGACTCAAAGGCATTTGCATAATTACTGACACTGCCATTACCTGTTCCTGAGATTCTACTCCTCCTTACCATAATGTATAACTAGTTACTATTTCAATGAGCTGCAAGAGAGGTACTGGTTTCCTCTCAGGATGCTTCAAGGGCCCCCCAGGGCCTTCCAGGCCACCTTACTATCTATCTCTCTTCTTATTCACTTTTATTTTTTCACGAATTTCATAATTGTTTCTCCTTCAGAAGATTGAGGGGAACGTTAAACTTAGGATTCTACTCCAGTTTTCTGTTTCTCTATTTTTTCATTTTCCTTCCGGCCTACTTTGAGAAAAACATGAAACAACACATCCGCTGTCCTTTGAATATGAGAGAAAGAATGGTATATTGCTGTCAATCCAGATTTACTCTTGTGTCCGGAATGATCTTTTGGTATGGTACGTCGTGGGTCAGTCATCAAAGCATTGTAACCGAGTGTCTGGATGAGGACGATAATTCTCTACTGTCCAAAGTTACTGGAGATGGTTTTATTATCAAACCAAGGGATTTTTCGAGTTTATTTCAGAAGATAGATTCATCATGAGACCTGATTATTTAAAAAATTTTCCTTTAGATAACCTCTGCATATCTTGTCACCATGTGAGGTCGCCAATTCATGCTAAACAGTGAAGACAAACTCCCATCGAAGCATGATGGCTTATGAGGCTAATTATCCCCAGAAAGAAGATATTAATGATGATAATGATTGCCTGTTTATATAGAAGCCCATGGATATGAGGAAGGGGAATTCAAGACTATGTAAGGATATTGTAAATTTCTAGTGCAGAATAATATTTATATAGATTTCCCTTCGATATCAATAAAATATGTAGTCAAATAGTGTAGGGACATTTCCATCATTATTTATCAATTTTATTTTCGGATGAAATTGTGGAATTAAATATCGAGTGAATTATTCAATTTATGTTTACGGGGAAGAAGGCAAAGAATTCTTTCCTCTAGCAATGCATATGGATGATCCAAGGGAATAGTTTTTATAGATCTTAGGATTGGATCCTTCAGAATTAAGCACGTAGTCGAAGTATCGTAATCGTAGCAGAATGCACTGAGAATGGAAATATCAGAACATCAAGTTTGAAACGGCGAGGGTAGAAAAATATCTAAACCTTGACATATTTATTTGGTTTCGGGGGTTCACTTTACATAATCATACTCAGTAGCCTTTAACTGATAGGCAATGTATTCCAACAAATGTGTCTGTCAAAACTTACGCAACTTCTGTATTCGCCGACGACCTGAGAACAACTCGGGAAAAACAATTAATCCTCTTGTGCAATAAGAAAGGAATTTCGTGCCGGGAAAACGAATAGGCCCACCAAGTATACAGAACGCATTATGGAAGATATAAGTGAAAACAAAAGACAAGAAAAGAATAGCAGATTCTTATTTGATTAAAAGCAGTAGGACAGGATATACATTCGTTAAAAATGCAAAAGAATTCTCTCCAAATTTTGGATTTTGGAAGACACAAAAGCCCTTCGACATTTTTTGCAAATTCAACGAACTCTACTCTGTGTGGACTATGAACTAATTTTAGCTAGTACAGAAAAGCAGTTTAATAGCAGCACTCCCCGAAAAAATAAGTCTGTTGGTGAAAGTTAGCTAATAACGTTATGATAACATTAGCAGAAACAATAATAATGGCAAAGACAATCATTTTGATCAAATATCGTACCTGACGTTGATTATTGAATTATGCTGGAAAATTAATACGAGGTTAATAATGGCAAGTACAAGGTAATAAGAATAAGAGCTGTTATTAAAATATTAGTAACGATTAAATGACGGAAGTCGTTGTCATGTGTAGACCTTTGAAGGAAATATTTATTTCCTATTTGCTTCTCCTCAGTCTTTGTACAGGGTGATCAAATAGTCCCTGTGCACCTAATGTTTTATGATACGACACTTGAGTGGCAGCATAACTCTTAATTAAGATCTGAAATAAAATAAAATGTACTAATATTTATAATGTTTTCATTAAGGATCAAACAAAATAATAAAACAGATTTTAATTAAGGGTTATGTTGCCAGTCAAGTGTCGTATCATAAAACATTAGGTGCACAGGGACTTTTTGATCACCCTGTATTACGGGCATTGGTTTCATTTACATCTTCATACTAGTGGCCGAGATTACCTAAAGTATATATATATATATATATATATATATATATATATATATATATATATATATATATATATATATTTATATGTATATATATATATATATATATATACATATCATACTTATACATACTTATACATACATCCACACATACCGATTACATACATACATATATATATATTTATTATAAATATATATATAGATATAGATATTATATATTATATATATCTATATGTTATATACATAATACATAACATAACATTACATACATACATACATTACATCATACATACATACATACATACATACATACAGACATAACATACATACATACATAATATATAATATATATATATATATAATATATATATCATATATTTATATATATATTATATATATATATACATACATATATGTTTTAACCTTCATCCTTATCAATGGGGACATATGAAGTGCCCTTCGAGGCACCTGCGACATTTGTTAAAATTCCCGCAGCTCTTATAATACGTCTATGGGGCAATTATCTGGTCGAAGTGTTTGAAGAGAATGAGTCTAGGAAAGCTGCGGTTCAAGGATAAAAGCATTTAGCAAGAAAAGATGTCATTAAGTAATGCTGTTATCATCCACCTTTCTTTGTAAGATTCTTCAGAATCACAGCGAAATTGTTATTGGTTTAGTATACATAACCATATAACTATAAGGAACTATGAGTGAAGTGTTAGGTTTAAATTTTTTCGAAAATAACATTCTTTTGTTTATACCAAATATAACCAATTGAATTATTCTAGGAAATCTCTAAGCTCTTTTCCCTAAATGACAGAAACTTTTAAATATTGTTTTATTGTTATATCATGATTCATGAATGTTTAGCTGTGGAAGTCAAAAGGCTGGATGGAGTGAAACACAATACCATAAGGCCCGGTATCGGGGTAGTGTAGTCAGTGCACCTCACGTAGTGCACTTGAGAATCTTTGCAACGCCTCTTCGGCCCCTCGCTGCAACCCTTTCATTTCTTTTACTATACCTCTGTTCATATTCTCTTTCTTCCATCTTTCTCTCCACCCTCTCCTAACAATTGTTGGTGCTACTTTGGCATGTTATCTAAGTATCATCTAAGTACCGTGTTTAGTACTAACACCGAGGTGTTAGTACTAAACATGGCGGAAGCTCCTTGGGAAGCCGTGTTTAGTAATAGCCCCTCGGGGATCAAAGTCTTTTATGCACACATTTCTATATTGTGTGGTCGAGAAATTATATTATTAAACGGTATCTTAGTGTGGCCTTTCTACTTTACATTTACCATATGGTGTTTAGTACTAGCACATCGGAGTAGGTGACAAGTAGATAACAAGCCAAAGTGACATCCAATTATTTCGCAGTGCAACTACGAGGTCTTCTTCCTGTTACACCTTGGGAAAAAACCTCTTTACTTTCAACCTCCCTTCCAGCGCTGAATGACCTCATAGGTCCCAGAGCCTGGCTTTTGGTTTAAATTTTATATTCCTTTCAATTCCATGATCTCATAATGGAAATTACGGAAGTTCTATTTGTAGATGAGATATTGAGGGCGGAATGATGGAGACGGAAATGAATAACTGTTTAACACAGTCTACGTTAAAAGTATGATTACTTAGTTTTCTTAGTTTTATAGGATTATCCATAATAGAAAACGAACAGTATAACATTACTCCCAAACTATGAACTGTGTCAGCCTTTGTACAACTCCCTACTTTTTTAGAAGAGTTCCCTTGCTTAAGGGTACTCTCAAACATAATAAGAAAAGCTTGACAAAGTAATTAAAATATAGATATTGGTAGATCTAAGTGATAACTCAGCGTCGGATATTTCTAATGCGTTAGCGGTAAACTGTATCTCCACCTTGGCCTAATATTAGGTAGTAGGTATTTCGTTTCCGCTTCCTTACCGCAATGTTCTAGATTATTATTATTATTATTTTTTTTTTGCTCTATCACAGTCCTCCAATTCGACTGGGTGGTATTTATAGTGTGGGGTTCCTGGTTGCATCCTGCCTCCTTAGGAGTCCATCACTTTTCTTACTATGTGTGCCGTTTCTAGGATCACACTCTTCTGCATGAGTCCTGGAGCTACTTCAGCCTCTAGTTTTTCTAGATTCCTTTTCAGGGATCTTGGGATCGTGCCTAGTGTTCCTATGATTAAGGGTACGATTTCCACTGGCATATCCCATATCCTTCTTATTTCTATTTTCAGATCTTGATACTGATCCATTTTTTCCCTCTCTTTCTCTTCAACTCTGGTGTCCCATGGTATTGCGACATCAATGAGTGATACTTTCTTCTTGACTTTGTCAATCAACGTCACGTCTGGTCTGTTTGCACGTATCACCCTATCCGTTCTGATACCATAGTCCCAGAGGATCTTTGCCTGATCGTTTTCTATCACTCCCTTAGTTTGGTGCTCGTACCACTTATTACTGCAAGGTAGCTGATGTTTCTTGCACAGGCTCTAGTGGAGGGCTTTTGCCACTGAATCATGCCTCTTTTTGTACTGGTTCTGTGCAAGTGCCGGGCATTCGCTTGCTATGTGGTTTATGGTTTCATTTTTCGTATTGCACTTCCTACATATGGGAGAGATGTTATTTCCGTCTATCGTTCTTTGAACATATCTGGTTCTTAGGGCCTGATCTTGTGCCGCTGTTATCATTCCTTCAGTTTCCTTCTTTAGCTCTCCCCTCTGTAGCCATTGCCATGTGTCATCGCTGGCTAGTTCTTTAGTCTGTCTCATGTATTGTCCGTGCATTGGTTTGTTGTGCCAGTCCTCTGTTCTGTCTGTCATTCTCCTGTCTCTGTATATTTCTGGGTCTTCGTCTACTTTTATTAGTCCTTCTTCCCATGCACTCTTTAGCCCCTCGTCTTCACTGGTTTTCATATATTGCCCCAGTGCTCTGTTCTCGATGTTGACGCAGTCCTCTATACTTAATAGTCCTCTCCCTCCTTCCTTTCGTGTTATGTATAGTCTGTCCGTATTTGATCTTGGGTGTAGTGCTTTGTGTATTGTCATATGTTACCTGGTTTTCTGATCTATGCTGCGGAGTTCTGCCTTCGTCCATTCCACTATTACTGCGCTGTATCTGATTACTGGCACTGCCCATGTGTTTATGGCTTTTATCATATTTCCGGCGTTGAGTTTTGACTTGAGTATCGCCTTGAGTCTGTGCATATATTCTTTCCTGATCGTGTCCTTCATTTCTTGGCGTTTTATATCCCCTCCTTCCATTATTCCCAGGTATTTGTATTCTGTCTCATCCATGTGTTTGATGTTGTTCCCATCTGGTAGCTTTATCCCTTCAGCTCTCGCTACTTTGCCTTTTTGTATGTTGACTAAGGCGCTTTTTTCTATTCCAAACTCCATCCTGATGTCCCCAGATACAATCCTTACAGGTCTGGATTAGGGTATCTATTTCCTTGATGGTCTTACCATACAGCTTGATGTCGTCCATGAACATCAAATGGTTGATTCTGTTGCCTCTTTTCTTGAGTTGGTACCCGTCATCCATCTTCTGTAGTACTTTTGTCATGAGAATCATGGCTACTACGAAGAGTAGTGGGGACAGTGAGTCGCCCTGGAAGATCCCTCTCCTGATATTAACCTCTGCTAGTCTTATTCCAGAGCTTGTAAGTATTGTATTCCAGTTGCGCATTGTATTTTTGAGGAAGCTGATGGTGTTTTCCTCTGCCCCATATATTTTCAGGCATTCTATTAGCCATGTGTGTGGTATCATGTCGAAGGCTTTCTTATAGTCTATCCATACCATGCTTAGGTTGGTTTTCCTTCTCCTACTGTTCTTCATTACCATTTTGTCTATCAGGAGCTGGTCTTTTGTGCCCCTACACTTCCTTCTGCAGCCTTTCTGTTGATAGGGGATGGTGTTTGTCTCCTCTAGGTAATTATTATTATTATTATTATTATTATTATTATTATTATTATTATTATTATTATTATTATTATTATTATTATTATTATTGTTATTGTTATTGTTATTATTATTATTATTATTATAGAAGAACAGAGGTAGATTAGTAATAACAAAACAAATCTTAGTTAAATATGGGGCAATGAAAGTATGCAGTTATCCCTGTACAAAGGATAGCAGGTTGGTAGATTAAAATGCCTAACTAATGAAATCGACTGATAAAGGATCCGTAACTATTACAATTAATTTGGATCATCTCTGAACATATACGAATTCGTACTAAAAATACGGCTTTATAGAATGACGATCATAGGTAAATTGAAGTCAAACAATCGATGAGATCCCAATATATAAAATACGATATGGGTAGAATACGTTGTTTCATTAGTTGACTCCAGAATTCCTATCTATAACCTGCTGTCTTTAACTCTTGTGGTTCAGCCATTTGTATGGTTTTGACGGGATGTGATTTATAAGCTATTCTCTTTGGATTTATTCATGCAAGATGACATAAGAAGTTAAGAACGCTTTATCTTCAACAGCATTATTTCCGTTGGTTTTCATTTTCACAACAATCATCTCCATACTGATCATCGCAGCATTTCTTTTCTTCTACTTCTTCTTCCACCTCCACAAAGTCTGGATTCCAGGGATCCAGGTTATACTGGCGGATGGATTTACAGCAAACCTTCGGGTTGTCGGGACCAGGGGTCTTCAGCGGCCAGCGCTGGATGTAGGCGAGCTCAGGCAAATTGTTGCACATGACCCTTGCTAAAGTGACTCTGTGCAGTTGCTTGATTTGAGCTTCAAAAAAGAAAGAAGGAAAAAGATATTAGCTTATTACGGTGAAAAATAGAAGTAACAGAGTTACTGCAGTAATATCTTTGATGTATTTTTTGAGCTGGAAAACCAGTGGTCTACGCATTGTATGACTGTGAGGAAAAATATAATATTCAAAATACATTAAATGTTAATAAGATTCCGAGTTCACGTCTGATACTCTTAGCAGTAAACAACTTATTTCACCAAAATACTATCTTAGGCCTACGCGAGAGAGAAATGTAAGGCAATATTTACCTTTCGTGAAAGCTCCTGGACCATCCTTGTATTCGAACCAGTATCTGTCGCCGTATTTCATTCTGTAGAACTGATTGTGTACTAGGCACGTGAAAGTGTGGCCCAGAAGTGCTCCTGGTATGGGGTTTTCGGACACGCCCCCCACGTACAGGTCGATATCGTCGACGTGGCTGGATAATAACAAGATAATACCATTATATTCATTGCCAATATTCACCACGAGGTAGGTTAATTTTTTAAACCAAAGATGTGAATGTGACCCAGGATCTGGAATGACAGGGATTCATAAGAAATTACCTAATCCACATACTGGATGATGAACATGTCAGCAGATAACTCACTAAAGTTAAGGAAAAAGAAGGATAAAAGGAAAAAAGTAATTAGGTAATGAATTGTTGTAAAGTGAAAGTCAGAAAAATGTCTCGTCAAACGTGCAAACATTCTTCCTCATATTTTGGCATTCTGGAATATGCGGATATCTAGGCTGCCATGATTCTATTTCACTCTACTTTCCAAGCATACGAAGTTCCCTTTTTCTTCTTCTTCTTTCTTGCTAAAACCTTTTTTTCGTTTGGTACAAGTTCAACGTTGTCTTTGATATAGACGGGTCCCCTTTTCTTGATTAATTTAATCTCATCAATACAAAAATGTTGGACTAAATGCAAAAATATTGTTTGTAGATCTTTGAATAAGTGAATCAGTTTCATTATATCTCAGCCACTACACAAGAGAAACACATTCAAATTCTTTTTTTCGCATCCATTCATAAATAACATTACATGCACGCAAACTCGGTAATGTATTGTACTTTATTATATGATAATGCCAAACTGTCATGCGTTATAAATACTCCAGAGCTGTTTATCTCAGCGTTGGAAGAACATTTTACCATTAAGCTACTTACAAACGAAATGGATATACAGCAACTTAACTACTAAACGGAAAAGTAACAGTTTTACTTCGTGTGTGTATGTATTTGGGGAAAGAAAGCGATAAAAAAAGTCTATAAAATTCTCATGAATTCTACGAGCAATTTGACCGATCAAAAGAGCCATGTTTCCTACTCATAAACTTGCGCGAGAGCCATAATCCGCGCCTCTGTCATTTGATCTTTCAGTTCGTCGAAGGAGTTTGCCCTCGGAAGACCGCAGAGGACTCTCCATCTGTTGTACGGAGGCAGGCCGTGGTCTCGCCCCCTCTGGATGTTTAGGGAGAGGAGATCGAGACCGAATGGACTTGTGCCTCGGAAGAGCTTTCCTGCAACCTGTTGCAGAAGAGAAATGAGATCCCTTGGATTAGGCCGTTTAGCGTCCCTTAAAATAATAAGAACTTTAGTTAGATTCAGCAATTGTCAGAAAAATGTGCGGAATACGCACACTCACATGTATACATACATTCACACATATATGTATGTATATATATATATATATATATATATATATATATAATATATATATATATACGGGCATATATATATGTATATATATATATATATTATTATATTTATATATATATATATATATATAATTATATATATATACAGTATATATATATATATATATATATATATATATATATATATATGCATATACATATATCATATTATATATTATATATATATCTAGATATATTATCTATCTATAATTATCTAGCATATAATACTATTATATATTATGCCTATGTATGTCATGTATATATTATTTATATATTCTATCTATATATATCTCTATCATCATATATAATATTTAGTTTTTTTTTGTGTATGTATATTATATATATATATATATATATATAATATGTAGTATGTTGTATATACACAAATATGCATATACATTTTGTTTGTGTGTGTTAATAGTTAGATTGATTCCAACGCAATTATCATCGGATGCAGAAACTAGCAACATATCATTATTTCTCAGGCTGAATAAAGAAAATGCAGCCAAGAGGAATTCACTTTTGAGCGCTTAAATTGCAGAAAGACAGTTGGCATCTCTCGACATGAAACATTTCGCGGAAATGCTTAATCTTTCCCTTGCTCCAAGGCGAAAAGATAAAAAGTGATAATTGTGCACTGGAAGAATTTTATTCAGACTGAATTAAAGTACACGTCAAATTCAAAGTTTTGTCCGTAACGGCACAAAAGGATTGTCTGTTCATTGTAAAAAATTCATGCTAGTCACTGGACAGACCAGGAAACTAGGGAACATAATAGTTTTAAAAGAAAAGAGTCCAATTTAATCTGAAATGATGAGAAAGATAGAATGTTAAAAAATGGGATTATTCATGATACCAACTTAATGTGTATGAATAAAAACAAGTAACAATAAGTTTGGGGGAATAGATAGGAAATTAATTCAAGTTAACTAATTGAAGATTTCGTTTAAAATCAAATATTGTACTGCATTAGACGTGACCAAAGACAATAAATGAAGGACCTCTGGAGTGAAGTGGGGGTCCATTGCGTTTTGGGGAAGGTTCAACCCTCCGCGGGCCACATCGCACATTCCGTCTTTCTTGTAGAGGTCGAAAGGGTTGAAGAACATCGTCGACAACTCCTTCGGGGTAGTTTTGCCGTATTTCGTTACGAAGAGGACGTTGTCCTGCAACACAGGAAAAGGATTTTATTGATGGGCGTGGATCTCAGTTTTGGCAAAGAGGAACAACTGTAATAGGAAAAACAAAAAAGTGAAGAATTGCAATTGATACTGTAGTCTACGATCCACTAATAAAGCACCATTACTACATGTTTACTGAATAAGAACAAGACTTCCTTGAGCATAAGTAATTCTAAATAGACCTTCATGGGTGGAAATGAATTTACATATAAGCTTGAAACTTTAAAATGTTTATTTTTTGGCCGTTCAGCGATCTCATTATGCATTCATTTCAGTTGTTCAGGTTTGATATGGTGATGTTACCCTTTTATTGTTTTCTAGCTTGGGTTTCGTAATTATCTCTTTCTCAAAACTGCAGTCTTGTAGATCAAAGATATACGAAATAAGAAAAAAATGTTGTCTGTTTTGAAATACAGATACCGCCACAAGTGATATGCATACATACATATAATGTATATATGCACATTATTTATATATGTTTGTGTGTGAGTATGTGCATGTAGTATGTGTGTGAAATGAGCTAACCAAATCTAATTGGGGCCATCCCCTTGATCAATACAAAACCCAATTTTGATGTGATTTTATAAAATGGCTTACTCATTTAATACAAATTAAGCTTTATAAGCACACAGAATAGGAATACAAAGTACAAATTCAATAACTTATTATGGATTAAGAAATTCCCGACTAAAACTACTAACCTCAAAGATTTTCTCTGTTCGTACCTTACTGCATTACTTAGATTTTTCGTAATCTCCCCTGTATTTGTTGTTTAATTCATGGTCTTCGGAGCTAGCAATGTAAAGATAAGCCGCTTTGCTACAGCTGCTGCAACAGAGCTCTGGTGATAGCGACAGCTGAGGCTTTGAGGAAGTCTATAACTTCACTGCGTTTCCTTTAGATTTTTTACTTTGAATTTCATGTGTTCTTTACTTTTTCCCATATATTTCTATACTTTTCTTAATCTGCTCCCTAAAAAGAATCTCTAGTCTTGTTCTCTTTACGCATGTATATATGTGTATAACTAGATCACGAAAGTTTGGAACGTGATAAATGCATAAATAAAGGTGTAAACCACGAAAGTGTGTTGGATTCTAGGTACTTATCTCCTTATAATCCCTATCTGTCACTTATACCAACCTTCCTTGTCCTCTCAGTTTCTCGTGTATGTCAGTCAGTCTGCTAAGCAAAGGACGTTGAGTCGAAAGATCTTGCAGTTACTCCAGTGTTTCACTTTCCTTCGTGGCTTATACCTTTATTTATGTATATATGTATGTATATGTTCCAAGCCTACGGAGACGCACACATTAAGGACTATCTCTTATTTACGTGATGCCAATAATATTTCTCACAATAGAAGGCAACTTTCATATATCTCTTTCTTACTGCAATTAAGCTGTGTCCAAACCGGTAGGCAGCTGTGGCGAAATTATTGGCGATTGCTGCATTGATGAACTCGACGTAGTCGGTTGTTTGTTGGTCTCCCTCTAACGGGTTCAGCTTGGAGGTAGCCATCAAAGTTGGCCCTAGAGGTTGGTAGAAAGAATTTGATTGAATTCAGTATGAATACCGTGGAATGAAAAACAAAATGACGACTTTTCTCGACGGATCAATACCAGGTTCTTGATTGCTTATAGCAGCAATGGGGTGCTTTGCAGAAAGAAAGGTCACTGGGAGCCTGCATGTTGCAGATGACCCGGTGTTGACAGAAAAAAAGTATCTTTTGGTATAGCGGTAGAGGTTCAGAAGGGATGCACCATAATGTGTCAGACGTAACAAATGGTTTCACAGGTTTTTGATGCTCAGATTGCAAAATATAAACAGGGTAAATGGCTTTCGGTGCTCGACGTGCACTCTTAAGAGGACCTTGGAGGTGGTAGATCAAATCTTTTACCTTCGCAGCATACAGAATTGTGAAACTTACATTCGGAGGGCTGGATTAAAAGACGTCTGAATGAAATGGAGAAGCATTGCTAGACTACTATAGTAGATTCACATCAACCGTGCATTTGACGTCTAGGCCCTTCCCTTACGACGCTCCTGATTGGCTGTTGATAAGCCTATGACAGGGCTACAAACTCTCAGTCTCTCTCGAGAGTTCACGTAGACAGGATGGATGTACCATTTCTCCTGAAAGACATATACCTCAGGAAAGATGGCACACACATCCTACCTATGTGAACTCTCGAGAGAGACTGAGAGTTTCCAGCCCTACGATTGGCTTATCAACAACCAATCAGGAGCGTTGTAAGGGACTGGCCTAGACATCACATGCACGGTTGATGTGAATTTACTATAGTAAATAGGAGTAGCAAAGTCGTAAAAGGAGAACAAAATCCAAGTCCTGTATGTCTAGGAGGACCTGAAATAGGTATTGCGAAGAGGCATGGCTGTGATGTTTTGAAAATCATCGCTGGAGTGTTTCGGGAAGATCGGGACACAAACAAGGAAGTTAATGAGGTGTGCGGGCTAGAGGTTGGAGAATAGACAGAAATGGTTTGGGAATGCGGTGAGGAAGTGAGAGTAGTAATCAGTCAGAGAAATACTGTATTAGCTATGAAAATTCCAGGACGGAGGCCTATAGGAAGACCAGAAAATCACTGAAAAGTGGTATAAAGTTTAGGAATGACACAAACAAAAAGTGTACAAAACAAATAAGGGTACAAAGAATTCATTGCACATCTAGCACCGCAGAGGTAAAATCTGACGCCAGTGATGACGCTAATGACAGTGATGATGAAGATTTAGATAAATAGAGAGAGAGAGAGAGAGAGAGAGAGAGAGAGAGAGAGAGAGAGAGAGAGAGAGAGAGAGAACTACCTTTCTTTAGTGACTAACCAATGAGGGACGGTAAAAATTCAGAGTAAGTAATTTGCTGCAGCTGAGCCCCCACGATCCTCCTGGTTTCCTGGAAGAGCTTCTCATCATTCCAGTCGACATTGCTTCTCTTCAGGATCTTGGCGACCCTGTTGTGCTCGCGGGCCCAGACCGTCTGGAAGAACGTCAGTAAAATCTGTTCGTTCACTCGACCGTCACCTGTGGAACCGTTTTCAGAATCATTACTCTGTAGTTGTGTTTATATTTTAAGATCAGTAAATGATTGCATGTAAATTACTCTCCTTTTGTTCATTATAAATGTATAAATATAAGTCTGTATTATCATTTGCAATATCACAATATTCCTGTAGATTGTAACTTTGTCAGTTTACATCACTGACATTGTGTATGTTGATCTCGTCTTCATTATTAGCGAGCTCGAACTAAACTTCGTCATTATTCGTATTGTTCATTACCATAACTTGTCTTGACAAACCCTCTTTCGTAATTCGTTCGCCCGCCTTTAACCTTCAAATTCTCTCTGTATCTGTTGGAATATTCAACATCCTTTTCGTACAAACCTGCCCTGAAACAAAATTCTCCTATCTGCATTCTCTCCGGGGTGTTACACTGGCCTCCACTCGCAGAGTCTTTGGGAAGAAGCACTTGGCCATCCTTGGAGAGCTAGAAAGATAAAGTAAACTTTATTTACTTTCAAGCAACTCTGACTGTTACCTTTTAGTCGCAAAAGTGAATCGATTTAAGTATTTAGATTTTGTTCGAAAATTAGTGAAGTGCTTTATTTATATACAATGTGGCGTTTTAAGAGTAAAATACTAGACACATCAAGAAAATTTTGGAAAACACAACCTCATAGGTATGTATGTATGTATATATATCCTATATAGATTATATATATATCTATTATATATATATATAGATATATATTATATATATTTACATATATAATATATATATATATATATATATATATATATATATATATATATATATATATATATGTATATATCGATTTTATAAAGATAGCTTAGGATAGCTCGATCAACAGATCAAGAAACTGCATCAGACGGGATTTCGGTGCAAAAGCTAGTTATAAGAACTAAAACGTCATTTTAAATCCTTATCACCATGGATACTTATTCTTACAGTTTAACTTACTTTATAAGATTACATTTCGACTGGTAGAGAGAGAGAGAGAGAGAGAGAGAGAGAGAGAGAGAGAGAGAGAGAGAGAGAGAGAGAGAGAGAGAGAGAGAGAGTTATCTAAGTATATATACCTGGATTTTTAGAAGGCCATCTACGAAGGTTCTCAGATCGTCAGTCTCTTCGGGTTTGACTCCATATATAACTGACCCATCTAAGTATGACGAATGCTGATTGGTCTGTTCCCTTGGGCCTGTTGACACGAAAATTATCAAAACCTTAATAAACACAAAGTTCGTATAAAGAAGGAATGAACGAGAAACCGTACTCATCTCTGTGTTGCGAGAAGTGTTTGCAGGAAATTAACATTCCTCCAAATTTTAAAAGCTGATCAATAGTTTTCTTTACTTTTATGGCGCCGGTAGCCAAGATTGTTCGAGCATTGTTGCTCTGGTAACCAATCTCTATTGCGAGGCTTCCCAAGTAAAATCTTATTTTTCTTTATTACGTGTTACCTTACGACTGGTAATGGCAAATGTTTTCGTATCGTGCTTAAATGAAAGAGGGAGAAAAAAATTTACAAGAATTTTCATAATGGGAAGGAAAGAGGAAATTGAAAGGGTATTAAAAGTAGATCTCTAATCTCCGTACGCAGGAACTGAATAGTCAACTTGCGCGGGCAGATACATTCCTCAAAACATCAAAAATAAATGTGGCAAGAGTTTATAGAGCCCTTAAACATTTACCACCTTGCTTATGTCATGCATTGATGTACTTTACGTAGGCTGATGAAGAATTGGGCTAGGAGATTTTTCTTGAATTACGAAATAATTTGTGAGAACAAAAAGAAGGGACCCTGAGTGGCCATTATAATACTAAATATGAACCCATCAAATTCGCATTTATATGCGTTTACATGAACGCGCTTTCATATGTGCACTCACACACACATGTGTATATATATATATCTATATGTATGACCATTTAATGATAGAGAGAGAGAGAGAGAGAGAGAGAGAGAGAGAGAGAGAGAGAGAGAGAGACGACCAACCCTTACCCATTTGGCAGTCCCCACTCGCAGGAGCGGATCGGACGAACTCCATACATTCTTGGTGGAAGCAACTGTAAAGGGGATCATTGAAAGGTATTTTGATAGGAGCGCATTCTGGATGTAAGCCGAAGGGTGTCTCAAAGCCCTCGAAGCAGCATCTTATAGGTGACTCCGAAACGGGGTAACCGAAGAATGATGCTGGAAATAATAACATTGTGTTATTCCAAACTTCTGAATACTTCAAGAAATTACACACATACCATATATATATATATATATATATATATATATATATATATATATATATATATATATATATAAAGGTGATGCCACGGAGGAAAATGAAAAGACGAGAATTGCCAAGATCTTTCGGTCTACACGACCCTTTACTTGAGGCACAAGTAAAGGGTCGTGTAGACCGAAAGATCTTGGCAATTCTCGTCTTCTCATTTTCCTCCGTGGCATCACCTTTATTGATACATAGCACCACGTTTTATATATTTCGTGATCAAGTTATTCTTATATATATATATATATATATATATATATATATATATATATATATATATATATATATATATATATATATATAACAACTCTTCACTTTTTACAAGATTCATAGGTAATTGTGAAAACCAAAAATAAACCTCTATAAGTTCCGATGACCTTCATGCCCGACTCACACATTGACTATTCAAGACTGCGCCTGTCGTAACGGCCGAAAATGTGCTCATTACGACCGCGACTGGTGGCGATGTCGCCAAAACCAACCACTGCGAAGGGCGCGGCCTTGAATCGCCAATGTGTGAATCGGGCATCAAGCGACAGCCATAAAGAGATTGTAGCAGTTTCTATGATGCAAAATGAATTTAAACGAAAAGAACGATAGAAATATCGGGAAAGGTAACTAACCTCGAGAGAGGGGCGTAGATGTGAGGTCATGATCAATAAACTGACCGTAGGTCACGTGCAAGATGGAGTACGATTTGGAGGGTTTGCTTCTGACGTTGTTCATCGAGTTGCTTATCAGCCGGGCGCTGGGTAATCCGTTTCCCAAGACTGACAGACGGAAAGTGCTCACCCCTGTGGAAAATGCTTTGGTTTTGCAGATAGAAATGGTATTATTAAATCTGTTGTTTATGAATGGGTCATTTGGTTCTTTTGCGTGTTTTTCCACGTTATCCTAAAACGAAAAGGAAACAAATACATAGGTAAGTTGATGAGAATAAACTCGGCTCACCATCGTCATACGAGGGAGCAAGGTCTCTCCTGAAAGCCGTGAATGCTGCTCCCCAGAGATCGTTGTCCACGTTATTGCAACTCCCGTCCAGCGTTCGATAAGGATCGTTCGGGTTGCAAACCGCCAACCTGGGTCTCAAGAACGAGCTGAACCTGTTCTTACAGGTAGGAAGGTCACCCAGGAATATGAGACCAACTGAGCTAATGCCTGGTAAACCAGTCCTGCGAGAGATTGGAGACAAGGAGATTGAACATTGGAGAGCAGATTTCCTCGCTGAGTGCTTTAGCATTTTGAACAGTTTAAGTCAATTGGTTTTTCTTTTATTGGTGAAACTGATTATATTGCATTTCAAAAGAAATTTTTTACGGCTAACAAGATAGAAACGTTGATTTGTCCCAATTGTAGATCCAGTGCAATACATTGTTTAACATCTGAGATGATGATATCAGCATACAGAAGTACAGAAGGTCCTATTGGCTTTGATCGAGCGCATTCATCAAAGAATAAATATAAAGAAATACAGAATTGTGCTTAGGGATGCAACTGAGATGCTACATACAGGGATTACATACATCTATATATGTGAGCATTGAAAATCAGTTACAATATGTAAGATCGTTATTCAAGGAAGGTGAAAACTGACTGACTCATAAATCGAGTCCTAGATGGACAAAATGAGGAACAGTAAGAGGTCCCTCAAAAATAAACCTGAGTGACGATGAAGATGAAAAACCAGTCTCCTTGAGAGGTGGCCAAATGTTTCAGCATGAGAGTTAACTAATTTATAACAGGTTTGCATAACTTTTATGAGACAACCCCACGATGTAAAAGTGTTGTAGAAGAAGAGTTATGAAGATGGATATAAGAAAGTTTGACTTGAGCCTTCTCTCTAAGCTATGATGGAGGAGGTTCTTCTCGTATAGTCGGAAGATTACTGAGTAATTTAGGTATATATAAGCATCATGAATATTAATAGCCAATATGATACCTATAATATTTTGCCACCGTAAGAAGACATGAAGATAATGTAGTAAAAGCAACATATAAAGTGTAAGGCTCAAGCTAGTTGAGGGGGGGGGGGGGGGGGGGGGTGTGGATGACCGGAGTTGGCCATTCTTTTCTTCCTCTGCAAGCGCCTGTTAAATATTGACAGGGATTATTACCCAACTTGCAACTCCTTTACGCAGGAAATCTCTTGGTGATCATTTGCCCTCACGTTAAGATCTGAAAGTTCTTCCTATTGTTCGCCATAACTATTATGGCCTTATCAAGGGGTACTCGCAACAAGGCAAGGCCCCATCATCTTTTCCACCGGAGTATTTTACTTTCCCCTACTTTCCTACTTTTTAAAGTAGAATTGGTGTTCACTTAACACTCTTGTCGGCCTGAACCTGGAAAAGCAAATCTGGCTAGAGATTATAATTCTATCTGGTTGTTGTTATTGTTATTATTATTCAGAGGACGAACCCTATTCATATGGAACAAGCCGGCAGGGGCCGTTGACTTGAAACTCAAGTTTCTAAAAGGATATGGCTTTCATAAAGAATATGGCTTTCATAACAGAAGGTAATGGGAAGTACAGAAAGAAGTTATGAGCTATTGGAAAAGGAAAAAAATATAAATGAATAAATTTTATATATAACTAGTTAAAAATATAAATAAATGATTAAACTACAAGGTGAATTCCTTTAGGGTCCTTTGCATTACTACATCCTCAGTGAGACTGTTCCACATCCAGCGGTATGAGGAATAGCCTCCCTGAGGATACTGTGCAGTTGGAACCGCCAAAGGCTCCAACAGCACGACTACGAGCTTGGAAGACCCACATTTCGCCAAAGCCACTGACGGCCGCGTTGATGACGGTGCCGACCTTCGCCAATCGCGTGGAGATGATGTCCGTCTTCCGGAAGGCCAACTGATGCTTGAGGGTGGCGCTGTTGTTTCCAAAGGTTACGTTTTGCTCCCGAAGACTCTGCTCCAGGGTTTCCTTTTGGGTCAGTGTCTCTACTCCTCGCTGAATTGCTTCCCTGAAAATCATATTTTGTAAATGAATGTCATGCTGACCCAAATGAAATTGTGGATAAACCACACTTTACATTACTCTTACTTATACTTGACTTTCTAAACTATTCCCTACCATGGTTAGTTACCTAACTACCCTCACTCTTCTTTCACCCATCTTACCTATAAGCTAAAAAATAAAAGAAAAAAATGTCATGTTTTACAGATAAAACATGGTTTCACTCTTCAAAATGTAATTTGAACAAAGGTCTTTCCCGCAAGGCCCTTTGATAAGTTATTTTGAAAACCAGTGGTTAATTTATGATCGAGAAATGACGTATTCCTAGACTGAAGATTAAAGTAATTATCAGAGATTTGTATTTTATCAATCAATTTCTCTGCCCCCAATAGTAAAATTTTACTTCAGGTCGTTACAGAAGTTAAAAGAAACAAATAACTTTGCAATCAACTTCAGACCAATGTGAAGTTAAATACATTTTTTGCATCACTGGAGATAAAATGTCTAGAGATCCGAATTAAAAGTTCTAGATTTTATTTCCAATGCTAACACAAGCGAAATCTTGCTAATATCAGCCAATTAAATTTAATCCCTCTAGGATCAAAGTAAAATACAGTCATTTGCATATCAAAATTAAAACATTTTTCATGATGAACTTAATACAGCTTAAAAACCATGGGAAGATTTTTGGATTGAAATCATAAGATAAATTAAGTAAAATGACCGGTTATGGTTTACGTCTTAGAAGTTGGGGTAAAGTCCTATAAATATTTCAGCAGAGTCGTCATAAACGGTTTTCTATCATCAACTGAAAGGGACATTCCTTACAACTGGATTTTTGACGTGTCTTTCTTCAAGAGCGAGAGGACGAGATCAAGTCGAAATTCGTTCGCGAAATCCTCCACGTCCACGATCTGCTCTTCGGACACTGTGCCACAATTCACCGTAATGACGATTGGCCCTTCGAATACCGCTGCAGATACGCTCTGTTTCTGTCGTGGATCCACTTTCTCCACACCCTTCCTCTTACTTCTGCCGACACTGAGGTTGATAAACGGTGAAGTAGTAGTTGTCTGCTCCACAAATTCAAAGTTGTTGTTGGCTGCTTTGAAAGCCTCGAGGAACCATTGCAGATCTGTGGAAACAATTATTTTCATTCATTTAGAACTTTCATGTTTTCATTGAGAAGATTCCAGCAGAATCTTGCACTTCCCTCGTGTTTTATTTATGGACTTAAGTAAGTATTCTTTATATTTCAATACCGAAGGAAAAGCAACCTGGGTAAACAGTTTAAAAAAGTAATTAAAAGGCATGTAGTAATCGAATCTATGTATCTACATTTTATGGTTACAATATATATATGTATATATATATTTATTTAAATATTATAAATTTATATCAATTATACATATAATATAGTAATACATATCTATATATATATATAGATATATATAGTATATATATATATATATAATTATATAAATATTATATATTATAATATAGTATATATATATGTAAGTGTGTGTATCTATATACATATTTGTGTATCTGCTTACAACCAAATATGGAAAGCAAACTATGAAGCATATGATTACCTCTCCGAGGCCAATCTAGGCTAGCGAGGATGGCGAGGCTGTCATCATCTGTAGGAATTCCGGCCAAAGGATCTCTTCTGCAGGGCTCTGGAGGATCCAAGGCGCAGGGATCGTAGCAAGCGTGACATCCTTCCGGTATGTCGCAGGGGGAGGAATTACTTAGCGGTTCTGACGATCCATATGATAGTTTGACACCCTCGTTTGGGGTCTTCCCTGACCCCAAAAGTAGGGTCAAGGCCCTTAGCAGAGTTGCGTTCACAGCGGGAACCCTTTAAAGTGTAAAAGACCGAAAATTAAATATTCACTTCGTTTGCTGGGCAGAAATCAGGTGAAATCTTTCTTGTGAAATTGTAGGTGAAGAGACTCCATGACGCAAAAGCACTCATTTATTAATCAGGTATTAATATGGGTAAGGAAATGATAAAAATTAGTTTTGTATGTGCCGGGTGTTTGTGTGTAAAAAGCCAAAAGTTAATTCAGATGCTGAGAAAGTTTTAACAGAATCAGATACTCATATTGGAAATGTTCCTAAAAAATCTAGTGCAATGATGCAAACAATAAGTGAGTACTAACAAATCACACACACACACACACAAAAGCTAGACAAGTGAATACAACTGAGAATTAACAGAAAATAATTCAAAGGGAAATAATAAATTTAAAGAGGTATTACATCCTCTCTTAAATTTTCGAGCAACATTATCAATGAAACTGGCAGGAAGTCTATTCAACAGTTTCACAAATATGGATGCTTATACTATGCAAAACCAGTAAGGCCCTGTCCTGACACTAACGGGCAAACACTGTCCCCATAACCCATTCCGCTATACTGACCGACCGAGTTCGTAGCCAGAACGATGCGATTTCTGGTAACAGCTTCAGAAGCGAGAGAAACTATACACAGATGGCAGTAAGGTAGGAAGTGCCCGACGGGGCATGCCCGCTAGTGTGGCCAGGCTGTAAATCCTTGCAGTTTTTAAGCTTTCTACATAACGCTCTTTGTCTACGGCATCCAATATATTATATGATCCGTTGGAAGTTGCATAGTTTAAATACAAAAACACTGATTTTCCAGCAAAAAAAGTTCGAATACGTGTTGAACTAAAAATATATCTTAAAATGATAATTAATATAACCAGACAACTATAAAACACTAAAAGTTTTTGTTAGTTTTGAAATAGAGAGGTTACATGTTGACTTATATAGATAAAGAAGAAAAGATACAGGAAAGAAAACTGAATATCTTAAAAAAACAGGAAAGTTGAATAGGACTATACTCTGTTTTTTTCCATCCGTCCATCCGCCTGTGGTGTTTGCGCATGGTAACACTGCGTCTCGGGCTTTAAATCTGATCCTATTTCCAATATTCACGGTGCAATTCGCGTAAAGTAAATTATTAAAACACTCTTCAGTTGCAAATGTACACCAAGATATCCTTTTATTTACCTAAAACTTACACATAGCGTAACTATTTAAAGCCCGGGACGCAGTGTTACCATGCGCGACCACCACAGGCAGATGGAAAGATGGAAAAAAACAGAGTATAGATGTACTTACATGGTCCTTTCATAAGGAGTGGTCTTATGATTTTGCCAAAAAAGAGAGAACTGAAGTTCAGAGGGCAGTCTCTCTACCTTTTTAACGGGCACCTGCAACAGGTGTAAGGCTTGATGCGCATGCGCAAGTTTCGATATTTTGATCTCTTCGGTTACCAAGGTCAAATTTTAATCGCTTATTTGTCCTTCAACGTTAATTGCACTACCAGAGGTTAATACATTATTATCATGATTACAGGGAATAGACGTGTGCATAAAAATTCCCTCTGTCATTTTTAGAAGTATCAAAGCGAGAAGAAATCTCATGGTATGAATTTCTATTCTGAACCCGTGTCCCGAGAGCAAAGGGTTTCTTACCAGAAGGATGAAAGAAACACATCTTTACTCTCTTCATTTCTGACGAATACCTTATCCTCGATTTTGACGAAAATTTGGTGATCCAGGGCTCTTGTCTTATATATGTGATAAAATTTTCAAACTGGAAAGTCATTCATTCCTCAAAATGACAAAAAATATACCATTCACTGAATATACAGGATGCACATTAAGATTGTTTGGGAAAATGAGGTATTGGAATATGAATAAAGTGATTTCTAGAGTTACTGATTATTCCAGGCTCTCATAGAAAATTATCTAAATTTACCTTTTCCATTTATCCAAGGGCATTTTTTGAACTTCGGTAATTGCTAATTTTGTTAAATACTTCCATGCCGAATAATGTACCGTTAACGTGAAAGATAATAGGACTCCTATTATGAGAAGGATATTTGCTTAAATATTCTTGAGCTCCTTTCATGAAATACTACCCAAGAACTTGAAAACAATAGGCAGTAATTTGAAGAAACAATGTAATCATGATAAATGGTGTACTGAATGCCATATATGACCTTGCCCTCTTAATAAACATAATTGAAGTCTATTATTCAAGGTTCTCTATGTAAATTCTACTCGACCGTGAACATTGCTCTTGAATAGTTGTAAGAATGTGGTGCCGTCCTAGGGTACATTGTAACTGGTCCGAAATAATGCGAGATAAACTTCTCAGCTAATTTCGTAGTTTATTTGGAATGCAACGATGCAGTCCTCGTTAGGAGGCCTATACCTGGTTCACTTAAGGTAGATTCTTGGATGAGCCGTATGCCTACGAGACGTTTTGTTTGGTGGCCGCTGATTGGCTGGTACCGGGAGGTAGGCAGCTCCGCCAATCAGCGCCCGCCAAACAAACGTCTCATAGGCATAGGGCTTACCTAAGAATCCTACCTTAAGTGAACCAGTTATAGTTACATTGGGACAAATTCTTCAAATAAAGTCAGTTTGTCATTCAACAAAATGACATGATTCCAGTTAAACGAGAATATAATATTCCATTGTCGGTGAACATGACTTTTTTTTTTTTTTTTTTTTTTTTTTTTTTTTATGAAATCCAAAGTTTACTCTTCCCTATTGGTTGGACAGCATGGTGAACTTGAAGACACTGGGTTTAGTATAGTAGATTCACATCAACCGTGCATTTGATGTCTAGGCCAGTCCCTTATGACGCTCCTGATTGGCTGTTGATAAGCCACTCACAGGGCTGGAAACTCTCAGTCTCTCGAGAGAGTTCACATAGGCAGGAAGTGTATTCCGCCTCTCCTGAGGGATACTTTTGAAAGACGTATCCCTCGGGAGAGGTGGAACATAGATCCTACCTACCACGCCTCTGCCCCTTTAACCACCGAGGAACGTAGTGTTCAAGGGCAATTTCCCAATTTCATCTTTACAGATGTCTCTAACTCACAGGAGGGCATTTAAATGTAGTTAAATTTGCAGCATTTTAGCTCATGCACTCATAACCGCAGGTGATACCGGTCACATTCATCTTTCGAAATCGTAATCTGATGCAAATGACAAAATCAAGTGTCAGTCGCTGCGCCAATTATAAAAGCTCATCAACTGACTCGCTGGATGATTCGAGTATCTTGTTGGCCGGTTAAACTTGGCTGTTATTTTTGTATATATTATCCACGACCATTAGCTTATTTTATTTTCCCATTTCCATTTAAATCTTTTGCGTTATCAATATTTGAATCTAAACAGCTCATTGAGTTTTGCAGCTGTGTCTGTTACATTCTCTCTACTTCCCCCTAAAGGGTTAGTGCTGTCAGTGCACCTTACGCAGTGCACTGTAGGCATTACTCATGCTTTTTTGCAGCTTCCCATCGGCCCCAAGCTGCAATCCCTTTCATTCCTTTTTCTGTATCGCCATTCATATTCTCCTTTTGCCATCTTCGTATCTACCCTCTCCTAATTATTTCATAGTGCAACTGCGAGGTTTTTCCTCCTGTTACACCTTTCAAACCTTTCTATTCTAATTTTTCCTTTCAGGGCTGCATGACCTTATAGGTCCCAGCGCTAGGCCTTTGACCTGAATCTTATTTTCTATTTCTTATCTCCACTTGGAATTGCCGGACTTTTAATTGGCCAGCTGATTTTATTCTGTGTCACATGACATCAAGTTTAATTATACAGTAAATCACTTTCATACACCAGGCAACTTTTGCTTTCTTGTGAATTTCAGTGAGATTCATTCATTATCTAACTTTAACTGAAGGACATGACATTTTTTAAAATTTGCCTTTTGTAAAGCCAGGATTCTTTCATTGTTATCAGTTGAACTTTATACGGTACTTAATACAGTGGACTGAGATGCAATTTGGAATATGTTCGTAATGGTTAATCATATATATATATTTGTTAATTATATATATATATATATACATATATCTGTGTGTGTGTGTATGTATATGTATATGCATATATATGTGCAGTGTTCTAAGTAACCAACTGAGAATTATAGAAATAAGAGCAGGATGATTATAGCAAATCTGGGAAATAAATCTCAGACCAAACGAAATATGTCAATTACAGCGGTAGAAATGGAGATGAAACGACTGATCTGAAAAATGATCTGTCGAATTTTACTTTCTAGATTATGGAGACAAACTCTGACATTTCCTTTGACGGGACACGTGGAACACGTCTAATGAGCAACGCAAATCTAAGGTTAATAAAGAGACCGCTTATTCTAGATGAAAACTGTTACTTTAACCAGCGCCGCAGATGAAGAAGTTCAAGGATGCGGTTATTTGCTTATTTAGACATGAAATCTAGGAGAGAATAGCAATTGGAAACTTGACTGAAAAGACATTGGAGGGACACGAAAGGAAATGACGTAGGCAGCAGTTCATCGTAAAATATTGGAAAAATTAATTTGTAGCAAAAAATTCCGTCCTAGACAAAACAATGTTTATTTATTACACGCCGGCTACAATTGCTGCAGTACAAAATATTTTTTTTTGCCAGCGTAACTATTATAAACAATGCCACAGAATATGTTATTTGCCGTAGTGTCTATTTTGAGGTTGGTATCAAAATGGTTGCTCTTGCATCTATTGGAACTATTGCAACAACATGTTTTTTTTCTCTTATTTACCGGTAGACCGATACTTTTGTTTAAAACTCTAATGATAATACATGCATCATTTGTGCTTAGCAATATCTGTTATCTCGTTTCGTTATAAAATGCATTTTAACGAGCTCAGTGGGTGTTTAGTTTTTAGGAATTGAACATAAACGGAGTATTTACCTTTGCTCGTATAAAACAGTTTTCGATAAAATGCTAGAGAAATTTTGCTGCTGATCCTGTTGCTCATACTTGAAAAACGTATATCACAGGATTGCTGTTCTGAACTATGTAAACGTTTCGTGATAGTCTGCTAAAGGATACTCTTAGTTTTGATACATGAGAAGGATTAATGGAAGGAACCTCAGCTAGTAGTAGAGTTGAAACTCTTCACTTTCACATCGGTTTTGTAGTTACCGGCAGTTTATCGTGAACATCTGTAGTTTGTTTCGTGCACCTGTTGATAAAGTAAATTGCGACGGGATTTCGAGCTTCATAGCATTACTTTTTTTTTTTTTTTTTTGCCTAACTGCACCACTTTCACCCCTTCATCACTAATTCCGATAGCTATTTTCCCCCAGAATCTGAGAAGATTCCTCCTGATAAGGTAATAATGTTAACCTGATCTGGAAACGATGTTTAGAGGAATCAGGAATGCCCAGTGTTTGTCCTTCGTTCGATGCCAGTATTCCCCCAAAAGCTCTCTCTTTTTATTTTGGTCGTCCTGAGGACAAGGCGACCTGCCCTCGTCCTGAGCCTTTTTGACCCCATCTCCAACAAATCAGTGACCTTCCTTCGGAACGCCCAATAGCCAGCGGCTGCTCTAGATGCCCTCATGGCGTGGACCGCTAAAGCGAACTTTCATAAAGGCTTGAATCTGCCAAAATCATGAGGGAACAAATAGGACACACTTCCTTCTGAGTGTTCCTGTTTGTTATTACACCACTGCTGCCTTATCAGCTTTTCCAAATAATATCGCCTGTGAAAAATAAACCTAGAGATGCGCATGATTGGTATCTCTTAGAGTGGTGATTGTGGCTACCGCCGAGGTACCGATAGTGTCTCCAGCACTAGAGTACCTGAAGGTAATTTGCATAAAAATTCTTAGCTTTCTCTCAACGTACGAGAGGTTAATGCAGTAGTTATTCAAATGCAAATATTTATTCAGTCTGTGGTTATGCATATTTTACCGCATATTATGACATTCATAATGTTCTACATATCGTGTAAGTGTTATAGTTAACGTAAGTCGTATGAATCTTCAGTACTCTTACTCGGATAATTTGTTCTTAAAATCAGAAGCAATATGTATTTTATGAGCCATGAATTTTCTAAAGATTTGTTATATTATTTCATATTTCTTGTATTCAAGTGTTAAATATATATTTCGGAGAAAATGTTCAATATGTAGCAATTGATTTAAAGTTACTATTGTCAATCTTTCGTAGACAATGACAGAAACTTAACCATTTTATGTTATTACTAAGTAATTGCCTAATACAGAATCAATTTCAATAACTGTAATCATAAAAATAAATGTTTTATATC